>NC_142691.1:55334375-55660000 GCF_056320005.1 Nelumbo lutea | reverse complement strand
TTAAGGATTTAGTTCACCTTGGTGGTGAGTCCGGAGTAGACTGTGAAGCTTGTTCTGGTTTTGATTGTGTTGGCGAACTGATTTGATCACGATCTTCTTCAATTCTTTGACTTGGTAATAGAGGCAAGTTGATAGTCTTTCTTTCAACTTCTTTTGTCTCCCAATTGTATGCAACATCTTCGTCAAAGCTTATGTCTCGACTGATTATGAGTTTTTCTTTCCTTAAGCTATAGACTCGATAGCCTTTTGATTGAGTGCTATAGCCTAAGAAAATTCCTTTCTCAGTATTCTCATCCAGTTTGCCTCTTTTCTCTTGTGGGACATGTGTGTAGCATATGCATCCGAAAATTCTGAGATGCTTTGCTGATGGTTTTTGCCCACTCCAAGCTTCAATTGGTGTCCTATCTTGCACAACTTTAGTAGGACATTTGTTGAGCAGATAGACAGCAGTGCTTACTGCTTCTGCCTAGAAAATTTTGGGAAGACCTTTTTCCATGAGCATGGCTCTTGCAGTCTCCATAACAGTTCTGTTTTTTCTTTCGAATACTCCATTCTGTTCTGGAGTGTACTCGACTGTAAGTTGATGCTCCATGCCTTCATCTTCACAGAACTTATTGAATTCATTAGACGTATATTCTTTGCCTCTGTCACTTCTTCTAGTCTTGATGTTGTGACCACTTTACTTCTCAACACGGGCTTTGAATTTTTTAAAAATATCGAAAACCTGTGATTTTTCTCGCAAGAAATAAACCCATGTCATTCTAGTATAATCATCAATGAAGATGATGAAATACCTGTTTTGATTATTTGATGGAGTACGCATTGGACCACAAACATCTGTATGAATTAACTCCAATGGTGCTTTGGCTCTCCAAGCTTTGCCGGATGGGAAGGGTTGTCGATGTTGTTTTCCGACCATACACCCTTCACAGACATTGTTGAACTCCTTGATGGCTGGTAGGTCACGCATCATGTTCTTCTGTTGAAGAATCCTTAATCCATGGAAATTATAGTGTCCGAATCTTCTATGCCATAGCCACGACTCGTACACTTGTGCTTGCATTGCGATATAACTTACATCTTTCCATTGAATGGGAAAGCACCTGTTTTCTGTCATTTTTGCTTTTGCAATTTCAAGGGATTTGTCTTGCTTATCATAGATTGTGCAAGAGTTTCCCTCAAAACGTAGAGAGTAGCCTCTTTCTATCATTTGGCCCACACTAAGTAGATTTTGATCAATTTTAGGGACCAAAAGTACATCATTTATGTATTTCTTGCCTTGTTTGATGTCAACAACAATGGTGCCTTTGCCGGTTGCTTCCATGGAGTCGCCATTACCAATTTTGACTTTTGTCTTGATTTTATCAAGGCTATGGAAGATGCTTTCATTTTTAGTCATGTGATTACTACATCCACTGTCAAGATACCAAGTATCATTTTTTTCTTCTATTGCAGAATGACAAGCATAAAAGAGATTATTTTCCTCATCTTTCTTTTCTGAAAAATTAGCTTGATGGGTTTTCTTGAATCTACAAACTTTTTCAACATGGCCAAATTTTTTACAGTTTTGGCACTGTGGTTTTCTTTAAACCAACAATCTTTCTCCAAGTGATTTCTCTTCTTGCAAATACCACATGAAGAAAACTTGTCATTATTTTCTTTTGGTTTTCCTTGTGACTTTCTTCCATCAACTTTTGGTTTATGGTACCGCAGATTAACTTTAGACTGAAAGGCAGATTCAACCAAATTTTCATTCTGCCTGTCACGCCTATTTTCATATGTCTCGAGAGAGCCCATCAATTCTGTTGGTGATAGTGTTTCTAGATCCTTTGTTTCTTCTATCACCGAAATTATTTGATCATATCTCTCTGTGCAAGAGATTAGAATTTTTTTGACTATTTTCTTGTCAGAAATAGTCTCCCCACAGGCTCTCATTTGATTTACGATTCCTTTTATTCTAGAATAGTAATCTTTTGCAGTCTCATTATCCTTCATCTTAAGATTTTCAAAATCCCTTCTAAACTTCTGCAATTTAACAGTGCGTACCTTGACAGATCCTTGGAACTCCTCTTGCAATGTATCCCATGCTTCTTTTGCAGTTGATGCGCCCATGATTCGAGGAAATATCTCCTCAGCCATTGCTTGTTGTAAGCAGAATAGTGCTTGACAATCCTTTTGTTGATTTTCTTCATAGATCTTCTTTTGACTTGCTGAAAGAGTAGAGGTGTCTTCAGCAATGCAGAATCCTTCCTCAACGATTCTCCATAAACTTTGTGACCGAAAATAGGTCTTTATTTTGATAGACCAGAAGTCATAATTTTCTTCATTGAAGATTGGAAGAGAAAGGGTGGAACGATTGGCTTCTGCACACATTGTTTAGAAGAACTCATGCCCAAGAGATTTGATCGAACGTGCTCTGATACCACTGATGGTTGATAATGATAGTAACATCAAATACTGTAAAAAAAAAGATAAAAAAAAACAGAGTAGAACTTGGTTGAATGAGAGAAAGGTTTTGTAGTTTTCTAATTTTTCTCTTTGATGTATCGAACCAGTACAGAGGTCTATTTATACTAGGTGAAGTCGGTTGAAGGTGAACCGACTTACATTGGACTTGGGCTGACATTAATTACCTTGGGAGAAGAATCGACAAACCTTGGGAATTAACTAGATTTGGAAGATGCAACAAGTTACATTGGAATGAAACAAAAACACTGAAAATAGATTATCTTTACTGATCTTCGAGAGAGTTCATTTAACGACTTCTAAAAATGTGTACCAACATTTAATAATGTTACACCAAGATACTCTAAAGATTCCATACCCCACAACTTCTCTAGTCGTTCTTCATTTATTTGTGCGCAGTCATGGATAATAAGATCTTTTAGACCCTTCAAGAGCACAATCTCAGAGGGAATTTCAACCAGCTTCTCATTATTCCCAAGATATAATCTTTCCAACTTCCTTGTGTTGGACAGATTTGGAAATTCTTGTATGGATGTGCAACCCTCTATCTTCAAACTACACAAACTTGATGGAAGCTCTGGAAGTGCCTGGAGGTTTTTGCAATTTCTTACATCAAGCTTAGAGATATGTGAAAACTGACTGAGGGTGTTTGGTAGGCTATGAAATTTTCCGTAGCTTAGATCTAGCTCTTCTCTCAAATTGGTTAAACACCCAAGATTCCCTAACATTTCCAAAGAGTTGCACCCTCCTAAATTCAAATACTCTAAACTTGATGGAAGTTCTGGAAGTGCTTCAAGATTCTTGCAATCACTTACGTCAAGCATCCGAAGCTCAGAAAGCCTACTAATGCTGTTTGGTAGTTGTTTTACTGCACTTCCACTTAATTGAAGTTCATCTAAAGACTCGATATCCCCCATTTCCTCTGGTAAGTTTTCAAGTTGTTGGCAGAAGTTGAGTTCAATGATGTCAAGAGATTCCAAGTATTCCATTGAAGACGGTAGGTTTCTTACTACAGTTCCACTTAAAGAAAGATGTCGTAGCAACTTTAGTTCACCAATGCTGTTTGGAAGTTGCGCAAGTTTTTCACAGCAATCCAAATTCAAACGCTCAAGTTTCGTAAGACATCCAATGGATTGATGAACCTCCCTCAAACTTGAACAACCACTCAGAAATAATTTCTCAAGATTGGGGAGATTTGAGAAGTCAGGGGTCGTTGTGAGAAACGTAGAATTGCCAAGGTTAAGGATTTTCAACTTTCTCAGTGACGGCTGTATATCAAAAATGTAAACAAAGAACAAAAATAAATAAAATGAAATAACGAAAGGGAAATTGGGTGTTAAACAATATAAGGTAAAAGACTAGCTTAAACATATCCTGAGTTTTTGGAAATTGATTTAAATAACATACACTAGGGTTTAAAAACAGACTTAAAAAGACCTCATGTGTTGACCCACTGTGATATTACTCATGCAAACTTACAAACTTTTAAAATCCTATTTTGCCTCCTATATTTTTCCATGTGATTCTCCCTGTGATATTACTCATGATCATCTTCATGTTTCGAGATGAGAGAAGAAAAGAAGAAAGTTGGAGAGAGATGTAGTCAGAAAGAAGAAAAGAAAGAATAATCCGATTAGATCAGGCAATTGTGATTATCCACCAGTGAGTTCTTGTTCAAGGTTATTGATCGAGCCCCCCCCAAAAAAAGGATTATTTGTATTGTGCTCAACCATTTCCCATTAGAAAATGATCAACCGGTGTCAATCCAAACAATATATCTTCTAGAACCTGTACAACTGCTGTAATTATAGTGTAGCTTATTTAGTTGGTTATTTATTCTGTCAAGTGAGTTAGAGAATTAGTTAGTTAGTATTTGTGATCTGGCATTTTGTTATTATTCTTTTTGTTATTCTCTCTGTTATTCTTTCTGTTAGTTACAATGTTTGTTATTCTTTCTGTTAGTCTCTTCCTTTTGTATATAAGCTCATGTAAGCTACTATTAGTAGAAGTTTTTTTTTTTTTTTATGAATGAGAAGTTTCTCTTCTTTTTTCTGATTTCGAACTATTCATGATATCAGAGCTTCAGGATCTTGTGCTATGGATACTCTTGAATCTTGATTGAATCGATTGTTACTCTTGAGCTTGAAGAATTGATAATGGCTAAGAATCAAGGAGATTCTCCTAGATTGGATCAAGTGATCAATGGAGAGAACAGAGATTTGTCGAAGGATCTTAACAATGGAGATCCTCTTTACTTGCAAAGTTCTGGTCATCCAGGGATGATTTTGGTCTTTACTCCACTAACAAGTAATAATTTCCTATCCTGGAGCAAATCGATGATGATTGCACTTGAAACAAAGGTTAAGCTAGGGTTTATTGATGGAAGTTGTGAGAAAGCTGAAAAGGAATCACCTCTATATAAACAATGGAATAGAGTGAATTGCATGGTGATTTCATGGATTTTGAACTCATTATCGAAAGAAAATGCTAAGGCTTTCTTATATTCTAGATTTGCCAAAGAATTATGTGATGAGTTGCAGGAAAGATATGGAGAGAGCAATGGTCCAATGCTTTATCAGTTGTAGAGAGAAATAAGCACAATCTCTCAAAACAACATGTCTGTGGCTCAGTATTATACAAGATTGAAAAGATTTTAGGATGAGTTGAACTGCCTACAGCCTATTCCTCATTGTGAATGTGGTGCAGCAAGGTTAATGTCAGATATTACTGCATCAAATAGGCTAAGGCAGTTTCTGATGGGGCTAAATGATAGTTTTGACAATGCAAAGGACCAGATTCTTCTCATGGAGCCATTACCATCTGTTAACAAAGCATATTCTATGCTACAGAAGGTAGAGAAACAGAGAGCAGTCCAGATGACATTTACTGATAATAATGAGAGCACAGCCTTATTTGCAAAGCCTCAAGGAAATCTGAACTACAAGTAAAATGCACGAAAGCCAGGTGCAGGGAGAGTAAGTTACAAGAAATCTGATTTTAGCAAGAAAGAAAGGGAAAGCCAGTTTTGTGATCAATGCAATAGGAATGGACACAAAAGGGAGACTTGCTTCAAAATACATGGGTATCCTGATTGGTATAAAACCTTAAAGGATCAGAGAGCAGCTGAGAGAGCTAATGCAGCTAATTCTACTAATCAACACTTAATTTGCTAGCTAACAAGACTGAGAAAGATACAAAACAACGATCTAGCTTCATTCGACAAGAATTTGCAAAGATGCTCAGAGGGAAGATGATTGTCAACAGTAATCATGCTAGCCTTGCTCATTATGAAGATTATGCAGGTATAAATTTTGCTCATACTTTTGCTTTGAACACACTTGATTTATATGGACATGGGGTTTGGATTGTTAATACAGGTGCCTCAAATCATATGTGCAATAATATTACCCTTTTTACAAAACCTAAAATGCCTTTACACAAAAGTCCAGTTTACCTACCTGATGGAACTACAAAACTAGTAAAATCAATTGGAGATATCCATTTACATTCTTCTTTAACATTGAAAGATGCCTTATACCTACCTAGTTTTAGTTTTAACCTCCTATCAGTAAGTAAACTTGCTAAAACTTCTAACATTAAAGTTATCTTTTATCCTATACATTGCTTACTGCAAGACCTAAGGACTGAGAAGAAGATAGTTGTTGGTAGATTGATAGGAACCTTGTATGTGCTTGATAAGTCTAGTTTTTCCATTGAAACACCTCATTTCTGTAATAAAGCTAATGCACATGTTGTGCCAAAGCTGGATACTCTTTGTATTGATTCTGTTTCAAATAATAATAAAGTAGTGTCTTCATTGTTCCTTTGGCATAAAAGATTGGGTCATGCTTCTGTTAAAACTTTGAAATATTTGCATTTCATGGCTCAAACAGAATTAGATACTTTTCCACCTTGTCAAATATATCCTCAATCTAAACAAACCAGACTTCATTTTCCAACTAGATCCATTCAAAATTCCCATATCTTTGATCTTTTGCATGTTGATCTGTGGGGTCCTTATAAGCATCCATCTATTGCTAGAGCACACTTTATGCTCACAATAGTAAATGATTATAGTAGGGCCACATGGATTTCTTTATGGCACATAAATCCCAAACAGTTATCATTCTTACCAGGTTCATTCGAATGGTGGAAAACCAATTTGCTACAATAGTCAAGATTCTCAGGTCAGACAATGGTCCAAAATTCTTAAATCATGAGTTTTAAACATTTTTTGTGAATTAGGCATCTTACACCAGAGAAGTTGTATTTACACTCCACAACAGAATGGTGTTGTGGAGAGAAAACACAGATAGTTCCTTCAAATTGCTAGATCCTTATTATATCAAGCACACCTACCTAGAAAATTTTGGGGTCATGCCTTGCTTATGGCTACATATATAATGAATAGGCTGTCTACTTCTGTTTTGCAGTGGAAAACACCTTATGAGCTTTTGTATAACGCTCTTTCAAACTATGACAATTTAAAATGTTTTGGTTGTTAGTGTTTTGCAACTAATACAAGACTTCATAAAGACAATTTTGATTCAAGAGCCCTTAAATGCATTTTCATTGGCTTTGAACCTGGACAAAAGGCTTACAAGCTGTATGACCTTTCTACTCATCAAATTTTTACATCCAGAGATGTAATTTCTCATGAAACAACTTTTCCATTTGTTGATTCTAATCCTAAACCTCTTGATGATCCATTGCCTTTTACTGACCCTTCCACTACATTACAAGATGACATTCAACCTAACCTAGAGAGTCAACCTTTAGAACTAGAAATCCAGACACAACCTAATTCTTTACCTACATCGTCCTCCATTCCTAAAAGACAAAGTACTAGGACAAAATCGAAACCTGCTTGGTTTAATGACTTTGTCAAAAACTTTAGCTTTACAAATCCATCATCTACTGCTGCTATTACTTCTCAGTCACAGTGTTTGAACCCTTCCCCTTACACACCTCCCACATATCCATATACATCCAATTCTATTTTTTCTCATGCATATATGCAATTTTTGGGCAATGTATCTCAATTTCAAGAACCTAAATCCTATAAACAAGCTAGTGGTCAGAAGGAATGGGTTGATGTAACGAATAATGAGTTGGCTTCCTTAGAACAAAATGAAACATGGGAATTGACTGCATTACCTATTGGAAAAAAAGGTCATAGGCTCAAAGTGGGTATATAAGGTCAAATTAAATTTGGATGGGAGTGTGGATATATGCAAAGCTAGGCTTGTAGCTAAGGGTTATAATCAAGTGGAGGGGGTTGACTATTTTGACAGCTTTTCACTTGTTGCAAAGATAGTTACTGTCAGAATTTTTTTGGTGATTGCAACTGCTAAACAGTGGCCTATCCATCAGCTTGACATCAATAATGTCTTTTTACATGGTTATATTGATGAAGAAGTCTATATGACTCCACTAGAAGGATATACAAAGGCTAAACAAGGTGAAGTGTGCAGGCTTAAAAGGTCTTTGTATGGGCTTAAGAAAGCATCAAGGCAGTGGAATTCAGAATGTTGCTTAAAGTTAAAGGGTTATGGTTTTGTTCAATCTTCTCATGATTACTGCATTTTTATCAGAAAGTCAGATCAATCCTTCTTAGCTCTCCTGGTTTATGTTGATGATGTTTTAATTACAGGTGATAATGAGAAGGATATTATTAAGGTGAAACAGTTTTTTTACTCTACTTTTACCATTAAAGACTTGGGTTATGCCAAGTACTTTCTTGGCATTGAAATCGCTAGAAATTCAGAAGGAACCTACTTAAGTCAAAGGAAGTATACCTTGGACTTGATTAAGGATGCAGGGCTTTCAGGTGCTAAGCCAACAGCCACCCCATTGCCTAAAGGTCTTAAACTTTTCAATAAATCCAGTGCTTTGTTGTCTGATCTTGATAAATACAGAAGATTGGTGGGAATGTTGCTGTATTTGAATTTTACAAGACTAGATATTAGTTTTGGAGTTCAGCAACTTAGTCAATTTGTTGCTGCCTCAACCATGGATCATTAGAATGTTGCCTTACATGTCCTTAAGTACCTGAAAGGTTTTCTGTAGCTAAAGGATAATTTTACTCTGTTGATAATTCATTGAAACTTGAAGCTTACTGTGATGCAGATTGGGTTTCATGCCCTGATTCCAGACGTTCCTTAACTAGTTATTGTGTTTATATTGGTTCAGCATTGATTTCTTGAAAAACCAAGAAACAAACCACAATCTCAAGGTCTTCTGCAGAGGCTGAATATAGGAGTCTTGCCTCAACATTGTGTGAAATTCAATGGTGCACTTATGTTCTCAATGATTTTCACATCCCACTTCAGCTTCCTATAAACTTGTGGTGTGATAATCAGGCTGCACTTCACATAGTAGCTAATCCTGTTTTTTCATGAAAGAACCAAGCACCTTGAGATTGACTGCCACTTGGTGCGTGAAAAATTCAAGGCTGGATTTATTTCTCCTCAACACATCTCTACACATCAACAGCTAGCAGATTTATTCACTAAATTTCTTTCAGGCCCTCAGTTTTTCAAGCTACTGTCCAAGTTGGGCATGACTGAGCTCAATCCTACTCCAACTTGAGGGGGGGATGTACGGCTGCTGTAATTTTAGTATAGCTCATTTAGTTAGTTATTTATTCTGTTAAGTGAGTTAGAGAATTAGTTAGTTAGTTTTAGTGAGCTGGCATTTTATTGTTATTCTTTCTGTTAGTCTCTTGTTGTGTATATAAGCTCATGTAAGCTACTATTAGTAGAAGGTTTTATTTTTTTTATGAAAGATAAGTTTCTCTTCTTCTTTTTTCTGGTTTCGAACTGTTCAGAACCTCATCAGTTAATGTTGAATATATTCTATAAATTAAAATTAGTGTAATAGATGTATTTATGGAATTTGTATTATTTTCCTACCGTATTCATGTGTTTTCATATCTTTCATCTGTAACCATGTCTTTTCAAAGCGTATCCATATACATATTTGTAACCAAATTGTTTGATACAATACGCAATACAGACACTTTAATCCTTGCAAGGAACTAAAGGTGTAATTTGGTTGGGTCCAACCAGAACCTAATCACCAACTTGTATGTATTAATATTTTTCCCCATCAGTATTGGCTACGCTAAATCTCATTAAGGCCTCATTCATTTTTCGGGTAGTTAATTACTCGAATAAATATTTTCTAGAAAATACTTCCTTGGGTAAGTATATTTACTCATGTTCTTTTGTTTTGCAATAAATGAGAAAATGAACATTTTAGCCATAAAATCATCATTAAAGGGGCAATTTTGTCATAACAAAGTATTGGCAACTTCCCCCCAGGAGGAAAAGTTACTAACCCACCTAAGAGATGGGTATTACTTATTCAAGGAAAGTGATATCCAAGTGAAGTAAATTTTTCATAAGCCCCACATAAATTTGGAAAAAGAACATGATTATCTTGGTCAATAGAAACCAAAATCCCATTGACCAACTTTCCCCCTCTCAAAATCTAAAGAAAAAGTAATAGGCCCTAAATCATTTTATCGTAAAACTTACTGCTCAACAACGAGGGTTTAATCTAATCATGTAGGGGAGTTATTTTTGGGTGTGAATGTGGGGAGAGGAACATGATGGGGCTCTCCTTGGACTTCTTGACTATCAGACCAAATAAAGACATCCTATTATGCCGATGTGTGTCATAATGTTTTGTGATACCTCCAATATAAACCATTTTGCATTTTTCTTGTAGCACTTTAATAAACTAACATTCTAAACAATTCATATAAGGTAGATTAATAGCATTTATGGTTTTAGCTCTTACCTTATTATGCTCTGTCAATACATCACGGGCATCATCAAGAGACCACAATCTGCTACGCAGTCTAGGTTCATTAGGAGATTCTTGTCGAACAATTTCTCTCCCCATATCTCGATTTAAATTGTGCATTGTCAATTGAGAATTCTCATCGACTTTTACAAGAGACTTACCAATGAGTTCCGTAATTTCAAGTTTTGAATAGAAACCACAACCGTCCAGTATGGCATCTACAAAATCCTTATCCATTCCCACAAAAAAGCATGAAATGTCAAGAAATATATTCTTTTGGAGATCACCCAATGCATCATAACTTATTCTAAGTTTATTCAGAACATTGTCATGAGGAATTTTTTCTGACTTCTTTGCAAACTCTTTCCATACTGATATGTCTTTGCCATATAAAGAACTACCCCAACTCTCGATAGCTAAAGGAAGGCCTTCAGCACGGTTTACTATACGTGGCGCGAGATCTAGATAATATTGTGGGGGATGGTTTTCCCCAAAAGCATGCAAACCAAAGAGTTTAGTGGATTGTTCCTCATCTAGTTCTTTAATCCTATATATCTCTGCATGTTTCTTTATTAGCAAATGCTTATCTCTGGTTGTTATGATTATCCTACTGCCATTACCAAACCAATGATGATCCCCAGGAAATCTTGTATACCATCAAGAATCACAAGAACCACTTTATTGCTGAGTCTCCTTTTAATCTCATTGATTCCACGGTCAATATGGCGTATATCTTGTTTCTCTATCTTCTCCCGTAAAACATCAGCAAGAAGATGTCTTTGCAGACGAACTACGTCATCATGTTTCTCTGGAACTATTCCACCACATTCAAGAAAGCATGTACCTTCAAATTTGTCACATATTTGATTATAGACAGCCTTAGCAATGGTGGTTTTACCACTTCCTATCATTCCAGTTATCCCCATAATGCACACCTCATTAAGTTGGAGATTTAACATTGAAATCACTTCTTCTGTCCCTCATGCCTGAAAATCAATATTCAAGAACAGAAGAAAATATACAAAACAAAAGTCAAAACAAGGATATATATTAATCAAAATGAATTCGTAAAACACAGAAGAAATGAATATTAATCATGTATTATTAAAGAATGATGGACAGTTTTGTCCACTTCTAAAAACAAAGATGTCCCTACTTTGTTTTTGGAGATCACTTTTAAAAGCTGGAACAAACATGGAACCATTTTGGGGATCAGTTTCCAGGTCAAACGGTCTGATCATCCAGTTTGAATGGATGTCCCGTTCTGACTTAAAAAATAATAATAAAATAAAAAACTGACAAAAGCTGTTGTCAAAATCAACGGGATGATGTTTGGAATTGTGGCCGTTTTTCAAAAAAGGGTGCCACATTGGATCCACATAGGCATTTTAACAAATGCCCGTGTATCTCATTGTTTGATTCAGTCAATTATTATAAATTCAGGCATGCCTTGAAAATCAGGACCCCACTGATGCATGACTGATGTGTATCCTATGTGGTGCTTACCTGCCAGCACATACATGAAAAATGGTGATGAAAATCACCTTACCAAACAGCATAGTGTTTCTCACTGCCTACATAGCAGAAGCATTCTTTTGTGAAAAACAGGTCTTGGAAGTATGAGCGTTTTTTCTTAAAAAGTGGTTCCAAAAAGTGCCCATGCTTCCAAACACCATGCAAATAAATGGTTTATGGTCAAAAATATGTTTTGTAGACTATCGTTTTCCATTTCCAACCCTCTCATTAAGCTAAGTGACTAGGGACTTAGCCTAACTTATTAGGACATATCATCTTTCCTATCAACAATTCAAATCTTAAGAATCTAAATCATAATATCTTCCTAAAATCTCTCTCTCTCCCCCTCTCTCTTTCTCTCATACACACACAAACACAAACACAAACACACATATACGCACATGCACACATGCACACGCACATTCCCCTATCACCTAAATCATCTTCTCTCCAAAAATTTCTCCAAAAACTATCTCCCCACCTTAAAAACATCCTCCTAAAACATCTCCTAATTTTGAACAACCACTTTTTCTCTTTTTTCAAATCCCTCTCATTAAGTCTTATATTTAAGATATTAATTTCCATTAATATTCATTGAATCATATTCTTAACCGAAATACCCCTATTTTTGAATTTGGTCCCTCTAGGGCACAAAATGTAATTTGGGCTATTACAATTCTCCCTATTCAATTGCTTCTCATTAAGTCTCATTTAGGATATTAACTTTTATTATTTCATTAAATTTTATATTAGTTAACCATATTAAAAAAAAAATAAGTGTGACAAAGAATAATTGTTTTTAATTGATGATGAAAATAAAATGCAAAATAAAAACAATCCAATTGGAATTGTTCTCTTGATTGGTGGCAAATCAACAATTCAACCTTTTATGTCGAAATATGTTAACCCTTATCATAGTTAAATAATAAAAAAAAATTAAAAAAAGAAGAAGAAAGCACAAAAAAATGTAAAAGAAACAAAATGATTTTGTAGAAAGCATTTTGGAAAATCTTTATTATCATATAGTCATCGTATTAAAGTGATAAATATGAATAACTTTTATATAAATGGAAATATAAAAATTGTAGAAAAATTTAGAAACATATTATTTACTATCATCTTGTTGTCGTCAAAAATTGTCATACACAAAACATGTGCATAATTACTAATACATTTAAGTATTAAAATATTCAAAGATCTCAGCACAAGGGATTTGGGTATGCCAATATGCAGCTACATCTCTTAATAAAGTATGCAGTTAGGCCAATGGGCCATCTCTCTCTCTCTCTCTCTCTCTCTCTCTCTCTCTCTCTCTCTCTCTCTCTCTCTCTCTATATATATATATATATATATATATATATATATATATATATATATATTTCCGATGTTGTGCTATCGTTTCTCTATAGCTTAGAGTTGAATACCTATTAACGTTACCACTTGCTCGAGTTTATGACATGTTTTTCTATCGGTGAGTTCACGCACCTTGTGAACCCACAGGTTCATAGGACGTAACTCGCAAAAATTAAACCTAACTTGCGAACCTGACCTGATCCAATGTTAAAAGGTGATAAAATCCGACTATAAAATATAGGGAGAAAGACGGTTCAGCCCATGGTCAGAATTTGCAGGCAAAAAGTATTATTGGGGTAAGTGCTAGCTCGGAATTGATTCCAATTCACGGGGCAGATATTAGTGCAAAGATTGTGGGTTATTGACTGAATGTTTATAGTTCTATAGTGAAAATAAAAAATATGCATTGAGCCTGTCAGTACTTTTTCGTAAAATATATCAGGTTGGGTCATGGGTCACTAACAAATCACCTCTTTTCAAACCAACATTTGACCCAAACAATTGAACTCTTTGAGTCATTCAAACAGGCCATTAAAACTATTTTCTTTTTTGGTAAAAAAATCATTGACTTAATCTAAGACCAACAGACCCATTGACCAACAGGTCAACCCTAACTTGAATATTTAGGATTAAGATGTAGCCTTTGATGAACCAATCCAATTACCAAGTCTATGGATACTATCATGTTTGTAGGTCCTGGATGCATCCTATCATAATGTTATTCTTATATCTATTAAAGCTATGTTTGGTTTGAAGGAAAATGCAGGAAAAGGAAAGGAAAGCTAAGAAAACCTTTCGACTCCGTTTGGCTTGTGGGATGAAGATAGGAAAAAGGGAATATTCTAAAAATATTCATTCTCTCATTTGTTTCAAGGGAAATAGGGAGATGGGATGAGAAAAAAGTGGGATGTGAGATCCCAAAATTGTGTAATCCAGGTTGCACGAAAACCGTGCGACCCCGTTGGAAAACTCAAGAAAATTCAAGTTTTGTCTTCATGTGGTAATCACCACTGCTGGTAATTTCCACCACCGCTACTGGTAATCGTTGCTGCCATTCTACCTTCTGCCCGCCACCACCATTGCTGGTAATCATTGCTGTTGCCCTTCTATCTTCTACCTTCTACATAAGGAAACCAGCAACAAATGGTTTCAGGAACCCAGATCTGCTGCTGCTGGTAAAGCATATGCATGATGATGAAGACGGTTTGAACTTGATGGTTTCAGGAACCTAGATCTGCTGCTGCCCTTCTACCTTCTACATAACGAAACCTACAACAGATGGTTTTAGGAACCCATATCTGGCGTTGCTGGTAAAGCATATGCATGAGGATGAAGAAGAAAGTTTGAACTTGATGATTTCAGGAACCCCAGATATACCACTGCCCTTCTACCTTCTACCTTCTGCATAAGGAAACCAGCAACAGATGGTTTTAGGAACCCAGATCTGCCTCTGGTGGTGTCGTCTTCATCTTCCCTCATGCATATGTTGATAATTTTCCTACTATTTTTTCGTGTAAAACTAAACAATAGAAAGTTGAATTTTTACACTTTCACATCCCTCTTATCCCACTCAAATCTTTTCACAAACTAAATGGAGCCTTAGAAACATTGAATAGGTTCCCTGTCTTTCCTTGCCTTTTCATTCAAACCAAACATAGCCTAATAGTAAGCAATACTTCAAGCAAGAATTAAAAAAAAAAAAAAAAGTAAGCAATACTCAAGTATTATCCGAATTCTACTTCTCGAAAAAAGAAAAGGTATTATTGAATTCAATTTCATTCCAACGGATGAGATTGCCTCGTTGACATCTTAAGGTCAGTAAGGTAAATTCAAAAACTAAATTATGTATAAAAAACAGTAAATTTGCTCCTTTTATTTATTATTATTTTGAAGAGTAAAATTGTGAAAGGTCATGATTTTTTATTTTAGCCCTGCCTAAAGCGAACTCTATAGCCTCACCCCTGCAATCCATTCCGGAACAGGCAGGCATAGCTAGAGGCTGTTTTCCGTTTATTTTCTCTTTCTATAGTGTTTACAATCACAGTGATACGGAAGTAGGAAACTTTTTTCATGGGATCTTGAAAACAAAATATTTCCTAGTCTTCAAGTATTACCTGAGGTTTTAGGAGGTAGATATAATTAAGTTGAAAAACAAAATGAAGGTATTAGAACGAGGATTTGAGGATTACCCGTCGGCAGTATTTCGTACATCATAACCGGACAAATCTGCAGCCTTTGTGAGAGCTTCCTCCCACCTCTGCACCTTCATCTTCTCCAATTTGAATCGTTCTTTAACGCCATCAAATGCTTTCCCGAAACTTCCAATCTGTTTGCGTACATCTCTTGGTTCAACATCATAAAAAACAGGGAAAACAAGCTGACCCATTGTTTGCTTGCATTCTAAAATTTTAACAAGTTCATCCAAACACCATCTTGAAGAAGCATAATTTCTTGAAAAAATGACGATTGCAATCATTGATTGCTCTATCGCTTCGCGTAATTGTGGTAAAATTTCCTCTCCTTTTTCAAGTCTTTCATTGTCTCTGAATGTTCGAAAGCTTTTACTAACTAAGACACTATGCAGATGATCAGAAAAGGATTTACGGGTGTCATTGCCGCTAAAACTCAAGAAAACATCATAACTCCACCGAGAGGCGGATGAAGAAGACGAATAAGAGGCCATGACCACTTGGTATCGGTGAAAGATGGATGTTTGCACTCTTGTGGCTCTGTGATTGAATGCTAATTAAATATCAGTGAGGGGTGGAGGACCGGATGGGCTCGAAACAGAGGTTGGCCAAGTGAAAATTCCACCCAAGGCACTAAAGTTTTGGCGTGCATGGTTGTTTCCAAGAAATTTCTTTATTTAAACCAAGGCACTAAATTCCAACGACAACTCTCCATTTTATTATTTTATTTTTTTCAGAAATTGATTTATTTTTTAAATTGTCTATATTTTAGTTTTTCATAAAGTTTGTATTATTATTAGTTTTTACTTTGTAGAAACAAGCCTCAATAGAAATTATCTGTATTTTAGGCATTTTCACGCCTTTTTTTTTTTTTAAGATTCTACGACAAGGGATCTCCCTGCAACTATACGACAAAATTCAGGAAAGATTTCAGCAATTTACCCTTCCCTTTCCTTTTCTTTTCATCCCTTCTTTTCTTTCAACTTTTTCCACTCCAAACACAGCCTTAGAAACTCCAATAGGAATAGAAAAAATTGGTTTTTTTTCACAAAACCTCTTATATTAATTTGGAGTCTCATGCAATCTCATCCAATCTTCAATCTCCTTCATCAGAATTCCTTCGTCTTAATGGGAGTAAAAATTTGATTTTTCTATTTAAATGATTGAGATTGAATTCAATTAAACGGTTAAGATTGAATGGGAGTAAAAATTTTAAAATACTGCTAAAATAATTGATGCAAACTCTCTCCCGTGCACAAGAATCACCCACTAAATCAAATAACCACCTTATCAAAAATCTTAATGAGCAGCATTTAGTCATACCATAATCACTTCCCCTTGGAGAATATAATTGGAATAAAAGTGTGCAACCAACCCTTGGCCGTTTAAATAAATAATTAAATATTCCGCAGAGATCGGCAATACCTGAATTTTACTGTTTGGGTATTAGAGTTGACAGAGCCGGGCGGAGGTGGGATATACTTAAAGTACTATTGGGGGCCTACGACTATACTATTCTAAGGGTTTAAAATGGTGTCTTTTTTGAGTGATATTGATTGAACGTCCAACCATTCGTCGGCATCCACATTCAACAACTGACAGATAAATTACTCAAGCGTTTTCCAATTGTATTTTATTTTATTTTTTATTTTTATTTTTTTAATTTGAAAATGGTTGAATCGTCAATCCGTTTAATAAAGACAACGGTTTTTAGCCTTTTTTTTATTTGAACTATTTTTTAATTTAGAACAATTGTTTATCGGAATCGGACGATTGAACTGCTGAACCAGAAACTAGTGGCCAGCAGATGGTCTGAACCCAACTCCAAACATCATGTCTTGTTTACTAATGAATACAACAATGTATATACAAGGGGCCGGGTAAAGACAAAAGACAAAGCAAAGTGTAGATAAGGTTATCACTAGCCACATAATGAAAATCCTACATTACAAAGGGTCAAAATCGCATGTGCTGATTGAACAATTCATCTATCGAGTCATTAATGAATAAACGTAGACTTGCTTTGTGAAGGGTTCAAAAATATCACCGTTAGTGATGCCCATCAAATAAGTTGCAAGAGGCCGGATAAGGACAAGGCAAGGTGTAGATAAGACTAACCAGCCATAGAATGAGAATTCAGATCTCCTGCCTACGAGAATTCTGCCTATATCTACCCATGACATAATATCCCCGTGAATTAGGAACATCTCTCCCTGCCTATATCTACCCATGCGTGGCTAAGAAGCTATGTGGGTAGACATGGATAGAGTTTGCACGGGCAAGAGATATGGACGCATAGAATGAAAAGCCTATATTACAATTTACAAATGTTCAAAACCGTGTCTTTTTTAAGGTTTGGTGCTGATTGAACAATACCGCTACCAAGTCATTAACGAACAAGTGTGGACTTGCTTTATGAAGGGAACGAAACTTGAAACTTTCAAAGAAATTACATACCTTTAGTGATGTCCACCAGACAAGTCGCAAGGGGCTGGGTAAGGACGAAGCAAGGTATAGATAAGACTCAGCAGCCATGGAATGAGACTCCAAATCTCCTGCCCACATCTTCCCACAACACACTACCCCCATGAATTAGGAACATCTCTCCCAGGGAATGAGATACTCTCCATGCGTGGCTAAGATGCTATGTGGGTAGACATGGATAGAGTTTGTGTGGGCAAGAGATATGGACTCACAGAATGAAAAGCCTATATTACAATTTACAAAGTTTCAAAACCGTGTCTCTTTTAAGGATTGATGCTGATATAACAATACTACTACAGAGTCGTTAATGAAAAAGCGGACTTGCTTTATGAAAGGAATGGAACTTGAAACTTTCAAAGAAAATTACCTTTAGTGATGCCCACTAGACAAGTTGCAAGGGGCCGTATAAGGACAAAGCAAAGTGTAATTCAGACTCACCAGCCATAGAATGAAACTTCGAATCTCCTGCCCACGAGAACTTTGCTCACATCTTCCCACAACACACTAGCCCCGTGAATTAGGAACATCTCTCCCTACATAATACTATGTAGGGGATGAGATATTCTACATGCATGGCTACGATGCTATGTGGGTAGACGTGGATAGAGTTGGTGTGGGCAAGAGATATGGACTTATAGGATGAAAAGCCTAAATTACAATTTATAAAGGTTCAAAACCGCGTCTCTTTTAAGGATTGATGTTGATTGAAAAATACCGCTACCGAGTCATTAATGAACAAATGCGAATTTGCTTTATGAAGGGAACAAAACTTGAAACTTTCAAAGAAATTACGTAACTTTAGTGATACCCACCACATAAGTCGCAAGGGGCTGGGTAAAAACAAAGCAAGGTGTAGATAAGACTCACTAGCCATAAAATGAAACTCCGGATCTAATAGAATGCTCAATATTTCATTGATGGGCTTCTATGTTGGATGATTCTGATACAATGTCTTTTCTACTTGTGTAAGTATTAGGAAAGAATTATTTTAATTTGATTTAGGTCAGGGTTGGAGGCCTAGCCATGTGTTATTTTTGTACAGTATAATGACCCTATACAACTAATGTTTTTTTTTGAGGAATAACACAGAGGAATTCATTAAATTAGCAAAGAAAAACATTACATCTCTTGGGTAGCCACAAAATACAACTTAATCGAAAACAAAGACTACAACTTTACTTTTTGGAAATTACAACTGAGTCCGAAAACACTTCTCTCAATAAATCTCTTTGCTTTGCTAGATGATCAGCTATGCTTTTAGGCACCCATGGAACCAATCGAATTATCACCTGCATATGCCTTGAAGCCTTTAGACAGCAAGGACTACAATCCTTGACCAAGAAAGTTGTAGTTGTCATAATATAAATTTTAAACAAAAATATCTAGCAGAAACATGTTCACATATTTTCAATGAGAAACAACTGTATATCTGCATTAAGGTGAAAAATATTCATCTCTGACCATGCTGAATGAAATTAAGTAGTGTCCAGTACAGTACAATAAAAATGTTTTGACTGTTATATACTAAAACACAGGTCACAGAAGTTGCAGCCATGCATTGGGAACATTTCCCCATGAATGAAACATAGAGGTACAGGAGATATTCCTCATGTGTGACTACAACAAGCAGTGAGGCAACAAGCAGTGAGGCAGGTCAGAGGAGGAAATCCGAACTATTGTAATTTTGGATTCCCCAAAAATTGCTAGACTATTGTACAACCAAGTGTGCTAGTGAATTCTTTATTGTGGCTTATTTGAACTTGAATTGATTTGGGTCAGTTATCAAACTTGACTGTGTTCAGATATTTTATATAATAGTGAATTAAATGATTGATTCTTATTTATGATTTTGATTTAAGTTTATTTACCATTGTTTTCATCTTCTGTGTAGGAATTCATTTTTATTGGACTTTGGGAGAAGCAGAAGCAGTTTTTGTAAATCAAGTGTTTTGAATGAAATTAGATACTTTTGAGAATGAACGAATGGATGGATGTAATTTGTATTTTTTAGAATAAATGAATAAATGGACAAAAGTAGTATTTTGAATGGAAAGCAGACTTTAAAATTTATTTGTATATGATGTCTTGTATTTTGTATTTCATTTAAATTTGGATGAATAAATAGAAAGCAAGTTATTTGAAGCAAATTGTATGCTTATTTAATATTTGAAAATAATTAAAGGTTATTTGGGTAAGTGGGGAAAATTTATCTAAAAAAATCCTGACTGCCACTATATTTAATTGCAGGAGATTAGAGGGAATTAATGGTAGTTGGTGCATCTCTTTAGTGGCTGTATCTGCAGTCGAAAAAATGCTGCTAGAACTTCTAAGGATAAGAGTTTTAGCAGCAGTTTTTAGGATGAGATATTCTCCATGTGTGGCTGGTATGCTTTGTGGGTAGACGTGGATAAAATTTGTGTGGATAGGAGATTTGGACTCATACAATGAAAAGCTTATATTACAAGTTATAAAGGTTCAAAACTGCGTGTCTTTTAAGGATTGATGCTGATTGAACAATACCACGGCCGAGTCATTAATGAGCAAACACGGACTTGCTTTATGAAGGGAAGAAAACTTGAAACATTCAAAGAAATTGCCTTTAGTGATGCCCACCAGACAAGTTGCAAGGGGTTGTGTAAGGACGAAGCAAGATGTAAATAAGACTCACCAGCCATAGAATGAGACTCTTCAGATCTTGCCCATGAGAACTCTGCACACAACACACTACCCTCATGAATTAGGAACATCTCTCTCTCCATAATTACTATGCAAGGGATGAGATATTCTCTATGTGTGGCTACGATGCTATGTGGGTAGACATGGATAGAGTTTGTGTGGATAGGAGATCTGGACTCATAGAATGAAAAGCCTACATTACAATCTACAAAGGTTCAAAACCGTGTCTCCTTTAAGGATTGATGCTGATTGAACAATACTGCTACCGAGTCATTAACAAACAAAAGCAGAATTGTTTTATGAAAGGAAAGAAACTTGAAACTTCAAAGAAACTGCCTTTAGTGATGCCCACTAGACAAGTCGCAAGGGGTTGGGTAAGGACGAAACAAGGTGTAGCTAAGACTCACCAGCGATAGAATGAGACTCTGCATCTCTTGCCCATGAGAACTCTACCTGCAACACACTACCCCAGTGAATTAGGAACATCTCTCCCACTATAATACTATGCAGGGGGTGTGATATTCTCCATGCATGGCTACGATGCTATGTGGGTAGATGTGGATAGAGTTTGTGTGGGTAAGAGATCTATATTCATAGAATGAAAAGCCTATATTACAATTTACAAAGGTTTAAAACCATATCTCTTTTAAGGATAGATATTGAATGAACAATACTACTATCGAGTCATTAACGAACAAAAGCAGACTTGCTTTATAAAGGGAAAGAAACTTGAATCTTTCAAAGAAATTGTTTTAGTGATGCCCACTAGACAAGTCGCAAGGGTTTGGGTAAGGACAAAGCAAGGTGTAGATAAGACTCACCAATCATATAATGAGACTCTGGATCTCTTACCCATAAGAACTCTGCCCATGTTTGCCCATACATGAGATGTGGATAGAACTTGTGTGGGCAAAAGATCTGGACTCATAGAATGAAAAGTCTATATTACAATTTACAAAGGTTAAAAACTGTGTCTCTTTTAAGGATTTATGCTAATTGAATAATGTAACAACTTAGTCAATGAAAAAGAAACAAGGACTTGCTTCAGTAAGGCAAAGATACAAGAAACTTACAGAGAAATTGCCTTTAATGAGGCCCATGAGACATTTCATGTAGGGTGGAAATTTGGCTAGTTAGCCTCAAGCCAACCCAAAAGGTAAGATTGTGCTAGTAAATTGGGGTAAGGGAATGAATGCAGTTATGTATCCATGAATGTCAATTCAAACACCTATTATGGATTTAAGCATCAAAATGCCTTCTCCAAGGACCACATTGGAGTCATGATCATAGTTGGTTGCAAGTTCTGTTCGGTGCACCACCTCGTTTTTACACCTCAACTCATTCAAGTTAAAAATATGTTTTAACTAAAAATTGAGATCTATTAGACCTGTCTAACTCCTAAGGTGATTGGGGAATAATCACTCTACTCTTCAAGCAAAAACTAACCACACCAAGATTTGGCTTGTTGCATTACAAATTCCTTCTGCATGCTAAAAACAATGGTGCTAAGCAGATTGAAAGGAAACCTCATTTCTGAATGGATGTTTAGTGTCAATCCTACCTTTTCCATTTTTTGTACCTTCTAAAAGCAATGAATTAATATTTTAAGTAGTACCTCAGATATTGTAACAACATCTAGTAAAGTACCAGATACCGTGAGGTTAGCACTTGTCCAAAAGATCAATAGGAAAAGAACATGTTTCATTCTTTTTCGTTGTATTTCAGATATTTCCATAATTATTTTGTTATCATTAATGAAGGTTCACAGTACTTATCACAATATTAACAATATTAGATCAGGATTATAATAATCCTAAGTTGATCTCAATATAAACTCTATAAGTTTAGGAAAATCATTTTCTCTAGAGTCCTATTTTATTTTACTTATCGTTGCTTGTTCATTATCTTGTACAACTACATTTGTAATTAATCACTACTACTAATCATTATAAATAGATAGATAGGATCAGTTGAAGCACAATGGATCGTACAACATTTCATCAATTATTTTTGACTTCTCTCTTTGTTTCAAAATGGTATTAGATCCAATGGCCACAGAGCTAGTGAAAGCAATGCCGTCTCCAATATGGGTAGTAGTGGTGTTATGCTGAGTGGGAGTTCCTCAGTCCCCTCAATTCATAATGTCTTTGCATCCCAATCAAATAAGGGAGTGATAATTATCTACTCTGGCACAAGCATAGTTTCTACCCATAATCGGGCATTATCACCTGATGGAGAAGGTAGAAGGTAAGAAGAAACTTCTACCCCCAGAGGTTGAAAATCCAAATGGTACCAGAATCATTCTAAATCCAGTGTTAGTATGGACTCTTATAATGAAAAGCCTATACTACAATTTATAAAGGTTCAAAACCACGTGTCTTTTAAGGATTGATGCTTATTGAACAATACCACTACCGAGTCATTAATGAACAAACATAAAATTGTTTTATGAAGGAAAAGAAACTTGAAACTTTCAAAGAAATTGCCTTTAGTGATGCCCACCAAAAAAGTTGCATGGGGCTGGGTAAGGGCGAAGCAAGGTGTAGATAAGACTCACCAGCCATAGAATGAGACTATTCATGTCTTTCCGATGAGAACTCTGTGCACAACACACAACTCCAATGAATTAGGAACATCTCTCCCTCCATAATACTATGCAGGGGATGAGATATTCTCTATGCGTGGTTGAATCATCAATCCGTTAGACCAACGGTTTTTAACCTTTTTTTATTTTAACTATTTTTTAATTTAGAACAACTGTTTATTAATTTCTGCTGAACAAGAAACTAGTGGCCAGGAGATAGCCTGAACCCAACTCCAAAATTTAAGTTAAAGTTCTGGCTGGTAAGGGTTATGTTTTAAAAATATAATTGTAATATAGAAATGAGGCCTTGGCACCGTGGCCCAACCAAACATCATATCTTGTTTACTAATGAATACAACAATGCATACACAAGGGGCCGGGTAAAGACAAAGCAAGGTGTGTAGATAAGGTTCTTAGTAGCCACATAAGGAAAATCCTACATTATAAGGGTTCAAAATCGCATGCCTTTAAAGGATTGATGCTGCTGATTGAACAATGCATCTATCAAGTCATTAATGAATAAACCCAGACTTGCTTTGTGAAGGGAAATAAACTTGAAACTTTGAAAGATATTACCATTAGTGATGCCCATCAAGCAAGTTGCAAGGGGCCGGGTAAAGACAAAGCAAGGTGTAGATAAGGTTCTCACTAGCCACAAAATGAAAATCCTACATTACAAAGGTTCAAAATCGCATGTCTTTAAAGAATTGATGCTGATTGAATAATACATCTATCGAGTCAATAATGAATAAACACGGACTTGCTTTGTGAAGAGAATGAAACTTGAAACTTTCAGAGATATTGCCGTTAGTGATGCCCATCAAACAAGTTGCAAGGGGCTGGGTAAGGACAAAGCAAGGTGTACATAAGACTAACCACCATAGAATGAGACTTTGGATCTCCTGTCTATAAGAATTCTGCCCACATCTACCCACAACACACAATCCCCGTGAATTAGGAACATCTCTCCCTACATAATATTATCCAGGGGATGAGATATTCTCCATGCGTGGCTATGATGCTATGTGGGTAGACATGGATAGAGTTTGTGTGGACAAGATATATGGACTTATAGAATGAAAAGCCTATATTACAATTTACAAAGCTTCAAAACCGCGCCTCTTTCAACGATTGATGCTGATTGAACACTACCGCTACCGAGTCATTAACAAACAAACATGGACTTGCTTTATGAAAGAAACGAAGCTTGAAACTTTCAAAGAAAATTACACTTGAAACTTTCAAAGATATTGCTGTTAGTGATGCCCATCAAACAAGTTGCAAGGGGCTGGGTAAGAACAAAGCAAGGTGTACACAAGACTAACCGGCCATAGAATGAGTCTTCGGATCTCTTGCCTACAAGAATTCTGCCCACATTTTCCCACAACACATTATCCCCATGAATTAGGAAAATCTCTCCCTACATAATATTATGCAGGGAATGAGATATTCTCCATGCGTGGCTATGATGCTATGTGGGTAGACGTGGATAGAGTTTGTGTGGGCAAGAGATATGGACTTATAGAATGAAAAGCCTATATTACAATTTACAAAGCTTCAAAACCACGTCTCTTTCAATGATTGATGCTGATTGAACATTACCACTACCGAGTCATTAACGAACAAACGTGGACTTACTTTACGAAAGGAATGGAGCTTGAAACTTTCAAAGAAAATTACCTTTAGTGATGCCCACTTGACAAGTTGAAAGGGGCTGTGTAAGGAAGAAGCAAAGTGTAGATAAGACTCACCAGCCATAGAATGAAACTCCAGATCTCCTGCCCACATCTTCCCACAACACACTACCCCCATGAATTAGGAACATCTCTCCCTACATAATACTATGTAGGGGATGAGATATTCTACATGCGTGGCTATGATGCTATGTGGGTAGATGTGGATAGAGTTTGGGTGGGCAAGAGATGTTGACTCATAGAATGAAAAGCCTATATTACAATTTACAAAGCTTCAAAATTGCGTTTCTTTTAATGATTGATGCTGATTGAACAATACCGCTACCGAGTCATTAATGAACAAACGTGGGCTTGCTTTATGAAGGGAACGAAACTTGAAACTTTCAAAGAAATTACGTACCTTTAGTGATACCCACTAGACAAGTCGCAAGGGGCCAGGTAAAGACAAAGCAAGGTGTAGATAAGACTCACCAGCCATAGAATGAGACTATTCATGTCTTGCCCACGAGAACTCTGCACACAACACACTACCCCCATGAATTAGGAACATCTTTCCATCCGTAATATTATGCAGGGGATGTGATATTCTCTATGCATGGCGACAATGCTATGGATGGGTAAACATTGATAGAGTTTGTTTGGGTAGAAGATTTGGTTTCATAGAATGAAAAGCCTATATTAAAATTTACAAAGGTTCAAAACCATGTCTCTTTTAAGGATTGATGCTGATTGAATGGTATTGTTACCGAGTCATTAATGAACAATAGCAGACTTGCTTTATGAAGGGAAAGAACTTTGAAACTTTCAAAGAAATTGTTTTAGTGATGCCCACCAAACAAGTCGCAAGAGATTGGGTAAGGACAAAACAAGGTGTAGATAAGGGTCACCAATCACAGAATGAGATTCTATATCTCTTACCCACAAGAACTCTACCCATGTCTGCCCACAACACACTACCCCCGTGAAATAGGAACATCTTTCCTTACATAATACCATGCAAGGGATTAGATATTCTCCATGCGTGGCTATGATGCTTTGTGGGTAGACGTGGATAGAGTTTTTATGGGCAAGAGATGCGGACTCATAGAATGAAAAGCCTATATTACAATTTACAAAGCTTCAAAACCGTGTCTCTTCTAACAATTGATGCTGATTGAACAATACCTCTACCGAGTCATTAATGAACAAACGTGGACTTGCTTTATGAAGGGGACAAAAATTGAAACTTTCAAATAAATTACATACCTTTAGTGATACCCACTAGACAAGTCGCAAGGGGTCAGGTAAAGACAAAGCAAGGTTTAGATAAGGCTCACCAGCCATAGAATGAGACTATTCATGTCTTGCCCACGAGAACTCTACACACAACACACAACCCCCGTGAATTAGGAACATCTTTCCGTCCATAATACTATGTAGGGGATGTGTTATTCTCTATGCATGGCTACGATGCTATGGGTGGGTAAACATGGATAGAGTTTGTGTGGGTAGGAGATTTGGACTCATAGAATGAAAAGCTTATATTACAATTTACAAAGGTACAAAACCATGTCTCTTTTAGGGATTGATGCTGATTGAACAATACTATTACCGAGTCATTAATGAACAATAGCAGACATGCTTTATGAAGGGAAAGAAAGTTGAAACTTTCAAAGAAATTGTTTTAGTGATGCCCACCAGACAAGTCGCAAGGGATTGGGTAAGGACAAAGCAAGGTGTAGATAAGTCTCACCAATCACTGAATGAGATTCTGGTTCTCTTACCCACGAGAACTCTACCCATGTTTGTGCACAACACACTACTCCTGTGAAATAAGAACATCTTTCCCTACATAATACTATGCAAGGGATGAGATATTCTCCATGCGTGGATATGATGATATGTGGGTAGACGTGGATAGAGTTTGTATGGGCAAGGGATGTGGACTCATAGAATGAAAAGCCTATATTACAATTTACAAAGTTTCAAAACTGCGTCTCTTTTAACAATTGATGTTGATTGAACAATACCGTTACCGAGTCATTAATGAACAAATGCGGACTTGCTTTATGAAGGGAACGAAAATTGAAACTTTTAAAGAAATTACGTACCTTTAGTGATACCCACTAGACAAGTCGCAAGGGGCTGGGTAAAGATGAAGAAAGGTGTAGATAAGACTCACCAGCCATAGAATGAGACTCTTCATGTCTTAAACACGAGAACTCTGCACACAACACCCTACCCCCGTGAATTAGGAAAATCTCTTCGTCCATAATACTATGCAAAGAATGTGATATTCTCTATGCGTGGCTACGATGCTATTGGTGGGTAAACATGGATAGAGTTTGTGTGGGTAGGAGATTTAGACTCATAAAATGAAAAGCCTATATTACAATTTACAAAGGTTCAAATCCATGTTTCTTTTAAGGATTGATGTTGATTGAACAATACTGCTACCGAGTCATTAACGAACAAAAGCAGACTTGCTTTATGAAGGGAAAGAAAGTTGAAACTTTCAAAGAAATTGTTTTAGTGATGCCCACCAGACAAGTCATAAGGGATTAGGTAAGGACAAAGAAAGGTGTAGATAAGGCTCACCAATCACAGAATGATACTCCAGATCTCTTACCCATGAGAACTCTACCCATGTCTGCCCACAACACACTACCCCCGTAAAATAGGAACATCTTTCCCTACCTAATATTATGCAAGGGATGAGATATTCTCTATGCGTGGCTACGATGCTATGTGGGTAGACATGGATAGAGTTTGTGTGGGCAAAAGATCTGGACTCATAGAATGAAAAGCCTATATTACAATTTACAAAGGTTCAAAACTGTGTTTCTTTTAAGGATTGATGATGACTGAAAAATATAACTACTGAGTCAATGACAAACAAACGCAGGCTTGCTTTATGAATGCAAAGATACAAGAAACTTACAAAAAAAAATGCCTTTAGTGAGGCCCACCAGACATTTCATGTAGGGTTGAAATTTGGCCAGGTTAGCCTCAAGCCAACCTAAAAGGCAAGATTGCGCTAGTAAATTGGGGTAAGGGAATGAATGCAATTATGCATCCATGAATGACAACTCAAACACCTATTATTGATTTAAGCATCAAAATGCCTTCTCCGGGGACCACCTTGGAGTCTTAATCGTAGTTGGTTGCACGTTCTGCTCGGTGCACCGCCTCGTTTTTACACCTCAACTCATTCAAGTTAAAAACAAGTTTTAACTGGAAATTGAGATCTATTAGATCTGTTTGACTTCTAAGGTGATTGGGGAATAATCAATCTGCCCTTCAAGCAAAATCTAACCACACCAAGATTTAGCTTATTGTGTTGCTAATTACAAATTCCTTCTGCATGCTAAAAGCAATGGTGCTAAACAAATTGAAAGAAAACCTCATTTTTGAATGGATGTTTAGTGTCAATCCTATCTTTTCCATTTTTTGTACCTTTTAAAAGCAATGAGTTATTATTTTAAGTAGTATCTCAGATATTGTAACAACGTCTAGTAAAGTACCAAATACTGTAAGGTTAGCACAAGTCCAAAAGATCAACAGGAAAAGAATGTTTCATTCTTTTTCTCTTTATTTTTTAAGTAGTATTTCAGATGTTTCCATAATTAGTTTGCTATCATTAATGAAGGTTCACGATACTTATCATAATGCTAACAATATTAGATCAGGATTATAATAATCCTAAGTTGATCTCAATGTAAACTCTATAAGTTTAGGATAATCATTCTCTCTAGAGTCCTATTTTATCCTACTTAATTGTTACCTATTCATTATCTTGTACAGCTACAGTTGTAATTGATCACTACTACTAATCATTACAAATAAATACATAGGATTAGTTGAAACTCTCTGAATCCTAGAACACTTTCATCAATTATTTTTTGACTTCTCTCTTTTTTTCAAAATGGTGTTAGAGCTGATGGCCACAGATCTAGTGAAAGCAATGTTGCCTCCAATATGGGTAGTAGTGGTGTTATACCGAATGGAAGCTCCTTAGTCCCCTCAATTCATAATGTCTTTGCCTCCCAATCAAATTAGGGAGTCATAATTATACTCTCTGGCGCGAAAATAGTTTCTACCCAATATTGGGCATCATCACCTGATGAAAATGGTAGAAGCTAATAAGAAACTTCTACCCCCAGAGGTTGAAAATCCAAATGGTATCGGAACCATCCTAAATCCAGAGTTCGAACAATGGTGTGTTCTGTACTTGCTCATGTTGAGTTGGTTGATTTCGTCACTTCTTGTAAGCGTCATGGTGCAAGTAGTTGGACTTTCCACATCAACAGAAGTTTTGGGTACACTTGCAAAAAACTATTCGACCTACTCTAGGTTGAGGATTCTATAGTTAAGAAGACCACTTCAGAGTTTAAGAAAGGGATCCCTATCCATCTCTCCTTACAATTAGCGGGAAATATCAATTGTAGACAGTTTCTCCACTGTTTATGAACCGGTAACCAAATCTGATCTCATTCTTTTCATTCTGGCTGGTATTGGTAGTGAATATGCATCAGTTGTTACTACTCTTACCATTTCTCCTGATGCTGATAATCTTGGTGTTCAAGACACTATGGGGTGGTTACTCAACCATGAAAATTGGCTTGAGGAACAATCTCTCTCTCTGAATGATGGATCTGTTAATGCTATTTTGATGGTATAAAAAATAAGAATTCTTCACAAAAAGGAAAACCCAATCAATAATTTTAGCAATTTTCTAATTTCAATAGTGGCTGCAATAGGGGTAGGGGTTGAGGACCCTTCCCATTTAATCATCAGCAGTTTTATCATAATAGTCAACAACATCAGATTCCATTTCAGTATTTTGGAGGTCATAGTAATAAAAGTCCTAGTATTGTTTGTCAAATCTTCAATAAAAATGGTCATGGCGCATTGCAATGCCGCAAAGCCAAGTATACCTTTGATTTTCAGAATGATAATTTATCTAATGATCCTTTAGCATTTTATGAAGGGTTGCAAATTCCTCAATACTAATCTGGTCCCTATAATGGAAACTTGATGTTTGACCCAACTTGGTATTTGAATTCAGGTGCCACTCATTACATGACTCCAAAAATTGACAACTTATAGAATCAGTCAGGGTACATGGGCTCTAGTCAAGCTAAAGTTGGTAATAGGAAAGGTCTATGCACTTTTCATAATGGCAATTCCTATTTTCAATTCAATCAGTTTGCTTTTAGTTTAAATGACATCTATAATGTTCCTACTGTCTACAAAAATCTGTTATTTGTTAGTAGTTTCACTAGAGATAATGACGTGTTTTTTTGAGTTCCACTGTGTTTGTTGCTTTGCGAAGGATTATACAAGACAATTCTTCTATGAGGGGTTAATAGAGAAGATTTATACTACTTTCCAACATCTGCTACCATTTCCACATCATCTTTGTAGGTTTTGATTAGAAAACGAACCTTAGTTCAAGGATGGCATTTGCAGTTGGGACACATAACCCTTCGGATTGTACAACATGTTATTTCTTAGTTTGGATAAGTTACTTACTTTTGTGTGTGAGTCATGTCAGATTGGTATTCAGTATGCCCACTTTAGTAGTTATCAAACTGTTCATCAAACTCAAACTGGCTTAATCGCTTATCAACTCAATATTTAACCATTACACCAACCAATGATTTTGTATATGTAGTTCATTTTCTTATCTGATAGAATAACGAGGTCTAACAGTTCACTCACTAATGGATTCAATTAGTTAAACAGAAAGATGGATGCCACTGATGGGTTAAAAGACTAACAAAAGGCTTGTAAAATGTATGTAAGAGAAAAGAGAGTTTGAGTCAACAGCATGGTAGAGAAGCATGGGATGAAAATAGAACCTAAAGCATAACAAATCCTTGTATTAAACATTGTCCATTACCGTTTTCTTGATCAAGATACCTGTTGCTGCCAAGGATGGGGCCGAGGACAACAAGGTAACTCCGCTTCTGGTTGAGGCTAATGAGTCCAACCTGAGAGTAAGATGAGAGCACAGGTCAGAGGCCCCGGGCTTTATCCTAGGGTTGGAGACTCCGATAGTCAAGTTATTCAAGTGCTTGAGAGGGATCAGACCAGGTTAGTGACAAGGGTTCAAACAAGGTTACTTGAGAGTAAGAAAGCTAGAGAGCAAGGATAAAGCAAGATGGATTTACCTTAAGCTAGGCATACATGGCGCATGATGCAATCCTGGGCCTTGCCATGTGCACCTATATACCTCTTCATGGAAGGGGTCACATCGGAAACCATGTATAAGGAAATATTGAATCCACATTAATCCATGAATATCATATCTCTACCTGCTTATCAGCTACTAGTAGATGAAGGAGATTGTTGCCATCACTGTCTTTATTGGCCATTAAGCTTACCAACAACTTTAGTAGCTTCAAATAACTATACCTCATACCTATGCCTAATGCTTTTTCAAAGACCTACAAGTTCCTTGGTAGGGAGTAACTCCACCCTGGGCATGGCTGGGTTGAATAGAGAAATTCATTACAAAAGGAAGAGAAATACAAGGAGGAAAACACAGATACAAAGAAACAAAGCTAAAACCAAAAAGGAAACACCAGCATACCGACCTACAAACAAAAGGTTTCTCTATCACAACCATCAATCAATCTTAACCAACAAACAACAGGAAACACAACATTGGACTCAGAGACACCTCTACTGATTAATTCATGAGCCATATATTATTACCATCCATTTCAGTAAACGAAAAGAAAACTGATTGATCTCAAATAAGACATAGAACATCTTGAATATCAAGAAAACCATCTAAAGGCCAATATCTTCTGCTGCTCCTCAATCCATCAACTAAATCCTTGCAATCATTTTTGATCAAAAGCTGATCCAAACAAAATTGGCAACTGACTCCAGGCCCCCCATGAGCATGCTGATCACCTTGGCATGAAATGTAAAAGAAAGCCCTACTCTTGCCATACTTAGCAACACTGAGAGAATCTCTACTATTTCATACATTGACACCAAACTATGCAACCCTTTGGTGTAGCTAGAGCCATCCTTCATGTAGTGGATACAAGCAACACGCGAACACTTTGCCAGCATAAGAGTGACCCTCCATCTCCATAATCCTTGGAGTCCATCTCTCTTATTTCTTAGATATACCTGTTAATAGACGAAAGAACATCAATGGGGGAGAATAAACCACTCAACCACATCATTATCATCATGGGGTCGGTAAAATGAAACCTGCTGCATTATCCTTTTGTTCTATTTAATGCCATATACATTGTAAAATTAAAATTTGTTTCTAAGTTTCGAGATATTTCTAATGATAGGTGTTATTTTAAGTATAGTTGGGATAAGACAAAAGAGTTAGATGCACTTAATAGAATTGGCATAACTTACTGTGTTCATTGTAATGAAGTAAATGAATCTTTTTGTTTATATATTCTGTTCATGCATGTTGTTTTTCTAGCACTGTTTTATTTTCTTTACTTTGGGGTATCACAGTATTCAAGATACTATGTCTCTGTATTGCCTTTTAACAGAAAGAGTGTCTTTATTTGATCATCAAACTAAACATAGTCACTTTCTAGCTTGGGGTGGCTGTAGTCTTCTACCATACGAGGAAAGTTAGAAATTAACAAGATGATTTTTCAGGACAACCAAAGAAGGCCATGGTGAGAAGCAAATTCTAAGATGACAACGTACAACAATTAATTGCTTCCTGATTTTGCAGTGATAACTTTGCCATGCAACATTAGATACTACACTATCATCATTAGTATGAAAATTGATTTTCTCATAAATTTGTTCTGCAATTTTTCCAGTTCAGTTTGTTTGCATTAGTTCAAATGAAGGAATGCAAAGGGGACTGTACTAAGTTCTGCTTTAATTTTGCTTCATATTTCATATTGCCTGACTTATTTGAGATAATAAAATTATATGGTTCCCATTTTAGAAAGAAAAAAAGAAAGCAGGAGGAAGTTAATTTCATTGTTTGGGAAGAGCAAAGCAGGGATTCAGAAGATGTGGTTCTCACTTCATGAGAGAGATAATCAAAGATAAGATAAAACGTGCAATAGGCATAAATGAGACAAAAAGTGCAAATGTGACACATTTTGAGACAAAAAGTGTAAATGGATATAAACAAATGGATGCAAAACTGAATCGGGTACAAAATTTATATCCAGTACAGATTTACCCCACAAACAAACAAACAAAACATCAAAGTAATTATCATATCTGCACTCAAGTTACGTCGTTTATATAATGGATAATAATATATATATATATATATATATATATATATATATATATATTAATTAACAAAGTTGATCCATGTAAAATTGTTCATAACTACAATAAGTAGTGTTTTAGTAAAATGCTAATCATTCCTTATCTTCTATCTTCATTAGATTAAACTATCAATAATACGCACTTTCCCAAAACCTAAATAATCTCTTCTTCTAAACTACCTCCCCCACTTTCTCCAAAATTATCACTAATTCTTATTTATCTTTTAAATTATCTCTAATTCCTATTTATCGTCTCCTCTACTTTATATCTATACCTATCTAAATAAAGTTTGGATTAAAAAATTTAAGAATTATTTAAATATTCTAAAAAAATTATATAATAACTCTAAAGTATTTATTAAAAACTGAAAATATAATTTCATATTTTTACAAAATAAATCACAAAATTATGTACTAACAATTTAAATTATATATTTCTGGATTACCAATTTAAATGTTTTTAAAATGTTTAATAATATGTAATGGCTTTAAATTAATAAAGTTCAAATAACAATAAATTTTAAATATTTTATAGATTAGTTAAATATTTATCATAACTAGATTTTAAATAGTTAAAACAACAAAACTATGTAATAAATTTAAAAAAATTTCTTCAAAGTAGAAAAATAATTATAACATAACATTGAAATTAATAATAATTTAATATTTTTACATAATATTGTAAATAACTAATTTCACTTATATTAAGTAATAATTCGAGAAAATAACTTTCAAAAACATTAATATTTATTAATAATAATTTTAAACTCTTAATCTATATTTATTACATAATTATATATACTAAAATTAATATTTATTGTTTCAATAATTATTTATAGTTTTTTGTGATAAATGTATTTTCAATGGTTATGTATAAATTTATTTATTTATTGTTATTTAATAGAAAACTTTCAATAATTATTGGAGAATAAACTACTATTATAGAATTTTCTTAAATTTAATTTATTGTACTTATTATATTTTTGTTATAACTTATTGATTAATTAATATTTATTAGAGATTAAACTATTATTTGAGATTATACTATCTATTGACTAAGTTAATATATTTTTAGTACTTATTGTATTTTTGTAATTATTGTAATTATTGTATTTTTCCATTATCAATATATTTTCAATAATTGTGTATTTTTTCTATAAATTTTTAATAATTGTTGGAGATTAAACTATTGTTATTTATCAAAGATAAAGCTATTAATTTAGCTAAAATTATGAGTGTTTATGAGTTGGCTCAGACCGATCGTAGGCTATTTGGCCAACAGATTGACATGGTCAAGTTGGAGAGTTGGTCAGCCGAAGTCGACTGACATTTTGTAAAAACCGACCCACTCAAGTTGTATCGGTTTGGGTCGGTTTTTACAAAAGGTTAATCAGTTCAAAAGATTTGAAGCTAAAAATTAAATTTTATTTTAAAAATTACAGTGCAATTATAGGTACATGGTGGTCACTTAAACCATGAAAATAGAGGAGGTGTCAAACTAATACTATGCGAATGCCTATAATGAGTCCATAACTCATTGGACATCTGCGATGAGTTCATAACTCATCACACATTTGTGATGAACTCATAGATGTAATAGGTTGCGATGAACTTTGGACCTGTGCAGATTTGTAATGAGTTTAAATCCATCGCAGAATCGCGATGGGCTCCGGACCCATGTGGACTTGCGATGAGTTTAAAGTCATCACATAATCACGATGAGAATAGACTCACCACAGATTAGAAACAAATAATAGAAGCATGTGCATCATTAAATAATACACGTTACGGAACACCCCATGAGCCTAATGAGGGTGAGCAAACTAAATTGTGACGTTACGTATGCCACATCTTTTCAAAAGGGTCACGAAAGAAAGTAGTACACGTGTATTATGATAATTCTCATATAAAAGGAAAATTTGTCCTTGAGAAATCTCATAAGACACATGGCGAAACCCTAATAGTGTTCCCTAACAACTAACACCAAATCCAAGATTCCCTTTCCTAATGAGAATCAAACACTTTTGGCCATTCCTTTTGGGACCTTGAAATCTCTCCCTATAAATAGGGGTCTAATTGATAACGAGGTAATCATTCTATCACCTCATTTGCCCAAGCCTTTAGCCTACCTCCTACACTCAATTTCTTTTGTCCTTCAAGGAGATTCCTGTATATAGTCTAACCACTTCACTCACAACAATTATTAAAAACTAAATTTATATATTAGATTTATGAAATGAAACATTTTAGACTAAAAATATTAGAAATTTATCACTTTTTAATAGTAAAAATTACATTTTAAATATAAAATGTTAATATATATATATCCACAGTTTACAAATGGCCAAAGTGAAATTGATCCAACTTGGTCGAATTGGGAATTTTTTGAGCCAAAGTCAACATAAAATATTAGAAAATCGACTAACTCGGGTTGAGTTGGTCAAGTTGGTCGGTTTCATAAGTTTGATGAATAAACCTAGCTGAAATTAATTATTGTTATTATTTGTATTATAAAAAAATTATTAAAAATAGTATATAAAATATGATAATTATTAATTATTTAAAAAGTTGAAAATATAATACAATTGTACACTCTTATGTGTTTATATTAGGGTCATTTACCAGAACACACCTTATAATTTTACATATTTACTTAAACCTAGGTTATAATTTTCATTTTACTAAAATATCCCATATATTTTACAATTTATTTACTTAGCTAATAGAGTGGTTGATTGTGTCTTATTAAGGGCAAAATGATATTTTTTATTTGTATTTTCTTTTGATTAAATTTATTTAAATGAACATTAGGGTCAACATTGTCATTTTCCACTATCATCTAATGGAAGATTGATTAAATCCATTACAAATTATATGTGGTGCTTTAGTGAAATGCTAACTACAGGGTAAATTTTTAGTAAATCTATGAAACTATAAGGGTATTTTAGTAAATAACCCTTTCTATTATTTATCTTTTGCTTAATAAACCCCATGCATCGCACGAGTCCCTGCTAGTTGCAAATTAAAAGAAGTGCCAAACACCACGTATGTATTTGTTAAAAGCCCTTAAAAAGTATTTTTTTGGTTTTCCCTTTCTTATGTTTCTTCATAATATATATATATATATATACTAATATGATTGGGATGCTCTCTTCATGCAAGAAATGGAATCTACTCATGCGAGTAGATCCAAAGTCCCACGTGAGAGTAACCAACTCGTGTGAAGGGTAACTTGCTTCATCAGCATCTACACCTATAAACAATTCGAGGAAGAAGTAAATTCATGACTAACACATGGCACCACTCAAATTAGAAACCCTTTCACGTGCCTACACTTCTTAATTGTAGGATACGAGTTACGGCACTTCTCCAAGCATTTCTTTCTCCTTCATTCTATCAAACCACTTTCCCTATCTTCCTTTCTGTCTCTTTTTCCTTCTCTCTTTCCCCCTCCTCCCTTTTTCTTTGAACCACTTTCTCTTCCCACTCTCCCTTTCTTCTCTACCTCTTTTCCCGTTTCATCGTTTTCCTCACTTTTGTCTCTCTTTCCACTCTCACTCTGTCTCTCCCTATTGTTTTCCCCTTCGATGCCCCTCCACTCTGATCAACTCTAACCGAAAATTCATGAACTGAGTGTTGTGGAGAGAGCTCTTGTGCTTCCGTCTCATCAAGGTTTTTTGTTGGAGAGGGTTTTTGAGGGTTGGGTGTTGCAAAGAGGGTTTTGGGGCTTCTATCTGCAGCTAGGGTGTTGCAGGAGAGGGTTTTCGAGGGTTGGGTGTTGTGGAATGCAAAGAGGGTTTTTGGGGTTCTGTTTGCTACTAGGGTGTTGCGAAGAGGGTTTTTGGGCTTCTGTCTACTATTGTAGTTTTTGTTCACTTGTTTTTGCCTGTTTCAAATCTGGTTCAGAGAAGGTACCTTGAACAGCCACAATTTCAAATATTGTGCAATCGATGTGAGCCGAAACCAAAGCCGCGCGGGTGCATGCGAAATGCACTTGATTGCACTGCACACACATGTAGATGCACATTGAGCAATATCAAACCCCATACTCTCCTATACTATTTCTAATGAATGTAAATCAGTTCCTATTAAAATAGTGAAAACAATGCTTATAATTTTCCAATGTGGGACAAATTTCAAAACTGGATTTTATAAAAGAAAAACTAATTTTTCAAACAAATGTACAGGTACAATTTCTCATGTAATTGACCAATCATACTGATTGGATTTAATCTCTTATGAGATTAAAATCCAACACAATGATCTGACCCCATACTCACCATCTTCTCGATAATCTCCGCCTCTCTCAAACCTTGAGCCTCGACTAGTGAGTAGGTGGTGAGAGAGAAGTGGTAAAAACAAAACGTATGGTGGCTATCGTGGTTGTGGTGAGTGGTAGCTCTGCTTCTGCCGTTCCTCTTACTTTTGCCAGCTGAGGTATGGGTGGCCATTGTGGTTCTGGGGAGTGGTTCCGATCCCATGTGAGATTGTGGGTCTCTACCATCTATTCTTTGTCCCTAATGCAATGCTTTGACCCCATGCTCACCATTCTTCTACTGCTCTCTAATTATCTTATTAGTGCAACTCGAGTGGCTCAGTCTCAGCTCATCAATCCCTTGACTTAGCCCAGTCAATCGATTTTTAATTTGATTTACTTAATTTATTGACTCCCCAGTGAACTAATGGATTTCTATTGTTTAGTATTCATAAGTCCTTGAAACCAGCCAACAATCCTTGTTATTTGGTTCAGATACCTTGACAACGACCTCCAAACTGCAATCCAACAGTACTTGGGGAGTTGTCATTTACAAATTGTTTATTTGTTCATTTTTTATAATTTATTTTGTAATATCTGAATTTAGTATATTTTTCTACAATTGCTCTAATTATGTATGTTCTTCCGCGCTTGCTGTAATTAAAAAGATTTTCCTGCTTTTTACATGCTGATTTCTTGTTAATTTTTAAGTCTTCTTGTTTTAATTAGGTATATTCTTCTACTCTTTCCGTAATGAGTCATTGCAACTTTCAAAGTGCAATTATTACTGCTATTTAGTTTTCCTTTTTAGGGTTAATACTTGGTTCTTTATTATTTTTTTCATTTCCTTGATTAGTCATTCTAACTTTATGTGATTAATCATGATCATCTATTTATCAAGCAGCGAAATTTTCTAGATAATGATAATTAAGCTCTCCCTATATGTAATCTTGTTGGGACTGATCTTCTGCCCAATGACCACATGGTATGTTAATTGTTTGAGAATTTCCAGTGAAAAGAGAATAGCCTCATAGCCAAATGAACATCAATGGACCTTTTTAGTCCTCTTCCTCCCAAATGAATAAAATTACCAATAGATTTTTCAAAGAAATAAGAATTGGGAAAGTTGGCTCTTAGTTTTTAGAATCTATAGTTTTTTATCAAATGTCATTTCTTTTTTTTTTTTCTTTTATTTAGGTTATGTTTGGTTTGAAGGAAAAGGTGGGGAAAGGAAGGGAAAAATAAGAAAACCTATACAAGATTTATAAAGATTCCCTTACATTTCCCTTTAATCACATACCATTAATCTTGTCCATTGAAGAGCATGTTTTTTTAAAGAACGAGTTTTGGGTCGAAACTTTACAACTTAATGTTTCTCTCTTTAAATTCATATGGGCATTGCTTATTACGCCATTTCCAAATATTTAATTAATTTCTTTCGAGAAAGTATTTATAAGATTTATTTTTATACACTCGTTAGCCCCTGCAACGCAGGGGCCACCCAGTAGTAAATATATTGTTAGAATTGGAAATATCTCAATACTTATATGTTTTTAATTATATTCCAATGCGCAGCTTAAAGGGATCAATCAATCCCGGCAAAGATCCGGATTCCAATCTTGCTATCTATATCTGCAGAATAAACCACTGACACATTGATGCAATGTGGTTGACCTGAGAGCGTACTTTACTGTTCTCTGGTTCCTTTGAGAAACTATTTTTTTTTTCATTCTCATTAAAAGATTTTATTTATTATCCAAAAAATGTAATTAAAGTTGGACATAATTATGTTTGGATTCCCAAAACATTTTGGGAAAACAAACGTCTCAAAAGTATGCATTAGATTTGTCAAAACCAAACTCACAGCCTCTCGAAACCGAAATTATAGACTCTCAAATTCTTCATTTTCAAACATCTCGAACCCAATTCTCACAGCCTCTCAAAACCAATCTTTTCAAAGTCTACCAAAGATACCATTGCAGGTTTTAAGCATCTTCGATTGCAGATTATCAACCTTGAACATATTATTTTTTTTCTTTTAATTCAGCAGATTCAAACTCCTAAAATTTTTAAAGTATTATAAGTTTGAAACTCTTCCAGTGAACAGTTTGGGGTCACTTACTATTTTCAGATCATCTTCCAAACACAACTATCTCCATTTGGAGCGGTCAAGAAATTTTTTCTTTTTTTTTGAATTTTTGAATTTTCTTATTCTATGTCATTTTTTAAAGAACCAATGATATGCACTCCTTCCTCAACAATTTCTTCTCCTAAAATTAATCCTAAACAACCTCCCCCACTTTCTCCTAAATCATCTCCAATTCCTATTTATCTCCTTTGCCACTTTTTACATATTTCTATTTAAAGAAAGTTTAAATTAAAATGTTCAAAATTATTTAAATATTTTAAAAAATTATATAATAACATAAAATATTTATTAAAAACAAAAAACAATAAATATAACAGATTTAATAATATTCAAATTATTAATAGTTTTATATTTCTACAAAATTTATCACAAAATTGTGTACTAACAATATAAATTATGATTTTTCAGATTATTCAAATTAAATTTTATTCAAATAATAAAAATTTAACATTAAAAAATAAAATATTATTTCAACATTTCAATAGCTAAATATCTTAAATAATAAAATACTAACATAGAAAAATATTTAATTATTTAAACACTTTAATAAATAAATATATTAAAATTCAGATAAAGAGTATTTTTAAATATTTTATATATTATTTAAACATTTAAATAACTAATTATTTTAAATTACAAAATATTAAATATAATCACAATATTCTAAATAATTAAAATAAAAAAATTATGCAATAAAGTAAAAAATCTTAAGATAAAAAAATCATAACATGATATTTAAACTATGATTAATTAAAACAAGGAAGTCAAGAATTTTTCTTTTTTTTAATAATTTGAATTTTTGAATTTTTTATTTTTTAATTCCATCTCATTTTTGAAACAACCAATGAGATGCACTTTCAAATAACCTAAATAATCTTTTCTCCTAAAATTTCTCCTAAACTACCTCCTCCAATATCCCCCACTTTTTCCAAAATTATCTTTAATTCATATTTATCTTCTAAATTATCTCTAATTCTATTTATCTTCTAAATTATCTCTAATTCCTATTTATCCTCTCCCTACTTTTTATCAAAATCTATTTAAAGAAAGTTTTGATTAAAAAAGGGATTCTAGCCAATAAGGGTAGCTTTTCGGCCTTAATATCAATTAAAGAAACATACTTCATATAATAACTAAAAGATGACAACTTTTTTTAAGAAATATCAAAAAAGAGCAGCTGTTTATGAAAGGAGAGCATCGTATGAGATACAATTCGTATCTCCATTTTTTATGAAAAAATTGCCCCTTTATTAATTTTGAACAAAATCTTTCGATACTCTTTCCCTCCTACGTGCGAATGTTTTTTTCTCTCTCGAGTATCCATCTCTTCCCTACTTTGTAATCGCTCAAATCTCCCTACATCTCTCGTTCTCTCGAGTCTCCAATCTTCTCTCCTTCTCTGTAATCACTCGACTCTCTTTGCATCGTTCTTAGTTCGTGAGAGTGAATCTCTGCTTCTCTCTGCGTCTTTTAGTTCTTAATCGCTCGTTCAAGTGAACGTCTGCACACTTGGGTTCTCTACTCGAGAGTTTCTCTTCACCTCTGCCTGGTAAGGTATTTATTTATTCTCTTTTATCAGTTTCTTTTTTCTACCTCACTTCGCTACTTTTCTGGGTTTATTTGCCTTGCTTTCAACTACTAGGGTTTTTCCATTCCAATGTATTCAGTAATAATGGTTAAAATAATCGTGAACAAGTCTGGGAATTGTCTCCATTAAAGACTCAAGAGGTTATTTGTTCCTTTATTTTTTTTCCCATCTCTAGGGAAATTGAAAACTCTACAAAATATAATGATATTTCACTGCCTTATTCTTTTATTTAGATCTCCGTTATTTAATTTCAAATGGGTTTACTTTTGAAATTATTGTACATATAAATACTACATAAAAATATATATAGGCAATCGATGCCAACTGGGTTTTTTTTTAAATTAAATTGTCTCTTTTCCTTCTCCTTTCTAACTTGGAAGTTATACAGTGATACTTGTAAGACAAACAAGATGCCAAATATTTAGGAAAAAGAAAAGAAAAGAGATTCATAAGAAGTAAGTCTTCTCTTCTAATGTTCAACCCCAAGCGCTTTATCATCAGAATTACCGATAATGTTAGCTTTGCAGCTTTACACATTAGTTTTGTTAAGTTTGCTACATATAAATCAACTAGCACTCTTCAAATAATAATGGTGATAATAATTCTTACAGAATGTTGCATAGAGGTACAACCGAGTACCAAGAAATAGCTCTTTTAGACACAAAGCACTTCGGGAAGGTAACTATGTTTTTCTTCTCTCCTTCTATCGAGACATCTATTTCAATAACATCTCTCTTTCACAGCTAGGGACAACCATATAATTTATTTTTTGAGTTCTTCAAGAATGCCAATATCTCTATTTTTCTCACATTTAGGGCTAATTTATTTTTTGAGTTCTTCAATAATGTCAATATCTCTGTTTTTCTCACAGCTAGGGCTAATCATATAATTTATTTTTTGAGTTCTTCAAGAATGTTGATATCTCTATTTTTCTCACAAATAGGGCTAATGATATATTTTATTTTTTGAGTGTTCAAGAATGTCGAATACTTTCACTTCTTTCCCTAAAATCACAAAAGGATTGGAGGAGAATTGCAAATAGTGTCATAAAAGGCTTAAGGTTGAAATCCACCATGATATTAGCCCTTTTTGACAAATAGCAAATATTAAATCCTTTTGGGTTTGGTAACTTTCATTCCATTTGGTGGTTTCTTCATGAAAGTCTTGCACAAACTAACAAGGAGAGATTTGGGTACTTGCAAGGCTTAATTGGATGGTTTCTTCGTGAAAGTCTTGCACTCATTTGAAGGAGGTCATAGGTGCATATTCTCTATAAACAAGTATCGCATAAAAAACCAGTGTATAGTAGGGATATTGCAACACAAGTTGTTATTTAGATTTAGATTTGGGAACCTTGGTTTTTGAAAACCAAAAAAAGTTAACAAAACCGGATTAGTAACAAAAGCACAAATAAAGAAACTCTCACTTGGCCCCATCATCTTTGGATTTTGAGTTTAGAACCTTTCTTGGTTTTTGAAAACCAAGACAAGTTACTAAATCCAAATTAGGCCATATTAGAAAAAAATTATCTCCTTGGCCATTAGTGTTAAGGTATGCATTATATGTATTATTAACCCAGATGAGTAGAGAGAAATTGTCACTTGTCTCATAGATCTTGGGTTTAGGGCAGAGAACCTTTTGTCGGTTTCTAAAAATCAAGAAAATTTACAGAACCTATATGAGGGAAAGTTAGACTAATATTTCATCAACTTGGCCACCGGTGTCAAACTTTACATGACTCGGATTAGTAACCAAAGCACAACGAAAGAAACTCTCACTTGGCCCCTACATCTTTGGATTTACGGTTCAGAACCGTTCTTGGTTTCTGAAAACCTAGAAAAGTTACTGAACCCAAATGTGGCCATATCAGAAAAAAAAATTGTCACCTTGGCCATTAGAGTCAAGGTAGGCATTATAAGGATTAGTAACTCAAATGAGTAGAGAGTAATTGTCACCTGTCCTCTAAATCATTGGTTTAGGGCTAAGAACTTTTCTTGGTTTCTCAAAACTAAGAAAATTTACCATACCCATATGAGGCCAAGTTAGACTAATTTTTCATCAATCAAGCCACGGTGTCAAAGTTTAAATGACCTACATTAGAAACTAAAGCACAAACAAAGAAACTCTCACTTGGCCCCTATATCTTAGAATTTAGGGCTCAAAACCTTTCTTGTTTTTGAAAACCTAGAAATGTTATTGAATCCAAATGTGACTAAATAAAAAAGAATTATCACCTTCGCCATTAGTGTCAAGGTATGCATTATACGAATTAGTAACCCAAATGAGTAAAGAGAAATTATCACCTGTTGTCTAGATCTTTAATTTAGGGTTGAGAACTTTTCTTGGTTTCTGAAAACCAAGAAAATTTACCAAAACCTTATGAGGTCAAGTTAGACCAACTTTTCATCAATCTGGCAACCGGTGTCGAATTTTACATGACTCAGAATGGTAACCAAAGCACAAAGAAAAAACTTTCATTTGGCCCCTACATCTTTGGATTTAAGGTTCAAAACCTTTCTTGGTTTTTGAAAACCAAGAAAAGTTATTGAGCCCAAATGTGACTATATTAGAAAAAAGAATTACCACCTTGGCCATTAGTGTCAAGGTATGCATTATACGGATCAATAATCCAAATGAATAGAGAGAAATTGTCACTCATCATCTAGATCTATGTTTTAAGGTTGAGAACTTTTCTTGGTTTCTGAAAACCAAGAAAATTTACCAAACCCATATGAGGCCAAGTTAGACCAAATTTTCCTCAATCTAGCAACCACTGTCAAAGTTTACATGACTCGGAATGGTAATCAAAGCACAAAGAAAGAAACTCTCACTAGGCCCCTATATCTTTGGATTTAGGGGTCAGAACCTTTCTTAGTTTTCGAAAACCAAGAAAAGCTATTGAACCCAAATGTGACTACATCAGATAAAAGAATTATCACATTGACCATTAGTGTCAAGGTATGCATGATATGGATTATTATCCTAAATGGGTAGAGAGTAAGTGTCACTTGTCCCCTAGAACTTTGGTTTAGGGTTGAGAACTTTTCTTGGTTTCTGAAAACCAATAAAATTTACCGAACCCATATGAGGCCAAGTTAAACCAAATTTTCTTCTATCTGGCCACCGATGTCAAAGTTTACATGACCTAGATTAGTAACCAAAGCACAAACAAAGAAACTCTCACTTGGCACCTACGTCTTAGGATTGAGGGCTTAGAACCTTTCATGGTTTTCGAAAACCAAGAAAAGTTACTAAACCCAAATGTGACTAAATCAGAAAAAAGAATCACCACCTTGGCCATTAGTGTCAAGGTATGCATTATATGGATTAATAACCCAAATGAGTAGAGAGAAATTTTCACTTGTTGACTAGATCTTTAGTTAAGGGCTGAGAACTTTTCTTGATTTTTAAAATCCAAAAAAATTTACCGAACCCATTTGAGGCAAAGTTAGACCAACATTTTATCAATCTGGCAACCGGCATCGAAGTTTACATGACTTGGAATGGTAACCAAAGCACATAATAAGAAACTGTCACTTGGCCCCTACATCTTTGGATTTAGGGTTCAAAACCTTTCTTGGTTTTTGAAAACCAAAGTGGCCATATTAGAAAAAAAAATTGTCTCATTGGCCATTAGTCTCAAGGTACGCATTATATGTATTATTAACCCGAATGAGTAGAAAGTAAGTGTCACTTGTCCCCTAGATCTTTGGTTTAGGGCTGAGAACTTTTCTCAGTTTCTCAAAATCAAGAAAATTTATGGAACCCATCTGAGGCCAAGTTTGACTAATTTTTCACCAATCTGGCCATCGGTGTCGAAGTTTAAATGACATGGATTAGTAACCAAAGCACAAACAAAGATACTCTCACTTGGCCCCTACATCTTAGGATTGAAGGTTCATAACCTTTCTTGGTTTTGGAAAACCAAGAAAAGTTACTGAACCCAAATGTAACTACATCAGAAAAAAAATTATCACCTTGGCCATTAGTGTTAAGGTATGCATTATATGGATTGGTAACCCAAATGAGTAGAGAGTAATTGTCACTTGTCCCCTAGATCTGTGGTTTAGGGCTAATAACTTTTCTCGTTCTCTGAAAACCAAAAAATTTTATGGAACCCATCTGAGGCCAAGTTAGAGTAATTTTTCAGCAATCTGGCCACCAGTGTCGAAATTTAAATGACCTAGATTTATAACCAAAGCACAAATAAAGAAACTCTCACTTGGCCAGTGCATCTTAGGATTGAGGGCTCAGAACCTTTCTTGGTTTTTGAAAACTAAGAAAAGTTACTAAACCCAAATGTGACTATATCAGAAAAAAAAAATATAACCTTGGCCATTAGTGTCAATGTATGCATTATATGGATTAGTAACCCAAATGAATAGATAGAAATTGTCACTTGTTGTCTAGATCTTTGGTTTAAGGTCGAGAAGTTTTCTTGGTTTCTAAAAACCAATAAAATTTGTCAAATCCATATGAGGCCAAGTTAGACCAACTTTTCATCAGTCTAGTCACCGGTGTCGAAGTTTACATGACTCGGAATGGTAATCAAAGCATAAAGAAAGAAACTCTCACTTGGCCCCTACATCTTTGAATTTAGGGTTCAGAACCTTTCTTGACTTTTGAAAACCAAGAAAAGTTACTGAACCCAAATGTGACTACATCAGATAAAAGAATTATCAGATTGGCCATTAGTGTCAAGGTATGCATTATATGGATTGGTAACCCAAATGAGTAGAGAGAAATTGCTACTTGTCGTTTAGATCTTTGGTTTAGGGTTGAGAACTTTTTTTGGTTTCTAAGAACCAAGAAAATTTATTGAACCCATATGAGTACAAGTTAAACCAACTTTTCATCAATCTGACAACCGGTGTCGAAGTTCACATGACTCGGAATGGTAACCAAAGCAAAAAGAAAGACACTCTTACTTGGCCCCTACATCTTTGTATTTAGGGTTCAGAACATTTCTTGGTTTTTACTGAACCCCAAAGTGGGCATATTAGAAAAAAAATTGTCTCATTGGCCATAAGTCTCAAGGTATGCACTATATTTATTATTAACCCGAATGATTAGAGAGTAAGTGTCACTTGTCCCCTAGATCTTTGGTTTAGGGCTAAGAAATTTTCTTGATTTTTAAAAACCAAGAAAATTTATGGAAACCATCTAAGGCCAAGTTAGAGTAATTTTTCACCAATTTGGCTACTGTTGTCGAAGTTTAAATGACCCAGATTAATAACCAAAGCACAAACAAAGAAACTCTCACTTAGCCCCTACAACTTCGGATTGAGGCCTCACTTGGCCCCTATATCTTACGAAACCGATTTGAGAAATTTTCACTTGTCCCCTTCTCCCAATTAGGATAAATTGAGAAAGTGTGAACTACTCCCACTTAGGGTAAATTGTATTTGTTTGATTATCATCCGATACAGAAAACTCAATTGTTCCGTTGCATACTTTGTTATTGATTCAGAGATCATTTGATAGCGCATACATCTAGTATTTGATATGTATTGCCTTTCTTTATTTGTCTAGCGTGTTTTGCCTTAACCAATTTGTTTGACTAATTTGCTGAATTCTATATTTCATTACAGGTACTTCTATGAGACAATGCAAATATCAAGCAGGAATAGTTTGACGCATTTTGCCCAATTTATTAATAAGATAAAGTTGAATATGCATGAGGATGTGATTGAAAAAATGAGTCAAACCCCATTTTATCACTTCTTAAACATGCCAGCAGTTAATAATGATAAGGCATTATTAAATGAGATGGTGCATAGATGGGATATGCATACAAATTCATTTGTTTTGGCGGTCAACCATGCAGTTCCTTTTACTGTAGTTGATGTTGCCTTAATATTTGGACTCCCTGTTAAGGGAAAGTTTGTAGATTTGTATATATCTCAGATAACCACCACGCTACAAGAAAAAGTGTTTGATGGTGCAATGGTGGAATGGACTGATGCTGAGGGAAAGATTGAAGATTTGTTGAGCAAAAGTGGAACAGAGTTGGATTGTTATATTCCAGATATTTTGGTATTATATATATTAGGTCAATTTCTCTTTACTCGAAGTGTCCGCAAAATTGATAATAAGTGGTTTAGATTTGCTGAGAACATTGATGAGTTAAAAGAATATGATTAGGCAAGTGTTGTATATAGAGAGTTAGTTAAAAGTTTGAATGAGTTAGCTTTTACGTTGTTGAAAGATTATACTGCTAAATGTGGATGGCTGTACAGATGTTCTACAATATTATTAGTAAGTTTATGTTTGTTGTAAATATCTAATATGCTATAAAATGTTTAATTATGATGTTTGGTGCTAATATATTTTGATTGATCTGACAGGCTTGGTTTTTTTAGCATACAACAGTTTTCCAAGACCAAATGATTAGCGCATTCCCTTGGATGGGAAAATGGATAAATGCAACTCTACGCCATCAAAGAACCCATGGCCTAGTTATTTCAAACTTGACAATTGCAGAGGTAATTTCATTTGTATACATCACCCATAACCCATCCTGTATCGATATTATGGAAATATCAAGTAGTACTAATGAGATAATTGAAGAACCCATGGTAGCATATCACCTATTTGAAATTATGAAATGGTAATTACCATCACATTGCTTGATGGTGAAGTGGTGAAAGTAGAAAATAATATGGTCAAGATTTAAGAATTAAAGGTCAAAGATGAAATACAGTTGGCTGGCAGCTGTATGGTAGTAAAATGAAGTTTTCAGAAATGAGGAATGTGAAGAAATTAAGAAAATCAAATATAAAGAATGGAGAATGAAGGTCACTGTACTAGAGGGGAGAACAAACTGATAGAAAAAGGGTTGAAGAAAGACAGAAAATCATTACAGAAGAGAGAGAGAGAGAGAGAGAGAGAGAGAGAGAGAGATACTTGGAGTAAGGTCAAAGACACTCCAATTCAGTAATTCACTAACTGTTACATCAAATGAAGTCTTACAAATTCCTATTAAAAAGTTATTGCACCCAAACTTCCAACTACTGATCACATTTGTAGATTCAAATTGGTTGAATCTCTAATAGACTCTAAATTCAGGCCAAGAGTTAACCAGGAACGACTCTAGGTTTCTTCATAAATACAACAAACTAATAGACAGTCCACAATAGCATAAAAATTCTGATTTGAACTCCTAAAGCAGCTCTGACTACCCACATCCAATCACACTGTAATTAAATAAACTAAATACAAGTCTAAAATTGACCAGATATTAAAATGACTACATTGAAACTCTGTCCACTGATGACACCCTATTGTTAGAATGGTCATTATTTTTTTTCAGAACACTTCGGATTCACAAGACCTTTGTTACATCTGATAGGTAACTGAGAAACTTGTGTCATCATCATCATCATCAAAAGCCTTAGATCATTTCTTACTACTTTCACCCATGTCCTTTTGGTCTACCCCTTGCTCTTTTAGCCCGTTGATGCACCAATCCACCCAAATGGCCACCAAGTTAGGCAGCTGAAATGGGCCCTAAAAAAGCTGGAAACAAGCCCACAACGGCCTCAGCTTGTTGGTTAAAAATTGGTCTTTAATTGCTTTGAAAAGTCCGGTGGACAGAACTGAAAGAGGTGGAATAGTCACTAACCCAGTGAAACAGAAATGGAACTAGGGTAAACAGGGTCTCAAATGATGCTTTCAGTTTTGGAAAAATAAAACATAATTAGTGAGAATGGTTGCTGTATTCTCTAGAGACGATTGCAGAAATTTAGTAGTAGATAAAATTGCAAAGGGAAAGAGGGGAAAGATAGATGGAACGTAAGAGGTCTGAAAACAGTTGAAGAGATAATTCTAATTGCAAGAATATAGAATCATAAAAACAAACCTGTAACTTTGGAACAGAGATTTAATAGAATTATATTTAACAGGAACTAAACTAACAGTAGGAAACAATAGATAAGTCATTAATGGAGCCAGCATCATTTAGTTCCTCTATGAATTGGCACCCAGAGATGAAGTTAACACCTTCTGCTTTCTTCTTTCTTTAATGTATCTTGTTTCTCATGTTAGATAATTGATGAATTGGAGCCTTGTACTGATGAGGAGCGGGACTTGTTGGCCGATCAAAGCGTTGAGCAGTGTAGGAATCTTGCTTGTAGATCCATGCGGGTAAGACTTGTCGAGCTTAAGGCAGAGAACTCGTGTTTGACAAAGGAGGTTGAATTATTGCATCATCAAACTGCTTCTTCTTCAAAGCATAACACTTGTGATGATGGGCCTACAACGGCAAAGGCAGAGAAGAGAATTAGAAAGAAATCTCAAAGTTTTATTGTCTCCTTATGAGTCCACCTTAAACATAGGTGGAGAGCAAAATACAGCAATTGAGGTAGGAAGTGCCGCAGTCCCTGATGAGACTGAAGAGGTAAATTTTCATTTAACTAAATTTCAGTATTAAAATTAAATATAAATTTAATATATAGCTTACTTTCTTGTACATTTTTCACTTCATGTTATCAATTCTCAAAAAGGAAACACAGAAACTCACAATACATAGTCCTAGTTAGTTAGATAGTTGCTAACTCTAATTTATTAATTTTGTAATAACGTGGTGTGGATGAACGAGAATCATTATTTGACTGCTATGCATCTATATACTTTGTTAAGCAGCGGGTTGGTTTATGATGGTGTAAGCTAAATTATTGATATGTTAATCTTTTGATATTATAATTTGATAGTTGAGGATTAACCCATTAAGAATTGGTTTATTTGCTTTTTTTTAGGTAATTAATGCTTATGGTTTCCTTTTAATTGACCGAGAATGCAAGGAGTTAGACGATGGTGCCTCATTCCCATTCTTGTATATACCAACATATGCACAGGTATTGCATAGCATCAAACTTGTATGGGTATTTTTTATTCTATCAATTCTGATTTATAATTTATATTTAATGTTATACCTTAGCAAAATATTCTCAAAGGCAACTATCATAGTATGGAGCCATTTTTAGCACCTCTAAGAGAAAATATATACAGCAAGGTATTCTGACGCAGCGTAGAAGCACTGAACCGGGCTGGCTATGCAAGCACCGGACGAACACAAGGCTTCGTCGTGAAGCCGGTTGTAGCTAGGCGTAAGCCTTAGGAAGAAGAGAGAGAAAAGTTGGCAAAAATCCCTTGATGTTTTCATTAGCTTGGAATAATGGTATTTATAATACATCTGGAAAACTTATAGAGTAACTAGGAACGAAAGTTTGTAAAGGAACTAAAACACCTAGTCTTCTAGATAGGATCGAAGTCCTCCTTGATGTTGCCTTGATCTCCACCGTCCGATCTCCCTTGGGTTATCCCATGCATGGGATTATCCTGTTATCCTGTTATCCTGCCTCTCTATCTATGAGTTGTCATGGGATTATCCTGTTATCCTGTTATCTTGCCTCTTAATCTGTGAGTTGTCGCCTGGTTGGCCCTGAGTTGGTCCTCCATCATTCTCCCCCACTTGGAAAGAACTCGACCCCGAGTCATGACTAGGATATGCAAGTGTCGTCTCTGGCAAATAACGGTGAAGGTCTGCAACATTAAATGTTATGAAGATACCCATGTGATCTAGCAAGTCCACGACATAAGCATTGTCGTTGATTTTCTTCGTGATCTTGTATGGACCGTACTTCCGAGGCTGTAGCTTGTTATACTTTCCCACGGCAAAGCGTTCCTTCCTTAAGAACACCATGACTTCATCACCGACGTCAAACACTTGGTGTCGACAATGCTTATCAGCTGCAATCTTGTACTTTGCATTGGTTTGCTCCAGTTTCTGCTGCACTGCTTCCTGGATGGATTGGATCTATTCTGCCAGTTGTTCTGCAGACGTGCTGAGGCCGGGTACCCTAGGTAGCTTCACTAAGTCCAACACATGGTTAGGTACCTTCATATAAACAATGGAAAACGGGGATCTACCTGTAGAGTTATGAACTGCATTGTCGTAGGCGAACTCTACCTGTGCTATGGCAAAGTCCCACTGCTTTGGTCTCTCCCTACAGATGTTGCGAATCAAGTTACCTAGGGTCTGATTCACCACCTCCGTTTGTCCATCTGTCTGTGGATGAGCTGTACTGCTGAAATTCAATGATGAGTCGAATAATCTCCACAGGGTCATCCATAAGTGACTTAAGAACCTCGTATCTCGGTCCGATGTGATGGTCTTAGGTACCCCATGTAAATAGACAATCTTTCTGAAAAATAGCTTAGTTGTTGCTGTTGCATCCGCGGTCTTCTTGCATGGGAGGAAGTGAGCCATCTTGGAGAACCGGTCAACCACTACGAAGATGGAGTTTATATTTCTTGGAGTCTTTGGCAAGCCTAGCACGAAATCCATGGACAGGTCTTCCCAAATCGCAGTAGGAACAGGTAGAAGCATGTAGAGGCCAATATTCTGGGCCTTTCCTTAGCTGTCTGACAGATATAGCATCTACTCACAATAGTGGTCACATCTCTCCTTAATTTAGTCCAGTAGTAACGTCCCTTGACTGCTTCCATCATTTTGTCTCTCCCGAGGTGTCTTGCTAATCCGCCCCCATGCAGATCCCTGATGATCTTCTCGCGAAGGGAGGTGCAAGGGTTATACAATTGTTCTCCCTTCATAAGGAATCCATCATGAATGTAAAAATCACCTGTTGGCTATCGATTTATGCAATTTTCCCACACATGCTTGAAGTCCTCATCCTGGGTGTACAGATCTTTCAAGCATTCAAAGCCCACAATTTCAATGCTGAGAGTCTTGATGAGGGCTACATGCCTACTTAGAGCATCGGCCACTATATTGTGCTGCCCAACCTTATACACAATTTTGTATGGGGATTTATCAATAAAAGTAGACTATCTTGCATGCAGGTCACTCCTCAACTGCTTTTGCTTACTGAGATACTTAAGAGCTTGGTGGTCGGGGTAATAATGTTCCCAAGTTTTCAGTGCTCTAACAACAACATAGAATTCTTTATCATAAGTTGACCACTTCGTCCTGGCTTCGCATAACTTTTCACTAAAGAAAGCAACTGGCATTTTCTCTTGGGACAATACAGCCCCTATGCCAACTCCACTGGCATCACATTCAACCTCAAATAGTTTATCAAAACTTGGTAGTGCAAGGACAGGAGCAGTGCATAACTTTTCTTTTATGAGAGCAAAACTCTACTCTTGTTCTTCTCCCCATTGAAACTTTCCATTTTTCAAACACTCAGTATAGAAGCTACAATACTACTAAAGTGTTTGATAAATCGCCTGTAGAAAGTTGCTAACCCATGGAAACGTCTCACGTCCGTGACGTTGGATAGGGTCAGCCACTCCCTAATGGCTTTCACTTTTTCCTCATCCACCTTAATTCCATCCTTACTTATAATGAATCCTAAGAACAACAAATTGTCGCTCATGAAAGTGCACTTCTTTAAATTAGCATATAATTTGTTTTCCCTTAATGCATTCAGGACTTATCCGATATGTCCTAGGTGCTCAATGATAGATTTGCTATAAATCAAGATGTCATCAAAATATACCACAACAAATTTACCAATAAAAGGGCGTAGTACCTGATTCATTAGCCTCATGAAGGTGCTGGGTGCGTTGGTTAGTCCAAAGGGCATGACTAACCATTCGAACAGTCCATCTCTACTCTTGAAGGTTGTCTTCCACTCGTCTCCGAGACGGATCCTGATCTGATGGTAACCACTCCTGATATCGATTTTGGAAAAGACTAAAACTCCATCAAGTTGATCCAGCATGTCGTCCAGCCTGGGAATGGGAAATTTGTAGCCAATAGTGATCTTGTTAATGGCCCTGCTATCAACACACATCCTCCAACTCCCATCTTTCTTGGGTGTTAATAATGCTGGTACTGCACAAGGACTCATGCTGACCTGAATATGCCCCTTTCTCAATAATTCTTCTACCTTCTCCCGTAAGATCTCATTTTCTTTAGGACTCATCCTGTAATGTGGTAGATTAGGTAGACTAGCACCAGGAACAAAATCAATATGATGTTGGATATCTCACATGGGTGGGAGTTCATTAGGTAACTCATCTAGAACTACGTCATGAAACTCATCAAGTAGTCCCTGCACTTCCACTGGAATTTTGTTTTCCTCCAGTGGCTCATTCATGCTTTCTCCCTTTACTACCAACAAGTGAACTCGCGGGTATCCTTACATTCTCTTACAAATTCAGCATGGTGATGTGTAATGGTGAGAAAATTTCTCTCCTCTATTTCTTCCATGGGTAATAAGGTGTAGCGTACACCCTCTTTTTCGAGTTGGTAGGTATTCTTCCTACCCAGGTGTTTTGCATCTGTATCAAACTTCCAAGGCCTACCTAGCAAAATATGGCAAGCATCCATATCCACAATATCACAATATACCTCATCAGTGTACTTACCAATGGAGAATGGGACCTTGCAGCGTTCCTCCACCCGTACGCCACCGACTTCCTTGATCCACCCAATTGTGTATGGGTTCGGGTGTTTCTTAGGAAGTAGTTGTAATTTCCGTACCACATCCCTGCAAATAATATTTTCCTAACTGCCACTATCAATAATTAAATCAAACAATTTACCCTGTACAGTACATCTAGTGCAAAACAGTCAGTGTCGTTAAGTGGTATCTTTGCTTCTTTGGGACAACATTAATTTTCTCACAACACATATGTATTTTTCATGTTCATAGGGACCTTCTTCATCCTCTCCATCAGGTCCACAATATACTTCATCATCAACATCTTCTTCACCCTCCCTCTCTACCATGTTAACTGCCTTTCTTCTGGGACAATCACTAGACCTATGCCCAACTTCATTGCACTTGAAGCACTTAAAAGGAGCAGGTTTTGTATAGGGATTATTGGGTTTTGAAGTGTTACCTCGAGTGTTTCCTCTCGTGGTGGCCTTACTGGCGTTAGTTGTATTCGGCGGGTGGGAGGGTTGTACTCCTGGGGCTGACTTACTCTTGTCGACTGCAGCCAGTCTGTCATCGCTCCCACTGTACCGTCGATAGTTTTTGCCTTGGGTCCTCTCTTGGAACATTAACTCAGCTTTCAAAGCTAAGTTCCTTGCTTCATGCACACTGAGAACCATTTGGATGCCAATTTTGTCTCTGATAGCCGGTCTCAAACCACTCAGATAACGGGCTACCTGCTGTTTATCAATTTCAGATAGCTGATTTCGTTCAGCCAATCTCAGGAATTCAGATGTGTATTCATTTACGCTTCTTGTACCCTGTGCACATCGTTGATATGATTCAAACATATATTGCTCATAATTAGGGGGTAAAAATATACCTCTTATTAGCTGCTTCATGTGTCTCCATGTTCGAACTGGACCTCTTCCTTCTTTGATTCGAGTCTCCCTCATTCGTTCCCACCAGACAGGTGCTCCTCCCTTCAGTCGGAAAGCTACTAATTTCACCCTTCTTTCTTCCGGGATCTCCATGTACTCGAAGAAGCGGTTGACCTCTGTGATCCAATCCAGAAGGCCCTCTATATCCAGATCCCCACTAAAAGTAGGAATATCTACCTTAAGTTTAAACTCATCATTATTCCGATGGGAATTAAAGTTGTCGGGGTTGCGCCACTTCCTACCATTTCTGCCGTCGCCGGGAATAACTGGAGCAATGTCGAATTCTAGCTCATCATCACTATCATCATCAAGAACAGGATGTCGGGGTACAAGATTGACGAGGGGTCTACCGTGGTCGTCTCCTTCGATTGGGTACGGGTTCTCCCGGTTCCTTGGAACATCCTCCTGCAATAGTCCGCAATTGTCTAGCGATCTCTGCCAACTGCTGCTCAATGTTACGCGTGGCTATGCGCTACTCTTCGATTGCTCTCCAAATAGTTTGTAACCCCTAATCTCCGTCATCGGGTGGGTTGCGACTGCTACCATCTTGGTTGGCCATCTGACTGGGCGATCTCCCGCTTTGATACCACCTGACGTAGCATGGAAGCACTGAACCGGGCTGGCTATGCAAGCACCAGACGAACACAAGGCTTCGTCGTGAAGCCGGTTGTAGCTAGGCGTAAGCCTTAGGAAGAAGAGAGAGAAAAGTTGGCGAAAATCCCTTGATGTTTTCATTAGCTTGGAATAATGGTATTTATAATACATCTAGAAAACTTATTGAGTAACTAGGAAAGAAAGTTTGTAAAGGAACTAAAACACCTAGTCTTCTAGATAGGATCGAAGTCCTCCTTAATGTTGCCTTGATCTCCACCGTCCGATCTCCCTTGGGTTATCCCATGCATGGGATTATCCTGTTATCCTGTTATCCTGCCTCTCTATCTGTGAGTTTGTCCTACCTATCTATGAGTTGTCATGGGATTATCCTGTTATCTTGTTATCTTGCCTCTTAATCTGTGAGTTGTCGCCTGGTTGGCCCTGGGTTGGTCCTCCATCATATTCTTACTCATCCAAAGTAGGAATCACTGGCATTTATTAGTCATAAATGAGGGCAAAACATGTTTTGAGTGATATAGCTCCTTGACTGTATCCAAATACAAGAACAAGGCGATCAAAGTGGTAAGTGAATTTGATGGCTTCTTTTCATATCTTTATGAATTTAATTTATGCTTGTCCAGTCAAAATTGTGATAACAACTTTGCATTTGTAGGCAAATTATTATAAAAGCCAACTTATTGGTGTGGGATGGCCTAATACATGGGATTTTGGTGCAAGCACGGATGCCCCATCTCAGGAAGACAATGGGTATCATTTTTTTTCAATGAATTAGATTTTATATTTTATCTACAATGATAACATTGAATTGATAACTCATACGACTAAATTTTGACTTGTTTATTTGTAGCACCCATTGTGGGGTATTTGTAATGAAATATATGGATTGCCTATGTCGAGGATGTAACTGGGATTTCAGCTTGGTATTTATGCAGTTGCTTAGTATTTAAATATGCAATTATTATTTTCTTTAAAGATAATTACTATTAATCCTTGTTAAAATCCCATTAACTTTTATTTAACAGTGATATAAGCATTTTGCGGTGGAAGATGGCTGGTGAAATTTTAAGTTCTGAGATTGAATAGCTGCTCTGAATGTTGATATGGTGGCCTTCTCATTCATATATTAGGTCAGGTAATAAATAAATAAGTTCCCTTTTGTAAGTTAATAAATAAATAAACCACCTGCAAGCATGCTTACCCCAAAATATCCTCAGCTCTTGCTTTATTTTCTCTATAAATGAAGCTCTTAATGGCACCAGTTTTTCAATATAGTTACAGAAAATGAAGGTGTCCTTCGTTCCTTGTTTTGAGATGGAAGCCTACATCACATATTTAGACATACACATACATGATGTGATCTAAAATAAAATACATAGGGTGGCCTAACTGATGCATCCATTGGGTAATGTTTCTCTTGTCATTCATGGGGAGAGTTCTAGCAAGTAACAACTCAGTACACACTTTACAAGTACAATTATCTAATTGTACATTTGAAAACATCTTCCTATAATTTCAACACATATATAAGGCAGGTAGTCTTGATATTCAAATTCATTTTGATTTTACTAGATCAGGATATTCTCTTGTAGATTTTTTTTTCTATCATTAGCCCTTCAGCATGTTGGGTTTCCCTCTTATGTGGAGGATGGCCCAAGAAGCCCATGTGGTATTTTTGAGTCCATGGATGAGGGTATTCTTGTTCAAATGAAAATAAGAAAAGGAAATAACCTTTTAGTGGTATTGGTTGCCAAAAAGATTGGGAGAAGAAGAGAAGAAAAGGGAAGAGAATCCCGTACAAAAACGGAGAGAGAAAATGAGCGGATTCTTTAAATTCCAGTCTGCATAGTATTTCATATTGTGCTCCGATCGAAAGTCGTTTGTGGTCCGATTGGGCTGAAACTTTGCAGGCATTTTCTCGATTTAAGGTTATTTAATCTGAACGGTGGAGATCTGGTTTGGCTCAATGGTTTGTGAGATCTGAGTCCGTGAACAGTACCTCCGTTTTGGGTGAGATTTCTCCATTATCTTGAGATATTTGTTAATTTCCAAGAAACGTATTTTCTTGATGATTTTCTTGATGATTTGCTGATTGTATGTCTCTAGTTTTATCTAGAGAGAACCCTTGTACAATAACTTTCTTGATAGTGAAAGTTTTTGGGTGACCATGGTTTTTTTCTTTCCCACACCGAGAAGGTTTTTCCACGTAAATTTGGTTGTGTTCTTGTGCGCTTGTTTTTTTGTTTAAGCTCTACTAAATTGTTTCCTATTAGATTCACACAAAGAGGGAGAAAAATATTGTTTCAGCTGTTTTTGAAACTTGATTATAATTTTCTTGATTTTCGTGATTCTCCCAACAAGTGGTATCAGAGCCAGGTTATTGTTACTGAATATCTTTTGCTGTATATGGAAGCTAATTTGGGTAGAATGATTACTTTGAATGGTGCAAATTACCATACTTGGAAAGGAAAAATGGAAGATCTCCTTTATGTTAAACAATTTCATCTACCGGTGTTTGCCACTGAGAAGCCAGAAAATATGTCTGAGGAACAATGGACCTTGTTACATCGACAGGTTTGTGGCTATATAAGGTAGTGGGTAGATGATAATGTTTTGAATCATATTAGTGGAGAAATACATTTACGGACACTTTGGAATAAACTTGAAGAGTTGTATGCTCGGAAAACGGGAAATAATAAAATGATTCTCATCAAGCAGTTGATGGCTTTGAGGTATCGAGATGGAACTCCGTTGACAGATCACTTGAATATGTTCCAAGGTATAATTAATCAACTAGTTGTAATGGGTATCAAGTTTGATGATGAGATTCAGGGGTTGTGTCTACTAGGTACATTGCCAAACTCTTGGGAGACATTCAGAATGTCATTGAGTAACTCAGCTCCGAATGGTATAATCAATATGGATCTGGCTAAGAGCAGTATTTTAAATGAAGAAACGAGAAGAAAGTCACATGGGTCTTCTCAGCAGTCAGAGATTTTGGTTACTGAAAGAAGAGGGTAGAGTAAGAGCAAAGATTCCAGGAACAAAGATAAAGGAAGAAGTAAGTCCAACAGGTTTGCTAATGTTGAGTGCCATCACTGTGACATGAAAGGACACATCAAGAAATATTATAGACAGTTGAAACAGGAGAACAAGAAGAAAGGCAAAGAACAAGAGGGTGGTGATAGTAAGGAAAATGATAGAGTTGCTACCACTTCTACTGAAGACTTTCTTGTTGTTTATGATAGTGATATTGTCAACATTGCATGCCATGAGACCAATTGGGTTATTGATAGTGGAGCCTCCATTCATGCTACATCTCGAAAGGACTTCTTTACATCCTACATGGCAGGTGACTTTGGTATAGTAAAGATGGGCAATGATGGCTTGGCCCAAGTCGTTGGTATTGGAGATGTGTGCTTGGAGATGAACAATGGCACGAATCTATTTCTTAGAGGGGTAAAGCATATTCCTGATATTTGCTTGAATTTAATCTCTGCAGGTAAACTTGATGATGAAGGATATTGCAACACCTTCAATAATGGTCAGTGGAAGCTTACTAAAGGTGCTATGATTGTTACTCGTGAAAACAAGCATTCTATCTTGTATATACTACAAGGAGGACTCTCACAAGACGCTATCAATGCTGTGAAAGATAAGCTTACATCAGAGTTGTGGCATAAGAGACTTGCTCACATAAGCGAGAAAGGCTTGACAGTATTGGCTAAGAAGAATCTTCTTCCTGGCATGAATGATCCACATTTGGAAAAGTGTATTCATTGTTTGGTAGGGAAGCAGAATAGAGTTTCTTTCAGCAGTTTCCCTTCTTCAAGAAAACGCGGTATACTTGATCTAGTACATTCAGATGTGTGTGGTCCTATGAAGACAAGAACTCTGGGTGGTGCCTGATATTTTGTGACCTTCATAGATGATTGTTCAAGAAAGTTATGGGTGTACATTTTGAAGAGCAAAGATCAAGTGTTAGATGTGTTCAAGCAGTTTCAGGCTCTAGTTGAGCGACAGACTGGGAAGAAATTGCGATGCATCAGAACAGATGATGGGGGAGAGTATTTAGGTTTTTTTGATGAGTACTGCAGGCATCAAGGCATTCGACATCAAAAGACACCTCCCAAGACTCCTTAGTTGAATGGTTTGGCTGAGAGAATGAACAGGACTCTAGTTGAAAGAGTAAGATGTCTTCTTTCGCAGGCTCAGTTGCCAAGATCTTTCTGGGGTGAGGCTTTGAATATAGTTGTACATGTTCTTAATCTCACACCATGTGTTCCTCTTCAGTTTGATGTTCCAAACAGAGTTTGGACTGGCAAAGATATTTCTTATGATCATCTACGTGCTTTTGGTTGCAAGGCATTTGTGCACATCCCAAAAGACGAGAGGTCTAAGCTTGATGTGAAGACACGACAATGCATCTTTGTTGGTAATGGTCTAGATGAATTTGGGTACAGATTATATGATTCAGTTGAGAAGAAGCTAGTTAGGAGTCGTGATGTTGTGTTTATAGAAGATCAGACTATACAAGATGTTGAGAAGATCGAAAAAGCAGTCCATCAATACAGTGATGATTTGATTGACTTGGATCTGATTCCTTTATCAGCACAGGCGGAAAATACCCAGTATGATCAACAGGGTACTGATGATGTAAATGCTCCTACACAAGTCGAGATAGATCATCAGACTATTGATCAGTTGCTAGAACCAGAAACTCCACTTAGAAAGTCTACCAGAGATCAACGTTCTTCCACACGGTATAATGCAAATGAGTATGTATTATTGACAGATGAGGGAGAGCCTCAATGTTATGTAGAAGCCATGGAAGATGAAAACAGGGCACATTGGGTTGGTGCTATGGAAGATGAGATGCAATCTTTGTACGACAATCACACATTTGAGTTGGTAAAGTTGCCTAAGGGTAAGAGAGCTTTGAAGAACAAGTGGGTTTACAGGGTGAAGCAAGAAGAACATACTTTACAACCACGATACAAAGCCAGATTAGTTGTCAAGGGATTCAGTCAGAGAAATGGTATTGATTTTGATGAAATTTTCTCTCTTGTTGTGAAAATGTCTTCCATACGTGTTGTTTTAGGCTTAGCAGCTAGCCTGGATTTAGAGATTGAGCAGATGGATGTGAAAACAGCCTTTCTTCATGGTGAATTAGAGGAAGAGATCTATATGGAGCAACCAGAGGGTTTTGAGGTAAAAGGAAAAGAGGATTATGTTTGCCGGTTGAAGAAAAGCCTTTACGGTTTGAAACAAGCACCCAGACAATGGTATAACAAGTTTGAGTCAGTTATGGGGGAACATGGCTATAAGAAGATTACTTCTGATCACTGTGTTTTTGTGCAAAAATTCTCTGATGATGATTTTATTATCTTATTACTTTATGTTGATGACATGTTGATTGTTGGCAGAAATTCTTCAAGGATTGAGAATTTGAAGAAGCAGTTAAGTAAGTCCTTTGCCATGAAGAACTTGGGACCAGCAAAACAAATTCTTGGCATTTGAATTTGTCGAGACAGGAAAAAGAAAAAGTTGTACATGTCATAGGAAAGGTACATCAACAAGGTACTTGAAAGGTTCCATATGGATAAAGCTAAAGTGGTTTCTTCTCCTTTATCTAACCACTTTAAGTTAAGATCAGATCAAGGCCCTTCAACAGATAAAGAGAAGGAAGATATGGAAAAGGTTTCATATGCGTCAGTAGTAGGAAGTTTGATGTATGCAATGGTATGTACAAGGCCAGACATAACTCATGCAATTGGAGTTGTTAGTCGTTTCCTTTCGAACACAGGAAGAAAGCATTGGAATGTAGTAAAGTGGATAGTGAGATATCTTCGAGGTACTTCCAATTTAACACTTAGTTTCGGCAGTGGTAAACTAGTGTTAGTTGGATACACTGATTCAGATATGGCAGGAGATGAGGATTCTCATAAGTCTACTTCAGGTTAACTGATTACTTTCTCTGGTGGAGCTGTTTCGTGGCAGTCAAGGTTGTAGAAGTGTATTGCTCTTTCTACAGCAGATGTAGAGTTTATTGCAACAACAAAAGCTTGTAAAGAATTGTTATGGATGAAGCAGTTCGTGAGAGATCTTAGTTTCAAGCAACAAAAATATGTTCTATTCTGTGATAATCAGAGTACTATTCACTTGGCTAAGAACTCAGCATTTCATGCAAGGTCAAAGCATATCGATGTGAGGTATCATTGGATAAGAGATACTCTAAACAACAAATTACTTGAACTTGAAAAAATTCACACAGATGATAATGGCTCTGATATATTAACAAAGTCATTACCAAGAGAAAAACTTGAGGTTTGTCACTTGGTCGCCGGGTTGGCGAATCCCTCCACCTAGTCGGGAAAGGGGGAGATTTGTTGGGTTTCCCTCTTATGTGGAGGATGGCCCAAGAAGCCCATGTGGTATTTTTGAGCCCATGGATGAGGGTATTCTTGTTCAAATGAAAATAGGAAAAGGAAATAACCTTTTAGTGGTATTGGTTGCCAAAAAGATTTGGAGAAGAAGAGAAGAAAAGGGAAGAGAATCCCGTGCAAAAACGGAGAGAGAAAAGGAATGGATTCTTTAAATTCCAGTTTGTGAAAGTCGTTTGTGGTCCGATTGAGCTGAAAATTTGCAGGAATGTTCGCGACTTAAGGTTCTTCAATCTGAACGGTGGAGATATGGTTTGGCTCACTGGTTTGTGAGATATGAGTCCCTGAACAGTACCTCCATTTTGGGTGAGATTTCTCCATTATCTTGAGATATTTGTTAGTTTCCAAGAAACGTATTTTCTTGATGATTTTCTTGATGATTTGTTGATTGTATGCCTCTAGTTTTATTTAGAGAGAACCCTTGTACAATAACTTTCTTGATAGTGATAGTTTTTCGGTGACCGTGGTTTTTTTCTTTCCCACACCGAGAAGTTTTTCCACGTAAATTTGGTTGTGTTCTTGTGTGCTTGTTCTTTGGTTTAAGCTCTACTAAATTGCTTCCTAATAGATTCACACAAAGAGGGAGAAAAAAATTGTTTCTGCTGTTTTTGAAACTTGATTATAATTTTCTTGATTTCGTGATTCTCCCAACACAGCATATTACCAGATCTGATTTGAGCGGTTGCATTTGTAGCTTAATCCTTGTTAGAGGTGGAATGAGGAGTATTGGATTTAAAGTTATTAAGACAGACCCAGTAGAGTATTGTATGGTTACTCCAGACATTGACATCTTTTGTGAGGGGGAGTTAGTAAGGGATGATGAAGATGGGTTAGATGAATTATGTTATGATGAAGTTAGTGGAGTCGAAAAGCAGATAACTCAAATACAAGAACTAGTGGAACTTCCTCTGAGACAACTTTTCAAACCAATTCTGGAATTTTTTTGTATGGCTACCAAAAGGAATTTTGTTGATATGTCTGTCAGTAGTTATATTTAATTATTGGTATGATTCCTCTGTGCAGGTTGATTTGGAAAGAATTGCTAAGGATACATGCAGATATGTTAATGCTGACCTTACAACTTTGTGTACTGAAGTTGCTCTTAAGTGCATCAGAGAAAAGATGGATGCCCTTGATTAGAAAGATGAATCAATAGATGTTGAGATGCTCAACTCAATGCACATTACAGATGAGCACTTCAAGACTTCTCTTGGATCAAGCAATCCCTTAGCTCTTCGTGAAACAGTGAGTACAACGCTTCCAAATAGCTTGGGATTTCTGCTTTGTGGCACTCTAGAAGTTAAGATATCTTAACCTCACTCCAGAATGTTGAAGTACAAATGCTATCCAAAGAATGGAAATTATTTGCTGATGAAGGAATAGTTCCCAAAATGGCATTTGTGAAGCGAACATATATTGTACAAGCAAAAGAATCTATCAATTTTGAAATTAATATGTATTTATAACAAATTACAAGATTGTATTGGTTCTTACATTTATATGATGATCAACACGAATGAATGACCAATTTTGTTGGATACGTAACATGCAGCAGAGACCTGGCAACTAAGAACCCATAGAGAAACACGGCGACTTGACCAATACATATTGTGAGTTTCTGGTGTTTTAGCTGGATTTATGTGGTTCTATGTCCGTTGAGTTGAACCTACTCATGTTTCCATTCTGCTATGGAGCAATCCCAATTTGCAATATAGAATAGAGTCCCATTCTTCTCCTATGATTATAAATAACACCCAATAGATGATTTCGATGTACCATCATGCAAGCTTGGGAAAAGTAATCCAGACAAAATGATTAGAGAGTACCCTTCTCAATATCCAAGGACCATTTGAAATGGTTGAATCCTAGGAGATTAAGCTTCATATAGAATAAGTGGGTTCCTTTGACAATGGGCAGTTGAGGATTGTTAAATTCAATGTTCATGGGACCTCTAGGGGTAACTCCAGGGAGAGTGTTGGGGGTGATATTTATAGAAATCATGAGGGAACCTTTCTTTTTGATATTGCCCGCTACTTTGGGTTTTTTTCAAATATGAAGGCCAAGCTAATATACCTTCTATAAGTTGTCTTATATGCCAAGGATCTCAACCTGAGATCCCTTTGGATTGAAAGTGATTCAAAGTTTTCTATAGAAATTCCAAACAAAAACTACTCCTGTCCATGGCAGGTGCTAGGCATTGTTGATCAAATTACTAAGGCCACTGAAGATTTTGAAATCAGGGTCATTCAATATTCTGAAATAAGGAAATATAGTGGTTGATTCACTCGCCAACTTAGGTTGTGATGAGAGAAATGAGGGTATGATCTATTTGAACCAAGAGTTGCCTAGACAAACAAGACGTGCATCAAAGTTTGGGGTTAAAAAAAATCTTCCAAATCAATGGCCTTCCATATGAACATTTTCCCACAAGGGCTAGGTGATGGTCAAAACAATTTTTTTGCATTTCTTCATCAGAGAAGAAAATTGTGAGCTTCCCCCGTGAAGAGAAAATGCCTCAGTCATGCCTGATTAACTTCTAAACCAAGGACAAACACAATGAATTTGTAAAGGATCAAGAAGGATCCCCAAGGGGTCAGGTTTGACAGTTGAGACTTTCCCCATTCTTTAGTTGACAAATTTACCTAGTTTTTTATAATCAAGAAAAGTTGACAAGGTCTTACATGCCCCAACTAAGCATATCCCCAGGTTATTCGATGATGGATGTCCTAGTATGCAGGGGTTGAGTGACCACTGCTCTCTTCACATTTTCAAGAAAAGCCAATAACACCTAAAATGAGGAATACTTCATCCACTTAAGATGAGCTAATCTTCTTTTTTAAGGTATTGTATTGCAAAATAAAGATAACAAAATGCCTCAGCCCTTGTACAATGAGAGAATGTACATTTGGAATATACAAAAAGATCTATAAGTCAGCTAAGAAATGGTCCAACTTACAAAAAAATAAAAGTTAGGCACCATTAAAAGCCCTTTGTACAATTGACCATTAACACAGATATCCTATAACTCCGTTCAAGACTGAATATACATCATTATACATATAGACAAAAATATGGCTGTTCCTTCACTTCCCAAGAGCCCATAGAATAGTAATAGGAAAAGTCCTCCAAAGCACCTTGCGTCGAACATTAAAACCCTTGAGAGTCTACCATTGCAGAAGCTAAAGGATTGAAGCAAGCACACAAAACAATTACCAGAAAAAGACCAAGTCATTTCCCAAAGCTGATGACTAAAACTACAGTGGATGAAGATGTAATTACAAGAGTTAGGCACTTCATTGCAGTTGTACAACCGAACTATAATATGTCAATTTCAAGAACTTTCATTGAAAGCCTTATATTTTGATTTTTTTCAAGTGGTGCATTAGATAAAAAAGGAAAAGAATTATATGAACTCCATTAATGCTCTATCAACATTGTATGAATAAAAAAAGAATGATAAGCAACTACTATACTTGTTAGTCAATTCAATTTTTGCAACACCCCTAAAGGACCAAGCCATCATATCTGGATCCATTAGCCAATCAGTTACTAACTTAGAGTCACCGACAATTAATAATCCATTAAAACCAACCTCATCCGGATCCATTAGCCAATCGGTTGCTAAAGTAGAGTCACCGACAATTAATAATCCATTTAAACCAACCTAACTGGCAATACGGTAATATTATCACTAATGCGTGGTAAACACCCTCTCATACTAGAGGGCAAAATATTGCTTTGACCACACAATCTAATGGGTGATCGGCAATGAAGGAGTTGACTTTATTGAAGGGAAATTGCTTGAAACTTACAATGACAAAACAACATATGGAGAAAGAGATAATCACTGAACAATGCACAACTATTTGGTCATTGGCAATTGAGAAATTTATCGAGGACGGAAAACCTCTTAAAGCATAAGAAGAAAAGAAAAATGAATTAAAATAATATTCGCAAAATGTATCCTTACTTTTAGGGTAGATTTTTTAAACTATTCTTGTGGTTTAGTTAATTGACTAAGTGTATCCTTATTTTTTGAAAATTGATTGACACTATCCCTAATATTTCTGACAATTGACCAATATTTCCCTTTCCGTTAGCATATGTTGTGACCAGAGAACTGTTGTGAGGGAGATGAATCTCTACTTTTTCTTCCTCTTCTTCACGATGAGTTTCATCCTGCTGTATAGTCATCAACGAAACCTGAATCTCCCTGACAATTGATTGGCACAACTCATCTCTTGATTTTGTGGCCAATGAGTAATTGAATAAGGAGTATACATTAAAACCTTGATACTGTTGAAAGGGAGAAGATGATAAATTGAGGTTTAGAAGCCGTCTAATGACGCAAACATTGGTATCACAAATTTCTATATGTCAAAATGTATAATCAATGGACTTTATAGAGAAGATTCCTGAAAATGGAAGTTCAAGCACTATTTCATTCTTCTCATAACAACACAACTCGAACCCAAGAAAGTTACAGGAAATTAGGATTTGACTATTGACCTTCTAGCTAGAATGGGAATTTGACAGCAAAGCCACGATGTTTGCACCTTGTGTGTTGGCTTCCTCCAAGACTTGCTGAGATGTGTATGAGGAAACCGATGAAGATGAACAACTGCACATCAATGGCTAGACCCATTTTCGATGGTCCACTATTCACTTGTGAAAGATGGATATGTAGCTTGAGTGAGAGAGACGTAGATCCTGTTAAGTGTTAGTTGCAGTTTGACTTTGAAAGATGTCAGATAGGGCAAACTAAGGTAAAAGCAGGATGAGGCTGGGGTGGTAAGAAAAAGCGAAGGCAATGAAGGGAGGCCTTCTCAGAAGTTCATGTCTTATGCTGGACCGATTGGAGTTTTCTTTCTCTCTCTGGAGGTGATGACTTGCTTGTCGCTCAAATTCATCGGGGATCCCGGCCACACAACCGGGACTGCTATTGTGGTAATGGAGGGAAAAAATTATTGTGCTTCGGATCCTCCAAAGATTTGGTCATTTAAATTAGTGACTTGGACCGAAAGCAAAGAAAAAATTTCTTTCTCAAATCCCTGTTTTATTTTGAAAATTTAAAGAAGAATGAAGAGAAATAGTTTTTTTTCATTTTTTTGTTAATGAACGTTTAACGGTAAGGGAAGTATTATTCAATTGTCAAAAACAGTAGGGGTAATGTTAACCAATTTTCAAACACTAAGAATACATTTAGTCAATTATCTAAACCACAAGTGTGGTTCAGAAATTTATCCAAAATTTTATTATGGCATGGTTGTTTTTCATCCATCTATTACATTTTCTCAGCCAGAACATCTTTAATTAATCTTAGCTCAATATACAAATTTGTTTTCTCCTGTATCTTAGGAATTCACTTTACTCAAAATATATAGAATATTGCATCATTTCATATGAATCCTCTATCAGTATGAGTGTGCCTCATTCTCATTAGGGTTGTAAATGGATCAGATTGAATTCAATCAAGGATATATTTGATTCAATCTAATGATTCAAATCCAATAAGAATCCATCAGATTTTTAAGAATATGATTCTAATCCAGCTTCTGATGGATGGGATTCAAAGTCAAATCGGATATGATCCAACTTATTTAAAGCCTTTTAAGTCTCATCATGCAATTTAGGCGTACGTCGTAATTTGTAAGTGTTACAAGAAAATTATAATGTATGCTTAATTAACATTCTTTCCAAAAGAATATCTCAAATACTATTGGGCGTGATTCCTAGGAGATCCTCTTCACCTATTTTAGGCAAGAAATTTCACAGAAAATCTGTATATTTCCTATACAGATTCTTAGCAGTTTTTTAGGAAGCTTTGTTTTTAGAAGTTTTGTTTTTAGCAGCTTTGTCTTTAGGAGGATATTTTGTATATTTTCTGTACATATTCTTTTTGGATAGTTAGCAGTTTTAGGAAGTCTTCTTGGTTATAGAAAGTTGCTTTTAGGAAGTTTTTGTTTTAGAAAGTTTTGTATTTAGAAAGTTTCGTAGCAAGAGACTCCATCGAACTTGCATATATACCACAAGATAACAATGAAAAGGTAGAACTTTTGGCTCCCAAAATTTTTCATGGTATCAGAGCCAAACCTGGAGACCTACCCAACCTCAGACAAATCTTGCTAATCGGTCACCATGGCTGCCAACAACGACAATAACAGTAAGAGCTCGAGTAAGTTTGTTGGACCGACTTCTCCTTTCTATTTGCATCCCTCAGATAATCCTGGAATTATTATCAGTCCAGTAGTCTTGAGAGGAGATAACTATGATGAATGGACAAAGGCGATGAGAACTGCTTTTCATGCCAAAAACAAGATCGGTTTCATCGAAGGCAAGGTCACAAAGCCGGAGAACGATGCTCCGGAGATGGATCTCTGGTGGATTGTGAACTCGACGTTGGTGACTTGGGTTTTCAATACCGTCGATCCATCACTGCGTTCAACTATCACGTATATGGAAACGGTAAAAGAACTTTGGGATGATTTGACGGAACGATTCTCAATTGGCAACGGACCATAGATTTATTAGATTAAATCCGAACTTGCTAACTACAAGCAACATGAACAGACAATGGTTGCATATTATGGAAAACTGAAGGTAATGTGGGACGAATTAGGAAGCTACTCTAAGGTGCCAATGTGTACATGCGGGTGCAAATGTGGAGCAACAACTGAATTAGTTAAAGAAAGAGAAGAAGAGGAAATCATCAATTTTTGATGGATTTGGATGACGATATATTTGAAACTGTGCATTCCAACATATTGAGTATGGAGCCAATTCCAAATATGAATAAAGTTTACTCAATGATCATACAAGAAGATCGACATCGATCGTTGGCATGAGGTAAGGAGGTACGTGCAAATGCTGTTGGTTTTGCAGCACAAGCATCGCAAATATCGCAAGACAGTAGAGCTACTTCAAAAGACAAATCAATTATGTGTAACAATTGTGATCGATCTGGCCATGAAGCAAAGAATTGCTTCCAATTGATTGGATACCCTGAATGGTGGGGAGACAGACCCTGCGGTACATCAGCCGGGCGTGGAGCGGGACGAGGAAGAGGGGGAGGACCCTCTGGTGGACGTGGCTGAGGTACGGAAAAAGCTCATGCTGCTCAGCCATCAATGGGGCGTGAGATGGCTACTAATGCAACTGTGATTGATGGAGATCAGACTGGACTGAACGGGCTTAATGACGAGCAATGGCAGACTCTTGTAAGCATGCTTAATGCTTACAAAACCGGGACTAATGAAAAACTCTCTAGTAAGAAATATTCCACTCAATGGATTATTGACTCTGGGGCGTCACATCACATGACGAGGAATTTAAATATGCTTGTTGACACCTATGATGTTGCACCTTGTCCTGTTGGGTTACCCAACGGTGCACACACCGAGGCTATGAAAGAAGGCATTGTTGAACTTGGAAATAATTTTAAATTGCTGCACGTATTATATGTCCCAAAACTCAATTGTAATTTATTGTCAGTGGGTCGGTTACTAAATGACACAGATTGTATTGTGACATTTACTAATAAGTTGTGTGTGATCCACGACCACATCTCGAGGACTCTGATTGATGCGGGTGAATAGCTTGATGGGGTCTATGTCTTCAAGAATGTGGCGTCAGTTCGTGCTTACAAGACAGATGAAATTGAGTCATGTGATTTATGGCATCAGAGATTGGGACACCCTTCTTATCAAACGGTTAACTTGCTTCTTAATATCAGTAATAGTAATAAGAATAAAACTTGTGATGTTTGTTTAAAGGCAAAGCAAACTAGAGATGTTTTTATTCAAAGTGGCAATAAAGTGACTAATTGTTTTGCATTGATTCATTGTGACTTATGGGTGCTTATAGAGTACCTGCATCTTGTGGTGTTGTATATTTTCGGACAATTGTTGATGATTTTTCTCGAGCGGTTTGGATATATTTGCTGCCTAAAAAGAGTGAATTTAGTCGAACACTCAAAAATTTATGTGCAATGATTGAATGACAATTTAATAAGAAAGTTATGGTGGTGAGGAGTGATAATGGAACAAAGTTTAAATCCTTGAAATCATATTTTGACGAGAAAGGAATTTTATTTCAAACTTCTTGTATTGGAACACCACAACAAAATGGTCGTGTGGAGAGAAAGCATCGTCATATCTTGAATGTAGCCAGAGTACTCAGGTTTCAAGCACAATTTCCTATCAATTTCTAGGGTGAGTGTGTTTTGACCGTAGGGTACTTGATTAACCAGATACCTTCAACCCTTCTTTGTGGTAAAACACCTTACGAGATGCTATTTAGACAAAGTCCTTCGTATAAACATCTCAGAGATTTTGGTTGTTTGTGTTTTTCGCATGCTCAAGACCATGACAAATTCACCGCTAGGAATAGGAAATGTATCTTTGTTGGGTACCCTTTTGGGAAAAAGGGATGGAAATTATACGATCTTGAGTCCGATGAATACTTCGTCTCACGAGACATGGTGTTTAGTGAGGCCGAGTTTCATTTTTCCACTCCAGAACATCAAACCTCAGTAACCAATTCTCCCATTGCCATGGAAAATGTTGTGTTGCCTTGGACTGTTCAACCATTGAACTTTGTGACCACTCCTCTTGACATGGTATCTGATTCACCCCATATAGAAGTGAGGGGGAGCGACACAATGGATGAAGAAAGACATTAGAACACGGGTAATGATGTTGAGGCAGGTCCTCTTGATGAGACAATGAGCCATACAGATTACAGGAATAGTGAAACTGAAACTACTCCTTAGCCTACCACGGAGTTATTAGGCCGTGCACATCGAGAAGAGTGGACCCCCAACTATTTACAGGACTTTGTCACACACTCTGCTCATCATTTAGACCCCTCAGTTGTTTCTCTTGTATCATCTCAGTCCTCAGGCACTCCTTATCCCATAACTCATTATATAAAGTATGATAATTTTCTAACGAACACAGACATTTCTTGGTAGCTGTTACTGTAGGCCAAGAACCTACTCGTTTCTTTCAGGCAATAATTGATGCTCGATGGCGCGAGGCTATGTGCCAAGAGATACAGGCTTTGAAAGACAATGGGACATGGACCTTGAAAGACCTCCCACTTAGGAAAAAGGCAATCGGGTGTAAATGGGTCTACAAAATCAAGTACAACTCTGATGGATCCATTAAAATATTTAAAGCACGATTGGTGATCTTGGGCAATACTCAAGTTGAAGTTCTTGATTACAACGAGACCTTTGCCCCTATGGCTAAAATGGTCACAATTCGAAACTTCTTAGCAGTTGTTGTGGCCCAACATTGAGAATTGCATCAGATGGATGTCTACAATGCTTTTCTGCACGGCGATATCCATGAGGAGGTCTATATGAAGCTTCCTCCAGGATTTTCGGCCTCCGGGACTGGAAAGGTATGCAAACTCCGAAAATCTTTGTATGGTCTACAACAAGCCCCCCGAAATTGGCTTTCTAAATTAGCTGCTTCCTTGAAAACCTTTGGGTTTGCTCAATACTATTTTGATTATTCCTTATTTACATAATGCAAAAATGGGCTTATCTTGCACGTCTTGGTTTATGTTGATGATTTGATTGTTGGTGGAAATAACCCGGAGTTCATACTCAAATTTAAACAGTATATACACCATTGTTTTCACATGAAGGACTTGGGTGTTCTTAAATATTTTTTGGGCATTAAAGTGACTCGCGGACCATCTGGGATATTTCTTTGTCAAAGGAAATATGCACTTGATATTATTACAAAAACTGGCTTATTGGGGTCCAAACCTGCTCACTTTCCTATTGCTCAGAATCATAAACTTGCCCTTGCTAATGGCACACTCCTGGATGATCCTGAACGATATCGCCATCTTGTGGGCCATTTGATTTATTTAACTATTACATGGCTGGAGCTTAGTTTGTCCTGGCTCAATTCATGCAGTGTCCTCGTGTGGATCATTGGGATGTGGCATTGCATGTGGTTCGTTATTTGAAAGGACATCTTGGTCAAGGGATATTTTTGCGCTCTGATAGTGATCTGCAATTGTATGCCTATTATGATTCCGACTAGGCGAGTTGTCCTTTAACTCGTCGCTCTCTTATTGGGTATTTTGTCATGTTGGGGCATTCCCCCATCTCCTGGAAGACTAAGAAACAATATACTCTCTCATTCCTCTGCCGAGGCTGAATACCGGTCAATGGCTACTGTCAGTTGTGAGTTGAAGTGGCTCAAAGGTCTACTGTCGTCTTTGGGTATATCCCACCTTCAACCTATATGTTTGTTTTGTGACAATCAAGCTGCTCTGCACATTGCTGCGAACCCTGTCTTCCATGAGCAAACCAAACATATTGAAGTTGATTGTCATTTCATTCGCAATGAACTCCAAACTGGCACCATTGCGCCTTCTTATGTACGTACTGATGAACAACTTGCCAAAATTTTCACAAAGGCTCTCGGATAGAAGCAGTTTGATCTTTTCCTTCCCAAGTTGGGCATTCACAATCCTCATGCACCAACTTGAGGGGGAGTATTGGGCGAGATTCCTAGGAGATCCTCTTCACCTATTTTAGGCAAGAAATTTCACAGAAAATCTGTATATTTCCTATACAGGCTCTTAGCAGTTTTTTAAGAAGCTTTGTTTTTAGAAGTTTTGTTTTTAGTAGCTTTGTTTTTAGGAAGATATTCTGTATATTTTCTGTACATATTCTTTTTGGATAGTTAGCAGTTTTAGGAAGTCTTTTTGGTTATAGAAAGTTGCTTTTAGGAAGTTTTTTGTTTTAGAAAGTTTTTTATTTAGAAAGTTTTGTAGCTATACAAGAAAAACCTCTTAGAAAGTTTTGTTTTAGCGAAATTCAGTGCTTATTAAAGCTTGGGTTGTCCTTCATGTAGCGATACAAGAAAAACCTCTCAACAGAAGTTTCATGGCTCATTCCATGATCTGTAGACTTCATCGCTCTTCTTTCTCAGATATACCTGCTAGTAAAAGAAAGAAAATCAATCGGGGAGAATAAACCATCATCATCATCAAAGCCTTATCCCAACCATATGGGGTTGGCTACATGAAGTCTGCTTTGCCATTCTGTTTTTTTAATGTCATATCCATTGTTCTTGAATGAAGCAAATGAATCTTTGGTTCATAAATTCTGTATATGTCATTTTTGTAGAACTATATTGTTTGCTTCACTTTGGTATCAAGGTATTCAAGATACCATATCTGTGTTGAATTTTAACAAAGAAAGTTTGTCTTTATTTGATGACCAAATTGAAAAGGATCAGTTTCTAGCTTAGGTGGCTATAGTCTTCTATTATATATGGAAAGTTAGAAACAAGATGATTTCTTTTTATGAACAACTAAAAAAAAATCTCACAAGTAGTTTTTGTCTTAGTCCTTCAATGTGTGGAGTAACAATTAGGAATTTTTGGTGTCTCATCTAACATTTAACAATTGTTTTGTTGCTTCAAAGCTAAGGTAAAAACATTTTAGGTGCAAACATGCTTCATTTTCTGTTATTGGCAATACATAAATGTGTTATTTCCAAGCACTAACAAAACTAAACTACAATGCATATATGCATTGAACCAGCATTTGCACTCTTCCCAAATGGAGTTTATGGAAATGCAGTTCATATTAATGCTGAAATTTTTATTATGGCTGTAGGGGATGTTTTAATGGCGCAGCAAGGAATTATACAAATTAAATATTTTCCATTCTATATGTCGTAAATTTTGTTAAAGAGCAAGGGTGGAGATTCAATCAAACTCTGTTACATGTTAACACCATTATAAAGGATGATGGATTCCTTTGTATTGTGTAAATTTAGTGGATGAAATCAAACTTTTGGTTTTGCAGTTTGATATTATCAAATTTGTATATATTATTAATAGGATATTGATCAAAGCAGCTTATGCACTCAGAAGGTTAAATCTTTTAGGCCCAAACAGCAGCAATGGGTTAATCCATTGTCTTGGTTGTTGGATTTTCTCCGTCATATTGACTTCACTAGTCAATATAAAGTGTCTTTTATCTATCCCTCCACCCTTTCAAAACCCAAGGCCCTAGAAACAATTTTCTATAGACTACCATGAAGGTTTCTACTGTGCACAACTTCCAACCTAGCAAGATTATCCTTCTACCCCAATTTCTCCTCATATTCCTTTATAGCCTTAAAGGTATTGCTTCCTCTCTTAATATTAGCAGTAGAGAAGATACAAGTAATGAAATATAGGAGGGCAATCTCTATTCAATGTTACCCCGAAAATCGCTATTTTACTAGTTGAAACTGAAATCGGGTTGATTTTTGTACTCAAATATTTTATTTTTCATTTGTTTTACTCATTAAAATAAAAGGCAATAAATCAGTCAGTACAGCTATTTTACCTGGGTATGTGTTTCCCAAGAAACTAAGATTTATTTGGGTAAATGTATTTACCCATGTTCTTTTATTTTCCATGTAAATAAGGTAATGACCATTTTAGCCATAAAAATCCATTATTAAAAGGGGTATTTTTTATCTTAGTCAAAGTGTTGGCAACTTCCCCCTAAGTGGAAGAGTTATTTATCCACATAAGAGATGGGTATCATTCAAGAAAATAAACTTTCCCTATCCCCATATAAATCTAAAAAAAGAACGTGCATTTCTTGGTTAGTGGGAATCAAAATCCCATTGGCCAACTTTCCCCCCTCTTAAAATCCAAAAAAAGAATGCCCTCATTGTAGAATTATTAAAATTGAGTACCTAATTTGCACCCATATATGCAAACAACTTTGGTCATCTCTAGAATAGCTCCTTTTTGGAACTCAAATCAACCATTCTGTGTTGCTTATTTTATCACATGTCATAAGTATTTTCTACAATTTTTCCCTTAGGCTCAAGCTCAGGCTCAGTTTGTTCGCAATGCGAATTTCATCTGCATTAGTGAAAATGAAGGGGAATGCAAATGGGCTGACTGTAAAATCTGATTTACTTTAAATTCATATTTGATGTTGTGAGGTTTGTTTGAGAGAAGATAGAAAATAAAATGATATGGTTCCAACTTCATATGAAAGGAAAAGGAAGCAAGAGGAAATTAAGGTAGGCAGCAAAACAATATGGTCCACAATTTACAGAGAGAATCAAGATACGAGAAAAGTGGTGAAAATTTTGAATCAGTTTTTTAGATGCAAAATTTGCATTGTCAATAATTGCAAATGAGACAAAAAGAGCAAATTTTGCGCTTGGTAGAAGTATAAATCATAGTAACAAGAAAAAGGTAAATTGCACAGACCCCCTGTACTATGGGGTTAGTGACAGATACCCCCTGAACTTTAATTTGTGACAAAGACCCCCCTGAACATTTACATTGTGGCAAATACTCCTTGGGCTGTTAAGTAAGATAATGGTAGGTGTTAAATTATCAAAATACCCTATTAAACCTTTTCTACTTTTTTTTCTTGCCGTTCATTCTTAATACTTAATTGACCAAAAAACTTTTAATGATTCCCGGAAATGAAAAAAAAAATAAATCTCTAGCAAGATTGTACTGCATTTTATTCAGTCAGCAGTGGATGAATTTCATATCATGGAGACTGGATCTTCTCCTCACATAGGGCGCCTTACACCGACCTCAGACGCACATTCTATCATGCATTGGAAACATCTCCCATACTAATTATTCACAGGAGATGTTCCCAATGCACAATGGATGTGTTTATGAGGCGCCCCTTTGTGAGGAGCAGATCCGGTCTCCATACCACGTACTTATTTTTATTCCTCGCTAGCTTATGTAGCCCTTCTGCAAAAAAAAAAAGAAAAAAAGAAAAAAAAAAAAAAAAAACCTTCAAATATCATCAAACTACGAATTGTAGTCATCAACCAACCTGACCAACCTGATATGCAACCTAACACAGCAATTAGGGCCCAAGACCCATGTACGGTGTTGTAGGCCCAAAACACGGAGCCAATCAAATATAGAGGAAACCCATGTTTGGACAAATGGATCAACACCCTTCAGGATCGTTTGGGTTATGATCAACCCAGTAAAGCAATGGAGTGGCTGATTAAAGCTGTCGCCGACGCCATTGCCGAACCTAGATTCGACCCTGCCACTCCTAAACAGCCAAGCGATGAAAAGAGGCCCAGCACTTTCGAACCCAAATTCGACCCCACCGAGATTGAATTAGAATGTGACCCTTTTAATCAGCAACAACAAAGCAACATATTTCCTTGTCAAAATCTGATTGTAGCAGTACTTTGGAGACCAGTTAGGATTCGGTTTTGTCTCTTTAACGGTTTGAAATCCGGGTAAAGGCGAGAGCGGGCGAGGAATAGAACTGCAAAGAAGAGGGAGAAGGAGAAGGAAAAAGAGGAGAGGCATACTGCGCGCCCATCAACAATAGGTGAATCAATCGCCTTCAAATGTTATGGGCGATCATCACCCAGAGCTGAAGCAATTATCTTTCTTGCACTCACTCGATGACGATGCAATCGTCTTTTGCTAAAGCATGAGGCTATATCCACCGGTTCTCGGGGGCACCGGGGACGCAGCCAGGGTTGTAGGATGAGGCGTTGAGGGAATTATTTTTAACTCATTTTGTGAATATGGTATTAAAGCCTTTTCTGGTTATCTCAATTTATAATATGTACAATTTCAAATAATTTTTGGTGTAATTGATTGAAAGGTGTATGATATCAAATTTTTACGACAGATAAAATTCAACTAGGATCTGTTTTACAGTGGATAGGATCTTCAAATTTGTTTGAACTGGGGGACTGGCATTTTCAAAACAGGACATGTTTTACAGTGGATAGGATCCAGGTTCATGGTCATGATCTAAAATAAAATTTTGGTCGGATCAGTATCTAGTAATATCCTTAGTTGAGTTAGGTTGGTTCATTCAATTAAGAAAAGAAGGAGTTAATTCCAACAGAGAAGAGAAGATAAAGTAACTCCAGTGATGTAAGACAAAGAGCTCAACAGACTTACATAGATTAAAAAAAGTGAGAGCTCTGGAAATTGAAAATCTGCACTCTCCTGTCCGTATCATTCAGTGGACCTGTTTGCAAAAAAGTCCTTAAAAAGATTAACAATTTGTATAATATACTTTTGGGTTTGAGATGAAATGACTCCATACATGCTAGAAATTCAATTTTGCAATGATATATTTAAAAGGCAAGTACTATTGGGTATTTGAAAATTTAAACCACATCTAAGCAAATCATTCATCCATTTAACAGGCCACAGATTTGTTTTCTTTTAGAAGAGCATATTTGGTTTCTTCAGTCTCCACTGGGGGAGCAAGTTAAACAAAAAAACTAATTTCAGTTGCAAAAAATTAAAAAATCTGACCAAATAAAATGATAGTCCTATATTTAAGTAAAGGCAATGGAAATCCTCATGGCAAATTGGAAGCCTATTGTGAAAACACAATACAAACCTACGGGATTCTCTTCACCATGGGATCTCTTAGATGGCGGATTACTACTGGGCCCTGCCTCATCTTCACCGTGGCCTCTCTTAATGCCTCTGTTGACTGCTACAGACCTACTTCCATCTATATCATCCAGATGGAGGAACGAAGTATCCCTTGTTGAAGGTGAAAGCATGGAACTTGGTGGATTAATGTAGTTGAGATCTGGAAGGGAATGGTGTAAGTGCAAGTCGTCGTTGTCGTCTGTTACCGGTGATGGCGGAACTTCATTGAGATCGGGAAGGGAATGCAGCAAGTCATTGTCCTCGGTTTCAGTTGATGGCCCCAACCCCACATAGAGTACTCTATCCTACAAGATAATTCCACTTCCACTTCCACATGGGTCATCAGTTTCACAATAAATCTCTGCCGCAGTTGTTACTGGGTCACCACTTTGAGCCTGAGGCTGAGCCTCAGATACATCACCCGGCAAGTTTAAAATACAATCACTTATTAAAGGTTTTTAAAATACAATCACCTGGAGGAACTGAGCATTAATTCCAATTACTGTCAGTCCCCTGTTTCTTTACAAGCCTTGCATTTGCCTTTTTTTAATTAATTAATGGCAAAAAAGAGAAGTAATTAATTAGGAAAAAACAGAAGAAAAGATTAAGGGTATATGGATGGGATCACACCTTGAACATGTATTGTGGGTGTTGTTGGAACTGCTGGAAGAAATTTCCTCTTCGTCATTTTATGGAGGATAGGGTGTTGGAAGAAATTCCATTCTCCGTCGTCCTCGTATAAGACATGGACTCCACATTCCTTCACCAATTCCTTCTTGTTCCCTAATCTTATAGAAATAGTTGTGCTTAACATTTTATCACAAAGTGATGACTGTGGAATAAAATACAACCACATTTGTTCGCCTTCTCCTCCGTAAGGTCTTGTCCAAAACGGAACTTCTGGAAATAATTCTAATTCATATATATGCTGATATTGAAGAGTTCTTATATATGTTGGTTCAGGACAAATAGCGCATACAATTAACCCATTTACCGCACGATCCGGAGGAACGTCAATATATATTTCATCCCCTTTTTCTCTTATGACTGAACCACAATGGAACCTTACTACAGAGAAGGTACGTTTTGATCCCTCTCTTATCCATCATCATTGTCTTCACAATCTGGTATTTGACAGTGTTTTCCCAACCATCTGCCAAATTGTAGCACCCTCGCAAGTCTACCTCTCTTAAGTTTGGTGTGTGTAAGAGACTCGGTAAACATTCTAGGGATGTACAACCATCTGCCCACAAACGCATCAAACTTGAAGGAAGCTCTGAGAGTGTCCGTAGGTTCTTGCAATCACATACAATGAGTATCTGAAGATTAGAGAGGTGACGGATGCTGTTTGGTAGGCCATGAAACAAGTTCCCACTTAAATTCAATTGTTGAAGCTTCTTTGACAGTCCAATAATTGAAGATGGAATTTGTTTTATTTTACAATAAGTTACACCAAGCCTCTCTAACGATTCCATACCCCACAATTCTTCTGGTAGTTGTTCAATTTGTGTGCAATCATGGATAACAAATTCTTTCAAGCCATTCAAGAGTACAATATCAGTGGGAATTTCAACCAACTTCTTACAATTACCAAGATACAATGCTTTTAACTCCCTTGTGTTGGAGAGATTTGGGAATCTTTCAATGGATGTACAACCCACTGCCTTCAATACCCACAAACTTGAAGGAAGCTCATCTGGAAGCCTCTCAAGGTTCATACAATTGTTTACATTAATCTCCTTGATATGTGAAAACTGACCGATGGTGTCTGGTAGGCTACGAAATTTGCCGCAACTTAGATCCAGTGTGCCCTTCAAATTGGTTAAGCATCCAAGATTCCCCAACATTTCCAATGAGTTACACCCCCTCACACCCAAAGTAGGTAAACTCAATGGAAGCTCTGGAAGTGCTTCAAGATTCTCACATTCACTTACATCAAGTTTCCTAAGCCTAAAAAGGCGGACGATGTTTGTGAGGCTAGCAAACAAGTTCCCACATAACCCGAGCAGGTATAAAGATTTCAGTTGTCCAATTGAAGATGGTAGCCGTTTTATTGTAGTTTCACTTAAACGAAGAATCTTTAAAGATTCTATCTCCCCCAATTCCTCTGGTAATTCTTCATGTTTCTTACAACCATTCATCTCTAATGTTTCAAGAGATTTCAGTTGTCCAATTGAAGATGGTAGCCGTTTTATTGCAGTTCCACTTAAATGAAGAATCTTTAAAGATTCCATCTCCCCCAATTCCTCTGGTAATTCTTCAAGTTGCTTACAACCATTCATCTCTAATGTTTCAAGAGATTTCAGTTGTCCAATTGAAGATGGTAGCCGTTTTATTGCAGTTTCACTTAAACGAAGATTCTTTAAAGATTCCATCTCCCCCAATTCCTCTGGTAATTCTTCAAATCGCCTACAACCATTCATCTTTAAACTTTCAAGAGATTTCAATTGTCCAATTGAAGATGGTAACTTTTTGAGTTGGTTGCAATGAGAGAGCGAAAGTTGTTTTAGAGACTTCAAACTGCCAATGCTGTTTGGAAGATGCACAAGACGAACACAGTGATTCATACCCAAATGAACTATCTTCTCAAGGCATCCAATGGATTCAAGAACCTCAGCCAAACTTGAACAACCTCCAAGGATCAACCTCTTTAGATTAGGGAGCTTTGAGAAGTCAGGGGTCCTTATTAGGGACTCGGAGTCACTAAGATCAAGGATTTTCAAATTCTGCATGAGACGCTGTAAGATAAAACTAGGAGTGAATAATAAAGAAATTAATTAGGTGTAGTGCATGTAAAAGATATAATAATAATTAGTGATATATATATGGTAAAAATGAAAACAAAATTTGTCTCTTACTTGCATTCCGTCCTCCCAAACTTTTTTGAGATGGCTACTTGTCATCTCGAGAACAACAAGATGCGATAAATAAAAATCTATTGGTATAGACTGCAAAGGGAATCTATGCCAATAGAGCCATCTTATCTTTTTCGGCATATTTTCATAGCTTCCTTCGAGAATTACGCCATCAATTCTGAGCAGTCTAAGATTGGTCATCTTCTCAAATGCTTTAGTACCAACGCGCAATGGTTCTTTTCGTTTGAAGAATAATTCAAGGCTGAACCCCTGAATTTTATTGGTTCCCTACAAATAAAAGGTCAAAAAGAAATCATAGAATAGGTGATCAAAGCCACATCATATGGTTGGATACACGATACTAGTAAAATAGCATTGTCATGGCCGGTCTTGACATCATCTATGCGTGGGCGTATCTATGTCTCCTAATGCTTTTGCAAAATCCTTAAAATGAACCAATTTGCAATTCTTTTAGCACAATTTTTAGCGATCCATCTATTTATTTAGCTCATGGATTTAGCTAGTTCTAATTACCTTGTTTTCTCTCAACACATCAAGGGCATCACCTTCCAACCACAATCTGCTTCGCTCTCCAGGTTCATTAGGCGATTCTTTGCGAACAATTTCTCTCCCCATGTCTTTAAGTACTTGTTGCATCTTTAAATGATTCCATTCATCGATCTTTACAAGAGACTTGGAAATGAGATCAGGAATTTCAGTTTTTGGATAGAAGCCACAACCGACGTGGCATTGAGGTCAACCCTGACAAAATCAAGGCCAGCCTTTGAAAATTGGAAAATGGAGTCTAGCCCTTTCCTTTCTATATATTAGACCTGAATTTGGCCATTGGCATGGGTCTAGCAAGGCCAAGCAGGGGTTTAAAATGGTGTCGCTTGTAAGGGGAGTGATATTAATTGAAAATCTCAATTAATCGGTAAATGGCATTCAGCAACTAGGAAATTACTTAATTTGAAGAAGTAAATTGTTTAAAGCTTTCAATGTGAAACAAGGGGGTATAGACAAAGCGAGATGCACCTAAGGCCCAGCAACTAGGAAATTACTTTATCACACACTCAGCTCGTCGCTTAGACCCCTCCGTTGTTTCTCCTGCATCATCTTAGTCCTCAGGTACTCCTTATCCCATAATTCATTATATGATGTATGATAATTTTTCTATGAAATACAAACATTTCTTGGCAGTTGTTACTGCAGGCCGAGAACCTACTCGTTTCTCTGAAGCAATGACTGATGCTCGGTGGCGCGAGGCTATGCGCCAAAAGATACAAGGTTTGGAAGACAATGGGACATGGACCTTGGAAGACCTCCCACCTAGAAAAAAGGCAATCGGGTGTAAATGGGTGTACAAAATCAAGTACAACTCTAATGGATCCATTAAAAGATTTAAAGCACGGTTAGTAGTCATGGGCAACACTCAAGTTGAAGGTCTTGATAACAACGATACCTTTGCCCCTGTGGCTAAAATGGTTACAGTTCTAACCCTCTTAATAGTTGCTGCGGCCCAACATTGGGAATTGCATCAGATGGATGTCCACAATACTTTTCTGCATGGTGATCTCCATGAGGAGGTCTATATGAAACCTCCTCCAGGTTTTTCGGCCTCCGGAACTGAAAAGGTATGCAAACTTCGGAAATCGTTATATGGTCTGCGGCAAGCCCCCTGGAACCGGTTCTCAAAGTTAGGTGCTGCCTTGAAAACTTTTGAATTTGAACAATCCTATTTCGATTATTCCTTATTTACATAATCGCAAGAATGGGGTTGTCTTGCACGTCCTAGTTTATGTTGATGACTTAATCGTTGGTGGGAATAACCCGGAGTTCATACGCAAATTTAAACAGTATATGAACCGGTGTTTTCGCATGAAGGACTTGGGTGTTCTTAAATATTTTTTAGGCATCGAAGTGACTCGCAGATCATCGGGGATATTTCTTTGCCAAAGAAAATATGCACTTGATATTATTACAGAAGCTGGCTTATTGGGATCCAAACCTGTTCACCTTCCTATCACTTAGAATCATAAACTTGCCCTTGTTGACGGAGCACTCCTGGATGACCTTGAACGATATCGACGTCTTGTGGGCCGTTTGATTTATTTAACCATTACATGGCCAGAGCTCAGTTATTGCATTCATGCCATGGCTCAATTTATGTAGTGTCATCGTGTTGATCATTGGGATGTGGCATTACATGTGGTTCATTATCTGAAAGGACGTCTTGGTCAAGGAATATTTTTGCGCTCTGATAGTGATATGCAATTGTATGCCTATTGTGATTCCGACTAGGCGAGTTGTCCTCTAACTCGTCGCTCTCTTACTGGGTATTTTGTCATGTTCGGACATTCCCCTATCTCTTGGAAGACTAAGAAACAAAATATTGTCTCCCATTCCTCTGCCAAGTCTGAATACCAGTCAATGGCTACTGCCAGTTGTGAGTTGAAGTGGCTAAAAGGTCTACTGTCGTCTTTGAGTATATTTCATCCTCAACCTATACGCTTGTTTTGTGACAATCAAGCTGCTCTGCACATTGCTGCAAACCCTGTCTTCCATGAGTGAACCAAACATATTGAAGTTGATTGTCATTTCATTCGCAATGAGCTGCAAGCCGTCACCATTGTGCCTTCCTATGTCCATACCAATGAACAAGTTGCCGAAATTTTCACAAAGGCTCTCAGACAAAACAGTTTGATTTTTTCCTTCCCAAGCTGGGCACTCGCAATCCTCATGCACCACCTTGAGGGGGAGTATTGGATGAAGATAAGGCTTTCATGGCTTTCATCCCAGATTTGAAGGCTCATCCTCATCCTCATCCTGGATTTGTATATTCCCTGTACAGTTAGGATTTAGAAGTTTTAGAAAGCTTTGTATTTCTTTTTTAGATTAGGAAAGGCATGATCGAATTTGTGTATATATCATAAGATATCAATGAAAACGGGGGATCTAAGGCTTCCAAAATTTTTCTTTTTCTTTGTTGTTGTTTTTATAAATAAATTAAAATCATTGATATAGAACAGATAAGAAATACGTGAAAAATGCTTCAAAGAAAAGCGTACAAATCGAATTTTAGGAAGAAAAATTCTTCATTTGTTTTTAATCCCTTCTGTCATTAAATTGAATATAGGCTATCCGGTATTCCTATGTATCACAAGGACCCTGATAATAAATTTATAAATATTAACTTAATTATTTAAAAATTAAGCTTAGATGCATAAATAATGATACCGTGTACTTTGCATAATAGTGGCTCAACTAACAAATTACTTTCTTGTATGGAGTGAGGGGAGAGACTTTTCGCCAAGCACAGAGGTTCCCACGCAACATATGATACAATAAGATTAAATCAACTTCTGTTGCCACAAGGTTTTAAAGGATTGATAGGATAGCAAAATTTAAATTGCATGTTGAGGGTTTCTGTTATTAGATACTTCTCTTCTACATAGGAATACCGGATAGCCTATATTCAATTTAATGACAGAAGGGGTTAAAATGAAATTCAAGCATTATATTATTGCTTTGGAAAAATGTATCTTACCTAATAAAAGTAATTAAATAGTTGATTAATTATTCTAAGATAATTAATTAATTTATTATCAATAGAAATGGAATCTATTGATAATATATCAATAGATGATATATTACTAAAATAATAGAACAAGTATATTGATGCAGTATGGGATTTGAATCAACTGAGTAAATATTTATAAAATTGGTTTTGAAAGACCCATCTTAGCATATACATATAGGAGGAAATTAGTGTTTGATGTGGGAGGCTATGTTTGGGCCATTTAATAGAGGAACGCTTATTGGTTGCACAACGTGGAAAGTTGGCACCAAGGAAGGTTGGACCATACGAGATAGTTGAAGTCATCAATGAGAATACTTATAGACTATATACGTCTCATGATATTTTTAATATTAAACACTTGGTACCATATGTTGGTGAGCAGTCAAATGATGATTTGAATCCGATGATGGATTCCCCCCAACCCGGAGAGGACGATACAGTACAAGAAAATGCCAATAAGTTCTATGCAAATTGGGACTACTCCAAAATACATAAGAAGCTTGAATTGCGCCACTGATCCAACCGAGTAATCAATTACCAAGTTGGCGCTTGCATGAAACTTCTATCTTAGTTCGAAGTTACCAAGTTAGCAACAACACAGAATTTCTATTCTAGTTCAAATTTACCAAGTTTTGCTTGGTAAGATTGATTTCTCTTGTTAATTGATATTGCTCTCTTGTTCTTTTAGAATTTTAATTATTTAATTTTCCCACTCTTTATATTGCACACTCGGCTAAGAAATTATTCCCTAGCTCCCTATGGGATTCGACCTAGTACCACTATTACTACAAAAAATTTATTGTGGGATTAGCATTAATTTTGAGGGCTTCGACAACCCATCAACTAGTCATCTAACCGGTTCTATTTTCCCCCAAAACATCTTTTTCCCCAAAACTATTGATTTTGGTCAGCAAACTGCTGAACCAGCTGGTTAACCATTCGAACGGTTTTGACTATTTTTCAATTTATTTAATATTTTTCATTTTTTTTGTCAGAATGGGCCAATCGTTTGAACCGGTAACTGGACCCCTGACTTGTTCGGTTTTAAAAACCATGATTGGAACAAACTCAACAGTCATAAAAGGGTCTATAAATAGAATCCAAAATATTGAGGAATACACTAGAACTACTCCTTTCCCTACCTCTCCTTCAAACCAAACATAGCCTTAACCTTTATTGATTATTAGCAATTCTAGTTGTGGTAGAAAATTGCCTCCACTTTGGGCTGTTGAAGAAGTTTGGGCCCCGTATCCAAACCTAAGAAGAGTTCCTGAATTTTCACATTATATCATTTGAATCCCTATTGTACTATCAGCAAGGGCTAGCTTTGACCTGCAGTTGCAAAACCAAGTTGAACCGATGGAAGTACAAAGTAGAAAGCTAATACTATTTTAATTTCTATTTTAAATTGGTGGGTCATGAATTTAGTGAATGGGCGACTCTATTTCTAGCGTCTTCTGATCTAATCAAGGTTTTCAAAACCGATCAGGGACTGGAATCGTTCTACCACCAGTTTTTGGGTAAGTGAATTGATCGTTTGATTTGAATTGATGGCCCACTATAAGTTATAAAATAAAATATTAAAAAATAATTAAAACAAAAAATGATCAAAATTATTGAATTGGTCAAACAAATCAACAATTTGACCACCTAAGTCAGTGGATGGCTAATCCAATCATCAGTTTTTTTACCAAGACCGGATTAAGAGTGAAATGGAACCGGTTGACTTGATGGCTTCTGGGCCGAATAGCCCCACCCTCCCTCCAGGTCTACAACGGTTCGAAAACACTGAATCTAACATTGCAGTAAGGATTTGGGTCGAATATCATAAGTTAATAAAAAGAGTACTAGCATTTATTTTCACATTACAATTGAACTTCAAATTCATCACAATCCAAGTCAAAACATCAGCTCATGACAACACACTAATTTAAAACTGAGTTGGTAGCCCCTAGTGTCTCGAGTTTTGGTCCATCCTTGGAATTCTCATCGAACATTGCAAATATGTAAGTCTCAATAGGCTAATTGGGTTTTCTGGGAGTTCCTGATCCTTTCACATGTTTGATCAACCCATTCAAATAATCATGTGCATTTCCCGTGGTTGATACAAAATCAGCCACATTCGGCAAACCTGTTTCGGACACAACAATCCTCACAGAGGACCCGCTGATCTTCTCAATAGCAGCATACACAGAACCCAACATGGCATCAAAAAGGTTCTGGTATTTGTGATTGCCATCTTCTTCCACGAAGAATGGTGCAGTGAGCACAGCATAATCACGCCTAATATTATGTGAGTAGAGCATTTAACTGAAGTATGAATGTAAGCACATGTTTAATTAACAGCCCAGTAGATTATAATAGACCAGGATTCCTACCTAATTATCTTTTTTGAACAAAACCTAATTAATTGTTACTTTTGTCTTTTAATGAACATGTTGTTCAGGGGATGGGATGGAGGAGACCTAAACCGGCCCCTTTAAACCGGTTTTAGAAAAAAATAAAAAATATATATATATACCGGACGTATTGACATTTTGAACCTTGATTATAAAACAGAAGAATAAGAAATTGCAAAAACAAAGACAGAGACAATGATAGAAGTGGTACAATTAATTTCTGTTTTTCAATTAGACTATATATTATCAAGCATCGTCGTTGTGATTCCTTCTCTGACGCCGTGCAAAATTACGCAACCATATTAGGATCAGCCGGATACTGTGGCCAAAGACGAGAAGTGCTATCACGCCCAACCAGGAAGCAATTGCCGTTATGAGTTGCTGATCCATTTTCTGCAAAACATGATTTGGTGTCAAGGCCAGTAGTGTAAACAGGTAAGTTAAGGCCATGGCTGTGATCGCCACCCACAATGCCGCCATCAGGAGCCACATAGACGCCCTATTCCTCCATGGCAATCCGCTTACCAGTAATAAGATTATGCTTAGGGAGGCAGCAAAGCCTGTCGTGTTGCAACGAAATAGTCTACGGAATTTTGCTCCATTCTTGTAGGCTAGTATGGCCATGCCTGCTTTATGTGAGTTTGGATTGGTGAGAGGATCGCCTGTAACGTCATCTTGCCACACACCACCTGGAGGGTTTACTGCCACTTGAAAAGCCATGGTGGCGATCAGTACCGCCACCACCATTAACGTTTCTCTCTTCTTCTCCAACCAGTTTCTCTTGTCCCTTCTGTCCTCTTTTTCCTGTACTTTGCGGACTTGGCCTAGGGCGGTCGTATCTCTGGGCTCTGAGATGGCTCCATTTGGTACAACTTGGAAGGGATTGTGCTGGCCTTGTGTGGTCATCATATAGCCGCCTGGTGGTGGTGGTGATGATGGTTCTGTGATGGCTCGACCTTGCCCAGCTAGGGCGGGGGCTTGGACTTGTGTGGTTGTGTCACCGGCCTGTGCCGGGTCTTCATCTCGACTTTGTAGAGCCTTTTTGATGTCCTCGTCTTTGGAGTTGTCCTTTGGACTTTGTGTTAAAACATCATGCGCTGTGAAGGAGTTTTTATTCACAGAATCAATTTTTATATCTGTTTTGTTAAGCAAAAATCTGATGATCTGCGCAGTTTAAGCAACACGTTTTAGTCCAGAAATTAAACTATATGATACATAAGAGTCTGGAACAAAAAGAATTGACATTTGGTACAATTGGGCTAAAACCCTATCCCGATTAGGGTAGGGGTTGGGACAGGCTACCCAATTAAGCCGAACCACTGAGACATTGGTGGCATTCTACATTCCTTGGTGCAAAGACCCTACCCACAGGCCACAGTAACAGGGGGATGATCATGGGCTAGGCCCGTGATTCATTTACCATAGGCAATTGGTCATGTGCACTTACGTGTTAAGTTGTTAGTAGTGAACTAGTGATATATCATGGGCGGGAACGAAATGGGCTTAGCATCTTGGAAGAGGACGCCACTGATGAAGAAGCTGGGATTGTGGAAATCCCATTCGTTCAATCGCCCTATTTTATGATGCCGGAATGAGCTTGGGCCCAGGATGGGCTTAGCATTGATGCCCGGAATTCCGGAAAGAGCTGGCGCTACAGGAGCCCGCCCAGGCTGGGTTAGGCATTAGACGCGAAAAAAGAAAACCTAAATATTATTTTGTCTGATTTGCTTGGAATTGGAATGAATTAGATACAGGAACCCCGAAATGTTATTGTTCGGATTAGTTACAAGGTTGAACTGCAATCGAATAGACTTCTTAACGGCATTTTGTCAAATAGTTCAGAGGTGTGAAAAAGATCCTTGTAACTTTTGTAAAGAACAATCGAGAGGAATTTTCCACCGTCACCAAGAAACCAAAGGACCAAAAACGTTAGATCGTCGGCAACATGGATATGCAGCGCTGTAGATGGCCGGAAGTTGCACAGAACAAGAACCAGGTCAAGAAAGAGAAACAGAAAGTTACAGACGACAAGTGTGTAGCAGTGACATGCCTGAGTAAAACGGGAAATTGGAAAAAAAAAAAAAAAGAAAAACAGGAAAAGGACATGCCGGAGCAAAAGGGAAAATTGAAAAAAAAAAGAAAGACATGCTGGAGCAAAAACGGAAATTGGGGGAAAAAAACGTTCCTCTCCGCAAGCATTGGTTTTGGCCTATATTTTGTTCTACGACTTGTTTAATTCCAGGCTTAGAATTGGGAATTTGAGACCAATTCCAATTGCATCTCCTCCCAAAATCAGAATCAATCCCTTCTATTCCTAATTGCTCTTACAGGAATCTCTATACAAAACACAAAACTGTGATAATTAGAAGCCATGAATAAGATCTTACCTCAACCTGCTTGTCTGCTACGGCGAGGTGCAGGACAGTATTGCCATCAGCATCCCCGACGTTTACATACTTATTGGGGTTACCCATTAAACCCAGCAGCAGCTCCAACACATTCAAACGCCCATGCTTAACACAGAGGTGTAGAATGGTCTCACCACGACCCACAAGTTCAAGAACTGTTCCAGGTTTCTTCTTAACCAGCTCTTTAGTGACATCCACTTGGCCTTCAATTGCTGCTAGATGGAGAGGAATCATTCCATCTGCATCGCGAGCAAGGCAGAGTCCAGGGCCAGAATCTTGATCTAGCAAAGCTTTCACGATTTCAAGGTGCCCTCTTGCTGATGCCAAGTGAAGCGGAGTATGTCCTCGTGGGTCTTTGAGGCCAGCAAGTTCAGGCTTGCAGCTCAAGAGTAATTTAGCAAAATCAACGTGACCGAGCGTTGCTGCTGTGTGCAAAGGAGACTCCCTGATACAACCCACAATCACTCTATCAAGAATTAGACTGTCTTTTTCAAGCAAACCAGACAAAGATTTTGCATTCCCCTGCAATGCTGCTTCACAAAGCTGTCTCTCTATTTTCATGCTTTCAGGAAGCCCTTCCTCCATTCTCTTGTTCTTGCTCTCAAGAAGCTGCGTGGATCTCCATTGATATATATATATGTATATTCCTCTGGCTTCCGCCGTTGAATAGATCAATTCAAAACTGGAAGTCACCACTCATCAGAGTCAAGTCGTTGGCTTGAAGAGAAGACAGCTTGAGAGTTGTCGCTCATCTGAAACAGACAAAGCGGCTGGCAAAAGCAATTATTAGCATCTGGGCCCATCAAATTGTCATATCTATTAATTCATCACTCATTGGCGCAAAAAACAAAAAAAAAAAGATTATAATATTCCGACACGGTAGAAGCAATCGATAAAAAATATATTGTTGACGTGCTCCTGGCCATGGCCATGGCGAGGAGCTAGCTTCTGTGGTATTACTGTTTTGTGGCTTTAAGAGTAGCTTGATCTGTCCGTGTGGGGCCCGCCTCGAAAAGCCAGAAGCTTCCACACTTCAGCTCTCTTAAACAGACAAAAAAATGAGTATCTGTTTGTGCATTGGTTGATTCCATAAATTTCCAAATATTCTTTCTTTCCTTCTTTCATCATTTGGGGACCATGGTAGCAACACAGAAGCTGTGAGGAGGTTATAAAGGAGGTAAGAAGAATTACAAAAAACCGTGCCCGTAGTGTACCGTAGTACCCCAAAGAAGAATCTCATAGTAATAAGATAAATTCCAAAAAGCGGCCTAGCCGAGGTGCGAATTAGCGGTATGGCGCAGGCGTGATTTGGCGGCCTAGCCCAGGTGTGAACTGGCAGCCTAGCTTAGGCATGACCTAACGGCCTGGCTTAGGCCCGACTTGGTCCAGGAACGAATTAGTGGCTTGGCCCAGGTGCGACCTAGCGACCTGGCACAGGCCCCGACCTGGCGACCTGGCATAGGCGCAACCTGGCGGCCTGGCAAAGACGTCGACCTTGCGGTCTGGCCCAGATGCAAACTAGCGGCTTGGCCAAAGCACAAACTGGCAGTCTGGCCTAGGCGTGACCTAGTGGCCTGGCACAGGTGCCGACCTGGCGGCTTGGCCCAGGCGCCAAGCTAGCGACCTAGCCTAGGCACGACTTGGCGGCTTGGCACAAGCATCGACCTAGCGGCCTGGCACAGGCACCGACCTAGCGACCTAGCAGAGGCGCCGACCTGGTGACCTGCAAGACATACTCGACGATGAATTCAGCATGCATATCCTAACACTCCCACGATCCTTGGAAGTTGACCCACGTGCCGAACGATCCGGAGGGTGGTCAACATGCATGGCGGTTGCCTACGAGAATCTCGGACCACTTTGGCAACCTTTCAAAAATCTCGGATGCGGTGCGTGAAGCCCACGCCAAACAATGCCGATTTAAAGGCACCAACCCCAATGGCATGGGGGGCAAGTAAGCATATTCTAGGTCTCATACTTTGTGATTTTTAGCTCGCAGTCTACTGTGAGAATACTGACTTAAGCATCGAAGCGACCTTGCTGGGCTAGCCACCTCGGGTCCTCTGACATTGGTTCCTTGTAGGTCTCTAAAGAACTACGAAGCTCAACAATCAATCCAGCTTGCCGCCAGGGAGCTCAACACTCTGGTCAGCTCGTCACCTAACCTGCCTAGCTCAGCCAGTCAGTTCGGCACCTAACTTGCCCAGCTCGGCCCAGTTAGTTCGGCACCTAACCTGCCCAGCTCGGTTCAATCAGCTCGACACCCAATCTGCCTCCAACTCGGCCTGGTCTATTCGACATCAAGGTCATCATCCAGCAAAAGTTCTCCACTTCGGCCTCTGAATCATCGACCACTTGGAAGTAGACCAAATGACAAGGGAATTAGCACAAAAAAATTGATACTTCACCAAAAATTTAATTCATCAATATTGAGTATTATTATCAAGTTAAACTAAAAATGACCAAATATGACTCTTATAACTTTGATATTGTATTTCATGAAAACCTATGGAAATTAGTAAAAACAGTAGTAGAGCATCCAAACCAGGTTTACTAAATAGATGATACAACATAAAATATAAAATGGAGCGAATAAAATATTTTGGATTGAATATATTGGGGTGCATGGATTCATACTTGGTACCATAATAAAGGGATCAAATTCAGATTTCATACTAACAGATACCATTTGTAGCCCTAGTTGGCATTCTCTTTTTATTATTAGATTAGAAGCATGCAAATCTTCTAAGTTGTAACAAATATAATCTGGTCTAGGTTTGTAGCAAGTATAAGCAATCATCATCAATTAAAGATCTGTCAGACATAATTCGGGTTCGGGCTGCTCCGACCTTCGTTTAAAAGCTCGCCTTTTGACCGTCAAAATTACCTACGAGAAGATCTTCCCAAAAAAAAAACGCACCAAACGGGCTTTTATTTTCAGTAAAATCACGGTTAATGCCCAATAACCAATAACCTACTAATGAATTACGAATCTCAATTTACAGATTAAGTTTTTAGTGTTCAATCGTCATTATAATAAATGAAATTTTAGCGCAAGAAATAAATTGACGTGTTCTTGACATCCTGACCATATTACAAGCTAAATAAGCTTTTTATGAAGAAGGAATGTTAGCAAATAAAGCACCGTTCAGAAATCTATCACTTAACAGAACTTACGTGCATGGTTATTAAAATAACTAATTAATTTTATATCTCTTCAAATCGTCTCTCCAGGGACATACTACAAAATATATCATTTCATAGAGCGATGCCAAATGTGACGTGTGTGAAATATGAAATGGTTATGATTATGGAACTGAAAAATAGGAAAGAAATGTGAAGATATAAAATGGCCCACTCAAAAACTTAAATGAAAAATGAGAAACTGAAAAGAATAAGAGACATGCATGGTCATGGCCTCATGGGTTTAAGAATTAATTAATCAGCTAAAAACACTGACACTACTTGTGAGAGAGAGAGAGTAGCAAAAAGCCATGAAAGCAGAAGAGATCTAGACTAAAATATATGCTCGCTCTGTTGTTGGAAGGCGTTCAATGCTGCGCCAACTGGAATCTTAATTATATTGACAAATTAATGATCTCCTTCTTGGCCGGTTTAATTACTACACTGATTACAAGAATTAATGTTGCTTTCTCTCCTGCTTACAGGGAAGCTAATGGAGTCGCTGATGCTTTCAATTTGTCAATGGTGGCCTCTCCATTTGTCATGATTTCACTGTTTTTAGTCATATCAGTCCATCTTTCAGGTCTTCCCACTCCCAGCCCCAGGGTTAGATTTCTTAATTAATGTTTCTTTATCAAAAACAAAATTCGAAATGTTTAATCATTCTTTATTCGTTTTGTATTGATTTTGTTTGTTGGGGTATTGGAATGTGAAAGGGATCGATCGAGTGGTTTGTATCTTTGGGTTTGGGGCAAGGTAAGCTAAACCCTTTCATGTATTCATTTACTTAATTACCTTTCATAATGGTTAATAAAATTCTATGTAGTGTTTGATTTGAAGGAAAAAATTAAAAAAAAAAAAAAGAAGGGTGTACTAACCTTCCTTCAAATATATAATGAGTTGAGCTTTTCACGAGATGCTTGAACTTGGTTCAGACTTAGCTCAACTCGGTTTTAACCGAGTTCAAGCTTGATCTCGAGCTCAATTCATTGGCTCAATTATTAAATGAGCCATGCTCGAGCCTACTAGATATCGGCTCGTTATATATATATATATATATACATATATATATATGATGGAGGGTGATTTGACCCAACCTTATAACAAGGGTGACACGTGGGCATGACCTGACCAAAGTGACAACTCAGCATGACAGCTCGGTAATGACTCGGCGGAACGAACTAATGAGTACCTGGCCCGAAAGCTCGGTGGGATGGTACCTTAAGGATTTCTCCAAGCTAGGTCCACCCCGAACTGAGACCACCGCAAGGCAGCCCTGAATTGAGACCATCGCTAAGAGCTAAGGAACTACCCCGAGCTGAAAGAACCCCGGTACCAGGTCGTAAGGACAACAGATAAGGCAACAACTCAGAGTCAGTTCGGGTATATTAGCTCAAGTGCGCCGATCTAGCTTCCTAACAGTCTTAAGAGCCCTCAACGGCTCCCTAATTTTACGGGATTACACTCCGTAAAGCTCAGCATTATCCCCCCGTCCAATTAGGGCGGAAGTAGTTGGCGCTAATAGATAACCTCTCCGAATAACGCACCCCACTTCAGCAGTAATTTCGGGACGACTCCGCAAGATACGCGAAGGCTCCGTTATATAAAGGCTCCCTCTTCAGGGGCCCGAGGTATTGCGCTTTTCTACACTCTTAGCTCTCTCACATTCATACAAACTTTCCGAAATCTAACTTGAGCATCAGAGTGTTCCCGCCGGGCATATCCCTCGGGAATCCTTCACTGTATTCTCCTTCTCAAGTGTACTTGTGGCTAGCTAGGATCAAAGCCACTGCCAGCTAGGAGTGACTGAACTGCACGGCATCATTTGGCGTCATCTGTGGGAAGCGTAGCAAAAAGCCTTCCACCGGAATCTTATCTCTGAATATAACCAATGGCTTCCTCTAGCAACGTAGGTCAACACTCAGGCGTAAGTACCCCACCGGAGCTTTAGTCCCCCACAGTCTGTGTGGGACAGTTCATTCTCCCCTTCTCTGTGGACGAGGTCCCAGTACTAAGTCTGCCCCCAGTCGCGGCACCGGTAAGCGTACCGCTTCCCCCTGCGGTTGTCACAACTTTTGCAGAGCCCTCTCTGCCCCCGGCAACTGGGACAAACCAAATGGAAGACCTGGTGAACTGCATGCGGGCCATTCAGGCTCAGGTGCAGCAAGTTCAACAACTCCAGGTGTATCAGCAGCAAGCCCTCCAGCAGGTGTACCAGCAGTAGTACCAGTCCCAGTTTCCCCCATTGCCCATGAATCAGTCGTAGATCCCACCTCGGTATCCAGTTTCGTAGCAGAACAGGCATCAATACCGATCTGAACGCCCCTCGCACCGAAGAGAGACCTCCCGGGCTCAGGTCCCCCTGGGGAGCCAAGTCTCACCCCACGGCAGGGGTAAGAAGCAAGTCAAGCCCCCAGCCGCGCAGCTTGTTGCCAAGTCGGGGGGTTCCCAGCCTACCAGGCCTGCCTCACCTCGGCCTTCCCAACTCGAGCTCCCCCTGGAAAACAACCAGTTCGGGGTTCTGGCCCCAAACTACAGACACAAGCAGCAATTCGGGCCTGTCCCTAGGCCCAGCGAGTTCAGTCACACCGAAGCGAGCAGCACTAATGCTGAGCCGGCAAAAAGGCATAGAAGACACCGCCGATCTTGCCGGACTACCACTCATAACTTGCCCGAGTTGAAAGGAAAAAACGAAGCGAGCTCGGGTGAAGCAACAACCACTCCTCTCCTGACACTCTCGTCCCCCTTATCACCAGAGATCCTTGCTGTCCCGATGCCTAAGGATTTCAAGGTTCCCCCGCTAGACAAGTATGACGGGTTGTTTGATCCCAATGACCATGTGGATGCATTTCAGTCGCAGATGCATTTGGCAAGAGCTAGCGAATCTTGTATGTGCGTGGCTTTCTCCACCACCTTCAAAGGAGTGGCCCGCACATGGTACAGAAATCTTGCGCCCGGAAGTATAAAAAGTTGGGCACAATTCGTGCAGGTGTTCACTTCCCACTTCATCACCAGCAAGCGGTGTCCAAAGACGCAGGAGAGCCTCCTCGGTGTTGTCTAGAGGGAAGGTAAATCAATCAGGAGCTACATCAAGTTGTTTAACGATACTTACTTACAGATACCCGACCTGAACCTTGCAGTTCAGCTTACAACCGCTAAGAGGGGCATCACCCATAAAGAATTCAAATGGTATGTGACTGTCAACCGACCTAGCACTGTGACCGAGTTCCTCGCGCTCGCAGATCATTTTATAGGGACGAAAGAAGAGATGAACCAGAAGTGTGAGCAGGCCCCAGAGAAAAGGAAAAGGGAAGCAGAACCTTCAACTGAGGGAGACAACAAGAAGAAAAAGGAAGCAGCGAAGGGAACGAGGCCAGGGCAACCTTTCTGAGCTCCGCAGACAGAGAGGACCAACTACACACCCTTGAATGCGAAGCGGTCAGAAATTCTAATGGCAATTAAGGACGCCCCCATGTAAAGTGGCCACCCCGTATGAGAGGGGACCCTAATGTAAGAAACAAGAATTTGTACTGTAGCTTTCATAAAGATCACGGTCACAACACCGAAAACTGTAAAAATCTCTGCAATGAGATAGAGGAGCTCATCCGTCGTGAATACTTAAAGAATTTTGTACAGAATAATAAAACAGGTCGGCAAGGGGAGTAGAGTCGAGATGCCCCCGAGCCCAGTAACAGGTCAGTAGAACAGCCACAGAGGCAGTTCCCCGAGGAGAGGCCACTTCGGGGAACTATAAATGTAATAGTCGGAGGCTCCATTGTTGCAGGCTACACTTCGGCCGCAGCTCGGACATCATCTCGGGAGGTCGAGAAGGAAGAGAAGAATCCACCAAAGCGACCAAGGGTGGAAGAGCCGATCTTCTTCACAGAGGATGATGCACGAGGGGTCCATTACCCCCATGATGATGCGCTTGTTGTGAAGATCAGGATCAATGACTTCGAGGTCAAGCGTATCCTTGTAGATTTAGGCAGTTCAGCAGACATCCTTTTCAAAGAGGCATTTAACAAACTTCAGCTTCGGGAGAGTGATCTGAAGCCTACGAGCACTCCCCTGATAGGATTCAGCAGTGAAGAAGTCAGGCTCTTGGGAAGGATTATCGTACCTATTGAGGTCAGCACTTGGCCTAGCATTGTGCGGCTCAACCATGACTTCCTAGTGGTTGCGACTCCCTCCCCGTACAACGCCATAGTAGGATGACCCATCGTACACACCATGCATGCCTTGGTCTCTACCTACTATCTGGCGATGAAGTTCCCAACGGACTTCGGAGTTGGGGTGGCGCGAGGTGATCAATTGGAGTCCCGCAAATGCTATGTTTCTGCGCTCAAGGGGAAAGCCAAGGTAGCAGATAACATCAAGCTAGAGCGACCCGAAGAGTGAAACAAAGAGCGAGCTGCCCCTATAGAAGAAACTGTCTCCATCCCAGTATCCACTGAGGACCCAGCTCGGATACTCCAGATCGGAGCATCACTTGAGGAGCCTCTGCGCGCCCAACTGGTAAGCTTCCTACTTGACAATCTAGATATGTTTGCATGGTCTGCGGCAGAAATGCTCGACATAGACCCGAGCATCATTACTCACAAACTTAATACTGATCCTATAGTTAGGCCCGTTAGACAGAAGAAACGCAACCTAGCCCCAGAACGCTAGAGAGCAGTTGATGAGGAGGTCGGGAAGCTCATCGCAGTCAATTTCATCAGGGAAGTACATTACCCGAGCTTGCAATTTTCATGTGAATTAATAAAAGATTTGCATTTGGTTTTTGAAATCCTGCGCAAATTTAATATGAAATTGAATCCGAACAAATGTGTCTTCGGTGTTACCTTGGGGAAATTCCTAGGGTACATCGTTAGCAGACGTGGCATTGAAGCCAACCTTGGAAAGGTAAAGGCCATCTTAGACATGAGACCACCTCGGAAATTGAAGGAGGTTCAGCGGCTGAATGGTCGTATAGCCGCTCTGAGCTGCTTCATGTCCAAATCGGTAGACCGCTGCCTGCCTTTCTTCAAGGCATTAAAAACTTAAAACTTTGAGTGGACCCAGGAGTGCCAGCTCGCCTTTGACGAGCTTAAAAGGTACCTCGCCAACATCCCAACTTTAACCCGGCCCAAAGAGGGTGAAGTCTTGGAGCTGTACCTCTCGGCAAGCGACGAGGTGGTCAGCTCGGTACTAACAAGAGAGGTAGATCGGGTTCAACGACCCATCTACTATGTTAGCAAGGTGTTGCAGGGAGCAAAAACAAGATATCCCGAGATTGAGAAGTTGGCCTATGCACTCTTTACCGCAGCCCGAAAGCTCCGCCCATTCTTCCAAGCTCACACCATTATCATCCTCACCAACAAGCCTTTGAGCCAAGTGTTACTCAAGCCCGAGGTCTTTGGTAGGTTGACGAAATGGGCTATCGAGCTCAGCGAGTACGATCTCCATTACAAGCCGCGAACTGCTATTAAGGCCCAAGCCTTAGCAGATTTTGTCGTAGAATGCATGTTCAGCTCTGAAGTCCCCAGGTCGGTTGAGCACGAGGCCCTCAGTTCGGGTGAGCCCGAGGCTCCCGGGCTGGTTGAACTCGAGCACCGTGAGGTAGAAGCCAGTGTGGTATCTCTCCTAGTTAGGCTAGGCACGAACTGGGATGAGGAGCCCTGAATCCTTCACGTAGATGGCTCGTCAAACCAGCAGGGTAGTGGAGCTGGAATCGTTCTATGCGGACCAAGCGGTGTGAAGTTGGAGTATGCACTATGTTTCGAGTTCGCGGCATCCAATAACGAGGCAAAGTATGAGGCCTTATTAGCCGGGCTGGCTTTAGCAAGTGAAGTGAAGGCCAAACATATCATTGTTTGTAGCGATTCTCAGCTTGTCGTCAACCAGGTTACGGGAGAGTATGAAGCTCGCGAACCAGTAATGATTGCATACTTGGCTAAAATAAGAGAAACTCTCATTAACTTCTGGTCGTACTTCATCCAGCAGATCCCGAGGTCGAAGAATGCTGAATCCGATGCCATCTTCTTCCATGAAAAATGGTGCAATGAACACAGCATAATCACGCCTAATATTATGTGAGTAGAGCATTTAACTGAAGTAAGTGTGAATGTAAGCACAACCCAATTATTATGTGGTAAGAAGCTACTAAGGGACTGCAGGTATGGCCTGATTTCATCTCTGAAGACAGAGGCCGAAGGAGGGTAGGTATTAGCATGGCAAGGGCTCCTGTGTAAGTGGCTGTTGTCACCTTCACTCTGTCTTGTAAACCAGCTTCCTCTACTGCTCCCTGGATGTATTTCATGGCGGGGAGGACATATGGGAAATCTTGGACGATATACTTGATGTTGATCGATGGTGTATTTGTTGTCTACCACATTGCCATAGACGAAGTCATAGGCCGGGGTGAGGTCTTGGCCGGCCATATGTTGTATCTCCTTCATTTCAATTATACTGTAGAAAATTGTGTTAGTAATGATACGTTGCAGGTAGAAGTAGTATAAGATCAGTGCCTTCTAGTAAAGCAATTTCATCAATGAATGTATAATAGGTCCACCGAATGTAAGGAAAAATTTCTTCCCTTTTTTCAAAAGTGGGTTTTTTATTTTGATTAATACGTGCAAACTGATTTATTCTTTAAGTCTGTGATTGGATGCAGTTAAATGCAAACTCTGGTTTAATTTTGTTTTGGGTTTTACTTTGTTCTATTTCATATCTTGATTTACTTTATTTACACTGCAATCAAAGAAAATAAGCTAAAATTTGAAATACAAATAGGTATGAATTTACACTCAAATCATTTGCATTTCCATAATTTTGCATCACTGCAAATTTATTTATGTTGCGAACAAAGACAGCCTGACTCAGTTTAGAAAGAGTACAAATACAAATATGTACACTACAAACACAAGCAAAATAATATAAAATACAAGATTTTATTTAACACTCTACATATTTGTATTTGTACTTCTTTGAAACTGAGCCTAAATACATATTTATATTTATACTCCTAGAAAAAATGCAAATATAAATATGTAGAATATAAAACCTTGTATTTTATATGTATTTACAATGTAGATATTTGTATTTATAATCCCCAAACTGAGCCTTAATAACTAGTAATGTGGAAGCGTGAAAGGACAAGTCAACTACATCCAATAAATTCATACTACAAATTTTTATTTGATGAAAGTAGTCTTCTACAGTGATGATGGTCATCCTAGACACTAGTACTTACTAGTATAAATTAATAGTCCCTCATAAGATGTGGTGATAGGGATTATGGGTACCTTGGGCTGCGTTTGGTCTAACGGAATACAAACAGAAATTTTGAACAACTTTCCCTCACTTTTGTATTAATTTCTGTTATTTTCTTTCAAATTCAACTGTCTTGTAAATTTTGATAAATGTATATATAGGCGGCATCTTTGGTAAGAGTTATTACAGAAAATCTTTCGGCCGGGTTTTTGAAAGACCATTAGACCATTTATTTTAAATATCTTGCCATTTAGCAATGAAAAAATGGGAAACTGGAAACACCCATGTCCCATAAAGCTTAAAGAAACCCAAAGCAGCCAAACATTAACAAGTATCAATCCTCACATCTAAAATCTTTTGTTTAATTAACAGCCTGGTAGACTACAATAGACCAGGATTCCTACCTAATTATCTTTTTGAACAAAACCTAATTAATTGTTACTTTTGTCTTTTAATGAACATGTTGTTCAGGGGATGGAGGAGACCTAAACCAGCCCCCTTAAACCGGTTTTAAAAAAAAATTAGAAAATATATATATACCGGACGTATTGACATTTTGAACCTTGACAGAGGAATAAGAAATTGCAAAAACAAAGACAGAGACAATGACAGAAGTGGTACAATTAATTTCTGTTTTTTAATTAGACTATATATTATCAAGCATCGACGTTGTGATTCCTTCTCTGACGCCTTGCAAAATTACGCAACCATATTAGGATCAGCCGGATACTGTGGCCGAAGACGATTAGTGCTATCACGCCCAACCAGGAAGCGATTGCCGTTATGAGTTGCTGATCCCTTTTCTACAAAACATGATTTGGTGTCAAGGCCAGTAGTGTAAACAGGTAAGTTAAGGCCATGGCTGTGATCGCCACCCACAATGCCGCCATCAGGAGCCACATAAACGCCCTATTCCTCCTTGGCAATCCGCTTACCATAATAAGATTATGCTTAGGGAGGCAGCAAAGCTTGTCGTGTTGCAACGAAATAGCCTACGGAATTTTGCTCCATTCTTGTAGGCTAGGTATGGTCATGCCTGCTTTATGTGAGTTTGGATTGGTGTTGAGAGGATCGCCTGGAACGTCATCTTGCCACACACCACCTGGAGGGTTAACTGCCACTTGAAAAGCCATGGTGGCGATCAATACTGCCACTACTGATGTAACCGTTTCTGGTCATGTACCATTTTTTGTGATGTATAAATTTTTTTGGCTAAGTACCTTGTTATTTGACCCGGTGGTGACATGCCTTGGTGATGAGCTACTTGGTGGCGAACTCCCTGGTGGAGAACTGCCTGGTGGTGAGCTCCCTAGTGGAGAGCTACTTGGTGACGAACTGCTTGGTGGCAAACTCTCTGGTGGAGAATTGCCTGGTGGTGAGCTCCCTGGTGGCGAACTGCTTGGTAGTGATCTCCCTAGTGGCAAACTGCCTGGTGGCGACCTGCCTGGTGGCGACCTGCCTAGTGGCGAACTGCCTGGTGGAGAGCTACTAGGTGACGAACTGCTTGGTGGCAAACTCCCTGGTGGAGAACTACCCGGTGGCGATCTCCCTGGTGGCGAGCTCCCTGGTGGCGAACTGCGTGATGGAGAGCTACCTGGTGGCGAGCTCCCTACTCCTAGGCGGCCTGTGACTCAGAGAATGGTGGAGCTCCCTGGTGCAACGCAACCCGACTGCCCTCTGCATGAGGTGATCTTTCCTTTGTAGGCAGTGGGAGCTGAGGGACCTACGAGAACTGAATCAGAGGACCCGAGGGTATTTTCCCAGTGGGGACTCTCCGATGCTTAAGTTAGCACTCTAATTGTAGAGAGATTGAAGATGATATTGGAGAAATGAGAGAGCTAGAGAGTAGTGATTACCTCTATTTTTTCCATTTCCCTCCCATTTGGAGGGTGAGGTCTTTATATACCGGAGTCCTCGCGGGTTAGGTGGGTGAAAAGCCTCCAAACGGTAAGATTCATCACATCCTGTCAGAACCGGGGTACGGTGGTGAACTCCTCGAGGTTGTCAGGCTGGCGCTTGTGTCAGGCGGCCAGGTCGGCGCTTGGGCCAGGTTGTCAGGTCAGCGCCTGTGTCAATCGGCGGGTCGGTGTCTGGGCCAAGTTGTCAGGTTGGTGCCTAGGCCAGGTTGTCAGGTCGGCACCTGTGTCAGTCGGCGGGTCAGTGTCTAGGCCAAGTTGTTAGGTCGGCGCCTGTGTCAGTCGGTGGGTCGGTGTCTGGGCCAAGTTGTCATGTCGGCGCCTGTGTCAGTCGGCCGGTCAGTGTCTGGGCCAGGTTGTCAGGCAGGAGATCTTCTTGCAATATGCCAAACTACTCTTCTGTACCGAACTACCCTACAAGTGGCGAGCTACCCGGGGGAGCTATGCCGAGCTGCTTGTGGTGAGCTTTGCCGAGCTGCTTGGCTCCTTGGTGGCGAGGTCCTTGAAGAGCTGCCTAGCTCCTTGGCGAGCTCTTTGGTGAGCTACCAAGCTCCTTGGCGAGTTCCTTGGTGAGCTACCGAGCTCGCGGGGTATGCCGTTATGGTTCATCGGTGGGTGTCTTATGGGTTGCTAGGTCGGCCAGATCGAATCATGTGTCAGGCTGATCCAGCTAGGTCGTGTAGGCTGCGCAGGCCGTGCAGGCCACGCCAGGCCGCGCCAGGCCGCGCGTAGGTCGCGTGTAGGCCGCGCCAGGTCACGCAGGCCACGCCAGGCCGGTCAGACCAGTGCCCAGGTGGGACACCAATTTGGTAAGTTGTTGCCTGGATGTTTGCCTAATTGTCACAAGGTGCCACATGTCGCAATTTCAGTGGAGGGCCAAATCTGCCCTCATCAACCACCATTAACACTTGTCTCTTCTTCTCCATCCAGTTTCTTCTGTCCCTTTTGTTCTCTCGTTGCTCTTCCGTGGGATCTTGGCCTAGGGCTCTGCTGTGGCCATATGGCTGCTGTTCTTGTAGAGCCTTTCTGATGTCCTCGTCTTTGGAATCATCCTTTGGGCCTTGCATTAAAACATCATACGCTGTGAAGGAGTTTTTATTCAAAGAATCAACCTTTATTTCCGTTTTATCAAGCAAATATTTGATGATCTGTAGAGTTTAATTAAACATCACGTTCTAGTAGTAAAAATAAATTAGAAAAGCTAGATGCATGACACAAGTATGGAACAAAATTTTACTGTTACATTACGAGCTATTGGTCCCAAACCCCAAGTTGCACCAATAAAACCTAAAGCCTAGTTTACGTCCCTGACCGCACTACACGGTGATCATGGGTTACATTTGATTTCAGGAAACACTGGGCGTTGGGAGAAATAAGATTATAGCGTTTCTCCAAATGTATTGTTTATTTGAGAAATGGTAAAATTAAACAATTGTTTCATTTTACTTCATATACAATAAACACTAACGTTTTACTTCATATACAATAAATACTAACGCTTGTGTGATGCTAATGTCGTGGCATTTTTTCAATAAAAACCAATGGAACCAAACACACAAAGGCTGCACAAAATCATTAAGTGGGTAGAAATTGAAGCCGCATGTAGCTGCAATTCACGGCAAGTAGAAACTGAGAAAAAATTCCCTCTGAATCATTGAATAATGTTTCCATTGGTTGTGATGAATTATCCCTTTTTTAAATTATTAAAAGGACTCCATTTTCGATAACACTTGGTAAAAGAAATACGTGTCTATTTGTTTTATGCACTTAGAATTCAATTTTAGAATTTCAAAGTGACTGCAGCACTTCGATCAAAATGTTGTTTTTAGAAGAGTTAATTGAGATTCGAGACTGCAACAAGGCTGCACATATTGATGCAAAGCATGGCCTTACAGACACTGGTGTTTTCTTCACAAATTTTCCTGATTGGTTGTTGAGAGTTGGGGATGAAGATGAAAGGCTGTTAGAGGAAGGTGGTGTTATTCTAAGTTTTGGATCAGTTCAGTTTTGTTCTGTTGTTTGTTTCTCTTTTCAGTATTGATGGCTGTCCCTGTTTCTTGTCCTGTGTTCAGAGAAATGAAGCATCTTTCAACCAAAGAGAAAATAAATGGAACGAATTAGAACACGATGGGATCGAGAAACCAAAATGTTATGCTTCGGATGAACTGCAACGTTGAATTGCAATTTACATAAAAATATGAAATTTCTTAAATAGAGTATTACCGGCATTTTGTCAAATGGTTCAGGAGCAAATTTCTCTTTTTGACTTGTGAAATCAATCAAGAGGAACTTCACTATGAGAAAGAAATCAAAGACCAATCACTAGGCAACATGGATAGGTGTAGAATAGCCGGCACTTGCATAGAACAAGAACCAGGGCGAGAGAGAGAGAGAGAGAGAGAGAGAGATTCTGATCTTACCTATACAAATTCCAGGCTTGGAATTGGTAATTTGGGAGCAATACCAATTGTAAGCCCACCCCAAAATCCAAATCACTTTCTTCTATTCCTAATTGATCTTACCTATACAAAAGTCAAAAACTGTGATAGTTGGAAGCAATGAATAAGATCTTACCTCAACCTGCTTGTCGGCTACAGCAAGATGTAGGACAGTATTGCCATCAGCATCCCGGACGTTTACAAACTTATTGGGGTTAACTCATTAAATCCAGCAGCTGCTCCAACACATTCAAGCGCCCATGCTTGACACAGAGGTGCAGAGTGGTCTCACCAAGACCCACAAGTTCATGAATCGTTCCTGGTTTCTTCTTGACCAGCTCTTTAATTACTTCCACTTGGCCTTCAATTGCTGCTAGATGGAGGGGAATCATTCCATCTGCATCGCGAGCAAGGCAGAGGCCTGGGCCAGAATCTCGATCCAGCAAAGCTTTCACGATTTCAACGTGCCCTGCTGCTGATGCAATGTGAAGCGGAGTATGTCCAAGTGGGTCTTTGAGGCGAGCGAGTTCAGGCTTGCGGCTCAAGAGCAGTTTAGCAAAATCAACGTGACCGAGCGTTACTGCTATGTGCAAAGGAGACTCTTTGATGCAACCCACAACCACTCTATCAAGAACTAGATTGTCTTTTACAAGTAAATCGGACAAAGACTCTGCATTCCCTTGCAAATGGTTCCTACTCCTATGGAAGGAAATTGCTTCGGTAACTGGGGCTGAAGTTCAAAAGTACCCTTCTTCTTCTTTCCCTTTCATGGAGCTCTACCGCTGTAGCCCAATCCACACGAAATGAAATGAAGGACAATATAAAAGACTGCAATAATCAATCTCAGCTCTCATCTGATAGGGTATTAATATAAAAGATTGTAACGAAAAGAACGAACATATATGGAATTATTTGTATTAACCAGGAATCGGTTGGGATTTGCTTCTCGGAAATTGTTTGTATTAACCTAGAACCCATTTTACACATGAAAAATCAAGATCATGGATTCAAAGCAGTAAAGATTTTTGCTCATTCACCACCAAAAAATGAATGAAAATCAGGACATGGTATTAGATGTTTGTGGCAGGACAGTTACTTGTTCAGCTTAATCACTTGAGCATGATGAGAAAACCTCAAGACATCGGCACTGGTTCAGCAGTAAAATTCATGAAAAACTGGATTGCATAAAGGCCATGTTCGTTTTTTGGTAAGTGGAGGCATTTGAGAAATACTTACTATGTATTTATCCATGTTCTTTTATTTAAATAAGATAATGACCATTTTAGTCATAAAAATCTATTATTAAAAAAGGCATTTTTGTCTCATTCAAATGTTGACAATTTTCTCCCTAGATGTTAAAGTTATTTACCTACCTAGGAAATGAGTATACCTAGGAAATCCCCACATAAATCTAAAAAATAAAACGCATAGAATTCTTGGTCAATAGAAAACAAATCCCATCAACTAACTTTCCCCCCTTAAAATGAACACCCCCAAAACCTTAAAAATGAACAAAAGCAAAAGGATTTCTTCATTTGGAAGGAAGCACAACCGAATGGGTAATGTTTGATGTGGTTTTGACCTCAAGACAAGCCAACTAATAAAACATCAGCCCCATGAAGCACAAAAATAAAACCAAAAAAAAAAATCTGAACCAGAGCTCCACTCAACTACATACACTCAATCAACTTCCTAAATAAACAAATATACAAAAATACATATATAAACCTTTCTTCTTTTCTTAGGCTTCATTATCACCAGAAGCATCGTTGCGATTCCTTTTCTGAGGCGTTGCAAAATTTTTCAGCCGTGTTGGAATCAGTTTCTTGGATAAGTTAGCCATGTCCACATTAAACCATAAAAGGATGAGCCGAATAGTGTGGCCCAAGAGAAGCAATGTCATCACAATCGACCAAGCAGCGATTGCCACGGACAGTTGGTTATCCATTATTCGCGACACATGCTTCGGGGTCAAGGCCAATAACGAAAACAGGTAAGTAAAGGCCATGGATGTGATCGCCACCCACAACACCACCATCAGAATCCACATAAACGGCCTATTCCTCCATGGTAACCCGCTTACCAGCAATAGGATTATGCTCAGAGAGGCAACAAAGCCTGTCGTGCTGAAACGGAATAGTCGCCGGAAATTTGTTCCGTTCTTATAGGCTAGTATGGCCTTGCCTGCTTTATGCCAACTTGGATTGGTGAGAGGATCCCCTGGACTGTCATCTTGCCACACACCACCTGGAGGATTTACTGCCACTTGAAAAGCCATGGTGGCGATCAGTACCGCCACCACCATTAACGTTTCTCTCTTCTTCTCCATCCAGTTTCTCTTGTCCCTTCTGTCCTCTTTTTCCTGTACTTTGCGGACTTGGTCTAGGGCGGTCGTATCTCTGGGCTCTGAGATGGCTCCATTTGGTACAACTTGGAAGGGATTGTGCTGGCCTTGTGTGGTCATCATATAGCCGCCTGGGGGTGGTGGTGACGATGGTTCTGTGATGGCTCGACCTTGCCCAGCTAGGGCGGGGGCTTGGACTTGTGTGGTTGTGCCGGCCTGTGCCGGGTCTTCATCTCGACTTTGTAGAGCCTTTTTGATGTCCTCGTCTTTGGAGTTGTCCTTTGGACTTTGTGTTAAAACATCATGCGCTGTGAAGGAGTTTTTATTCACAGAATCAATTTTTATATCTGTTTTGTTAAGCAAAAATCTGATGATCTGCGCAGTTTAAGCAACACGTTTTAGTCCAGAAATTAAACTATATGATACATAAGAGTCTGGAACAAAAAGAATTGACATTTGGTACAATTGGGCTAAAACCCTATCCCGATTAGGGTAGGGGTTGGGACAGGCTACCCAATTAAGCCGAACCACTGAGACATTGGTGGCATTCTACATTCCTTGGTGCAAAGACCCTACCCACAGGCCACAGTAACAGGGGGATGATCATGGGCTAGGCCCGTGATTCATTTACCATAGGCAATTGGTCATGTGCGCTTCCGTGTTAAGTTGTTAGTAGTGAACTAGTGATATATCATGGGCGGGAACGAAATGGGCTTAGCATCTTGGAAGAGGACGCCACTGATGAAGAAGCTGGGATTGTGGAAATCCCATTCGTTCAATCGCCCTATTTTATGATGCCGGAATGGGGTTGGGCCCAGGATGGGCTTAGCATTGATGCCCGGAATTCCGGAAAGAGCTGGCGCTACAGGAGCCCGCCCAGGCTGGGTTAGGCATTAGACGCGAAAAAAGAAAACCTAAATATTATTTTGTCTGATTTGCTTGGAATTGGAATGAATTAGATACAGGAACCCCGAAATGTTATTGTTCGGATTAGTTACAAGGTTGAACTGCAATCGAATAGACTTCTTAACGGCATTTTGTCAAATAGTTGAGAGGTGTGAAAAAGATCCTTGTAACTTTTGTAAAGAACAATCGAGAGGAATTTTCCACCGTCACCAAGAAACCAAAGGACCAAAAACGTTAGATCGTCGGCAACATGGATATGCAGCGCTGTAGATGGCCGGAAGTTGCACAGAACAAGAACCAGGTCAAGAAAGAGAAACAGAAAGTTACAGACGACAAGTGTGTAGCAGTGACATGCCTGAGTAAAACGGGAAATTGGAAAAAAAAAAAAAAGAAAAACAGGAAAAGGACATGCCGGAGCAAAAGGGAAAATTGAAAAAAAAAAGAAAGACATGCTGGAGCAAAAACGGAAATTGGGGGAAAAAAACGTTCCTCTCCGCAAGCATTGGTTTTGGCCTATATTTTGTTCTACGAATTGTTTAATTCCAGGCTTAGAATTGGGAATTTGAGACCAATTCCAATTGCATCTCCTCCCAAAATCAGAATCAATCCCTTCTATTCCTAATTGCTCTTACAGGAATCTCTATACAAAACACAAAACTGTGATAATTAGAAGCCATGAATAAGATCTTACCTCAACCTGCTTGTCTGCTACGGCGAGGTGCAGGACAGTATTGCCATCAGCATCCCCGACGTTTACATACTTATTGGGGTTACCCATTAAACCCAGCAGCAGCTCCATCACATTCAAACGCCCATGCTTAACACAGAGGTGTAGAATGGTCTCACCACGACCCACAAGTTCAAGAACTGTTCCAGGTTTCTTCTTAACCAGCTCTTTAGTGACATCCACTTGGCCTTCAATTGCTGCTAGATGGAGAGGAATCATTCCATCTGCATCGCGAGCAAGGCAGAGTCCAGGGCCAGAATCTTGATCTAGCAAAGCTTTCACGATTTCAAGGTGCCCTCTTGCTGATGCCAAGTGAAGCGGAGTATGTCCTCGTGGGTCTTTGAGGCCAGCAAGTTCAGGCTTGCAGCTCAAGAGTAATTTAGCAAAATCAACGTGACCGAGCGTTGCTGCTGTGTGCAAAGGAGACTCCCTGATACAACCCACAATCACTCTATCAAGAATTAGACTGTCTTTTTCAAGCAAACCAGACAAAGATTTTGCATTCCCCTGCAATGCTGCTTCACAAAGCTGTCTCTCTATTTTCATGCTTTCAGGAAGCCCTTCCTCCATTCTCTTGTTCTTGCTCTCAAGAAGCTGCGTGGATCTCCATTGATATATATGTTTATTCCTCTGGCTTCCTCCGTTGAATAGATCAATTCAAAACCGGAAGTCACCACTCATCAGAGTCAAGTCGTTGGCTTGAAGAGAAGACAGCTCGAGAGTTGTCGCTCATCTGAAACAGACAAAGCGGCTGGCAAAAGCAATTATTAGCATCTGGGCCCATCAAATTGTCATATCTATTAATTCATCACTCATTGGCGCAAAAAACAAAAAAAAAAAAAGAACAGATTATAATATTCCGACACGGTGGAAGCAATCGATAAAAAAATATATTGTTGACTTGCTCCTGGCCATGGCCATGGTGAGGAACTAGCTTCTGTGGTATTACTGTTTTGTGGCTTTAAGAGTAGCTTGATCTGTCCGTGTGGGGCCCTCCTCGGAAAGCCAGAAGCTTCCACACTTCAGCTCTCCTAAACAGGCAAAAAAATGAGATACAGTGATTACTGATTAGTGGCTGCTTGTGCATTGGTTGATTCCATGAAATTTCCAAATATTCTGTCTTTCTTTCCTTCTTTGACCATTTGGGGACCCTGGTAGCAACACAGAAGTTGTGAGGAGGTTGTAAAGGAGGTAAGAAGAATTACAAAAAACCGTGCCCGCAAAGAAGAATCTCACAGTAACAACAAGATAAATTCCGAAAAGCTATGTATAGAAGCTTCACCCAAGGAAGAATACTGACACAATGGGGTCACACTAAGGAATTGAATTAGAACACTGTCTGTCTATCTGAGATTCTATCAATCTGGCTCTATGATCAAAGTCCCATGGTCCTAACCCATGTCGACTCAGAAAGTAATGAGAAAGTTCTCTATTTTGATTTTCAATTTTCGTTGCAGGATTAATGAAGGATTTCAGATTCATTAGCAGGAGTCAGTCATCTCACGGTTGGAATGAAGATCTCTGTTGGATGTTGGATGGAAGGAAACAACAACAAAGTGAAAAACAAAAGGAAACTCTTTCCATCGATCACTACTTACTGTCCACTTTTTGAATTTGAGACCAATAGACCCTACTACAAGTTTTTTAGGGCATCACCACAGACCACAACCCTTGTTTTTTCTCTTTTGAATTTGAGGCCACTGGACCCATGATTGAGAGACATTGGCCTATATTGTTTTCATATTAATTTTTTACCATAGAGCCCTTTAAAATCTTAAATGTTGATCATCAGTCCACCATTTTTGGGTCCCAACTTCTTGCCTCCGTGAGCTTTTGGTGCAATACAAATCATTTAGCTAATGACACAAGTATTGCTTTTCTTACTATAATTTGTTGAAAGGGCTACAGTATTGTATTAACTGTTCAAAATACGAACCCCCTTGTATAAAAAGTTTCTGCACATTCATCAGCAAGATCAGAAAGAACCAAGAAAACCTATACACAGAAAAGTGTGACTGATTTCTCTAAAAGTTCTGCTTGCAGAGAGCCAGTTCCTGACAGAACAGAACAGACTGGCGAAATAGGAGTTCATGTAGCCGACCCAAATAGTTGGGATAAGGCTTGGATGATGGTGAGAGAGCCAGTCCCTGGTCAAACCAAGAGAAAGATTAATTACATCTACATAATTCTTTTTCTCCTAAAAAACCTATCAACTTATTACAAACCATGTTGCCCAAATCATGGCCTGGGGAATCACCAATGATGCTGCTCTGCCCTCTTACTAAGCTCTAAACACATGATCCCCTTTGAGTGTCAACAACAGAATCAGGGTGGCATCCTTGCCGCTTAACTGCTTTCCGGTACTGGGGCCATAACCCTCCAGAAAAATATCAGCAGGAGATAACATGTTCTTGTAAGGAAACATTGATCAAAATTCTCTGTTTATTAATTGTAACAAAACTAATGAAGCAGGGATATGGAAACTGACTCATTTTTTTTAAACATCTACATGATAAATTACAACCCATCCTGACGCAGCGTGGAAGCACTAAACCGGGTTGGCTATGCAAGCATCGGGCGAACACAAGCTTCGTAGCGAAGCTAGACGTGAATCTCTAGAGGAGAGAGAAAAGTTGGTGAAAACTTGAATGTGTCCATTAACTAGGAAATAGCAGTATTTATAATACATCTGGAAAATTGTAGAGTAACTAGGAAAGAAGAGTTGTAATTGATCTAAACATCTAATCTTCTAGCTAGGATCAAAGTCTTCTTTAATGTTGCCTTGATGTCTACCGTCTGATCTCCCTGGGTCTATCCATGCATGGGTTATCCTGTCTTCTTGGATTTATCTTGAATCTTGAGATTATCCTTATCCTGCATGTGCTTCCTATCTTATGAGTTGTCGCCTAGATGATGAGATGGTCATCCATCATTCTCTCCCACTTGGAAAGAACTCGACCCTGAGTCGTGGCTAGGATATGCAAGTGTTATCTCTGGTAGGTAGCGATGAAAGTCAGCAGCATTAAATGTCTTAGAGATACCCATATGATCTGGTACGTCCACGACATAAGCATTGTCGTTGATTTTCTTCATGATTTTGTATGGACCGTACTTCCGAGGCTGCAGCTTGTTATACTTCACCACGGGAATCCGTTCCTTCCTCAAGAACACCATAACTTCATCACCGACGTCAAACACTTGGTGCCGACGATGCTTGTTTGTCGCCATCTTGTACTTTGCATTGGTTTACTCCAGTTTCTGCTTTACGGCATCTTGGACGGACTGGATCTGGTTTGCCAGCTGTTCTGCAGAGGTACTGAGACCGGGTACTTTGGGTAGCTTCAAGATAAAGCACATTATTAGCTAATGTTGGGCTTTATTACACACGTAATGCTATAAAGAAAGTTGGCAAATTGAAAAAAAAAGAGAAAAAAAAAACATTGGGTAACTTACGCTAGCAATGGTGCTATTGGTTAAAGAGTTGACATTGTCTAGTGTGTTTTATTATAATATATTTGTTTTTTTCTAAATTTAGAGCAGCAGCAATGGAATTAGATCTGTGGGCTGGTGGCTGAATGGTGAATGCAGTACTACATTTTAGGGTTGTTTATGGGTCGGGTTGGGTCAGTTTACAAGGGTTTTCCTAACCGACCCGACCTGGTTGGGTTACATGAGGTGAAAACCGAAACCGACCTACTGATAGACAAAACCGACCTGGTCGGTTTGAATCGGGTTGGGTTGGTTTGGGTCGATTTCAGTTTTGCTCCTATACAAATATTTTGTGTTGGTCACCATTATTTTTCGGGATGAGTTAAGTGATGAAAATGCCATATAAAGATACTACACGGAATATACATTGGAAGGTAGCAAACCTCAAGCAATCCATGAGCATGGCGACATATCTTAATTCAGATATAAAAGTCTATGATATTTATTGGAATTGTCTACATATATAAATACCCAAGGCGCATTCTATAAGGTGAATTCTTTTTCTTTGTTGCTGTTTTTATAAATAAATTAAAATCATTGATATAAAACAGAAATGAAACACGTGAGAAATGCTTCAAAGAAAACAGTAGAAGACGAATTTTAGGAAGAAGAATTCTTCATTAAACAATTAAAAGAAAATCGATAACAAAAGAATTGCCTTAGCCTTCCCCTACCTACTTTTTATGTAAGTATACATCCTTATGTCTCCTAATCCTAATCTACAAACACTCTATAATAGAGTTTTACTAAATCCTAATTTAGAAATGTTTCATAATAGAATCTTACTAAAACTCTTTCAAAAATAAAATCCTAATCTAAAAAAAACACTCTGAAATAGAATCCAATTAAAATCCTTCAAAAGAAAAGTTTTAATTGAATATAAACTCAAACTAAGAAAAAAACTCTGAGATGACATCAATTTGGTAGAAACGTACTAAGATAGAATTTCCGTGATTATACTATATTGATAATTTTTTTCTAAGATGGGTCAATAGCATCATTTCTGCTTTTTATGTATGTTAGAATAGTCCCAACTTACATAAAACGTATTGTGTGTTTGAATTTTGTTTTCCAAAAAAACATGTTCTTTGATTTCTGATTTCAAAAACATATTTTCAATTGGTTATTTAAACCTCTTGTATTAGAATCTCTACGTTTGTTGATTGGAGATAAGTTCATGTTAATTTGGAGTCTCATGCAATCTCATCCAATCTTCATTCTCTTTCATCAGAATTCCTTACGTCTTCATGGGACCCCATTGTGACCGAGAATGTAATTGTAACGTAAAGTACTATTGACGCCTTGGCCGTTTCAATAAATAATTAAATATTCCGCAGAGATCGGCAATACCTGAATTCTACTGTTTTGGGTATTAGAGTTGACAGAGCAGGGCGGAGGTGGGGTATACTTAAAGTACTATTGACGGCCTGCGACTATTCTAAGGGTTTAAAATGGTGTCTTCTATGAGTGATATTGATTGAACGTCCAACAGTTGGTCGTCATCCACATTCACCAACTGATAAATTGTCATTCTCCTTGACCTGGACGGCTGCACTACATGTTGTTAGGGTAAAAATTATTGATTGAATCATTTATCCGATTGACTCGGACAACGGTTTTCGATTCTTTTTTATTTTAATTATTTTTTAATTTTTTAATTTGGAAATGGTTGAATCGTCAACCCGTTTGAGTAAGACAACGATTTTTAACCTTTTTTATTTTAACTATTTTTTAATTTAGAACAACTGCTTATTAATTTCTGCTGAACCAGAAACTAGTGGCCAGGCGATAGCTTGAACCCAACTCCAAAATTTAAGTTAAAGTTCGGGCCGTTAAGGGTTATGGTTTAAAAATATAATTGTACTATAGAATTGTGGCCTTGGTCACCGTGGCCCAACCAAACATCACATCTTGTTTACTAATGAATACAGCAATGCATACACAAGTGGCCGGGTAAAGACAAAGAAAGGTGTAGATAAGGTTATCACTAGCCACGTAATGAAAATCCTACATTATGAAGGGTTTGAGCAATTCATCTATCAAGTCATTAATGAATAAACGCGGGCTTGCTTTATGAAGAGAAAGAAATTTGAAACATTCAAAGATATTGTCGTTAGTGATGCCCATCAAACAGGTCGTAAGGGGCCGGGTAAGGACAAAGCAAGGGGTCGATAAGGTTCTCACTAGCCACATAAGGAAAATCCTACATTACAAAGGTTCAAAATCGCATGTCTTTAAAGGATTGATGCTGATTGAGCAATACATCTATCCAGTCATTAATCAATAAACGTGGACTTGCTTTGTGAAGAGAAAGAAACTTGAAACTTTGAAAGATATTGCCATTGGTGATGCCCATCAAACAAGTTGCAAGGGGCCGGGTAAGGACAAAGCAAGGTGTAGATAAGGTTCTCACTAGCCACATAAGGAAAATCTTACATTACAATGGTTCAAAATCGCATGTCTTTAAACGATTGATGCTAATTGAGCAATACATCTATCCAGTCATTAATCAATAAACGCGGACTTGCTTTGTGAAGAGAAAGAAACTTGAAACTTTCAAAGATATTGCCGTTAGTGATGCCCATCAAACAAGTTGCAAGGGGCCGGGTAAGGACAAAGCAAGGTGTAGATAAGGTTCTCACTAGCCACATAATGAAAATCCTACGTTACAAAGGTTCAAAATCGCATGTCTTTAAAGGATTGGTGCTGATTGAACAATACATATATCGAGTCATCAATGAATAAACGCGGACTTGCTTTGTGAAGAGAAAGAAACTTGAAACTTTGAAAGATATTGCCGTTAGTGATGCCCATCAAACAAGTCGCAAGGGGCCGGGTAAGGACAAAGCAAGGTGTAGATAAGGTTCTCACTAGCCACATAAGGAAAATCCTACATTACAATGGTTCAAAATCGCATGTCTTTAAAGGATTGATGTTGATTGAGCAATACATCTGTCCAATCATTAATCAATAAACGCGAACTTGCTTTGTGAAGAGAAAGAAACTTGAAACTTTGAAAGATATTGCCGTTAGTGATGCCCATCAAACAAGTTGCAAGGGGCCGGGTAAGGACAAAGCAAGGTGTAGATAAGGTTCTCACTAGCCACATAAGGAAAATCTTACATTACAATGGTTCAAAATTGCATGTCTTTAAAGGATTGATGCTGATTGAGCAATACATCTATCCAGTCATTAATCAATAAACGCGGACTTGCTTTGTGAAGAGAAAGAAACTTGAAACTTTGAAAGATATTGCCGTTAGTGATGCCCATCAAACAAGTTGCAAGGGGCCGGGTAAGGACAAAGCAAGGTGTAGATAAGGTTCTCACTAGCCACATAATGAAAATCCTACGTTACAAAGGTTCAAAATCGCATGTCTTTAAAGGATTGGTGCTGATTGAACAATACATCTATCAAGTCATCAATGAATAAATGCGGGCTTGCTTTGTGAAGAGAAAGAAACTTGAAACTTTCAAAGATATTGCCGTTAGTGATGCCCACTGGACAAGTCGTAAGGGGCTGGCTGGGTAAGGAAGAAGCAAGGTGTAGATAAGACTCAGCAGCTATGGAATGAGACTCCGAATCTCCTGCCCACGTTTTCCCACAACACACTACCCCAGGGAATTAGGAACATCTCTCCCTACATAATACTATACAGTGAATGAGATATTCTCCATGCGTGGCTACAATGCTATGTGGGTAGACGTGGATAGAGTTTGTGTGGGCAAGAGATATGGACTCATAGAATGAAAAGCCTATATTACAATTTACAAAACTTCAAAACCGTGTCTCTTTTAAGGATTGGTGCTGATTGAACAATACCACTATAGAGTCATTAACGAAAAATTGCAAACTTGCTTTATGAAAGGAACAAAACTTGAAACTTTCAAAGAAAATTACCTTTAGTGATGCCCATTAGACAAGTTGCAAGGGGTCGGGTAAGGATGAAGCAAAGTGTAGATCAAACTCATTAGCCATAGCATGAAACTTCGAATCTCCTGCCCACGAGAACTCTGCCCACATCTTCCCACAACGCACTACCCCCATGAATTAGGAACATCTCTCCCTACATAATACTATGTAGGGGATGAGATATTCAAATGCGTGGCTACAATGCTATGTGCAAATCAGTGTGCTCACCAGAGCATGCCTAGCGACTAGATAACATGTACTTGATCTGACGACTTTATTCAATTACAAATCACTTTTGCTACCATGGATATATATTGAAGTTGCCGTTGCTAACCAGGCATTGATCTTGTAATAGCTCCTTGATGAAACCTAATGGTGATACCTGCTGTACCAAACTCACGGAGCTTGTTTTAAGCAATATAATGCCTTCTTTAATCTATGAACTTTGTCTTCTTGTCCTTGCACCACGAACCCTTGAGGTTGCTTCACATAGATTTCCTCCTTAAGATAGCCAATGAGGAATGCAGATTTTACATCAAGTTGAAAAGTTTTCCATTTCTTCTGTGCAGCAAGTGCTATCAATGCCCTGATTGTGTCAAGGCGAGCAACTGGAGCAAATGTCTCATTGTAGTCGATACCGTATTGTTGTGAGTATCCATTGACAACTAGCCTTGCTTTAAGCTTTTGGATTGAGCCATCTGATTTAAGCTTTGTCTTGTAGACCCACTTAACTCCAATAGTGTCTTTGTCTTGTGGACGATCCACAAGTTCCCAAGTCTCATTCTTTTCAATCATTTTTATCTCTTCATTCATAGCTTTTCTCCATTTTTCTTCTTTAAAATCTTCTTCAAAGCTTTCTGGTTCTATGATCATCAAGTTGCATGTCTCATATATTTCTGTTAAGGATTTATTTCACCTTGGCGAACTGATTTGATTACGATCTTCTTCAATTCTTTGACTTGGTAATAGAGGCAAGTTGATAGTCTTTCTTTCAACTTCTTTTGTCTCCCAATTGTATGCAACATCTTTGTCAAAACTTATGTCTCGACTGATTATGAGTTTTTCTTTCCTTAAGCTATAGACTCAATAGCCTTCTGATTGAGTGCTATACCCTAAGAAAATTCCTTTCTCAGTCTTCTCATCCAGTTTTCCTCTTTTCTCTTGTGGGACATGTGTGTAGCATATCCATCCGAAAACTCTGAGATGCTTAGCTGATGGTTTTTGCCCACTCCAAGCTTCAATTGGTGTCCTATCTTGCACAGCTTTAGTAGGACATTTGTTGAGCAGATAGACAGTAGTGCTTACTGTCTCTGCCCAGAAAATTTTGGGAAGACCTTTTTCCATGAGCATGGCTCTTGTAGTCTCCATAACAGTTCTGTTTTTTCTTTTAGATACTCCATTCTGTTCTGGAGTGTACCCGACTGTAAGTTGATGCTCCATGCCTTCATCTTCACAGAACTTGTTGAATTCATTAGAGGTATATTCTTTGCCTCTGTCACTTCTTATGGTCTTGATGTTGTGACCACTTTGCTTCTCAACACGGGCTTTGAATTTTTTAAAAATATCGAAAACCTACGATTTTTCTCGCAAGAAATAAACCCATGTCATTCTAGTATAATCATCAATGAAGAGGATGAAATACCTATTTTGATTATTTGATGGAGTACGCATTGGACCACAAACATCTGTATGAATTAACTCCAATGGTGCTTTGGCTCTCCAAGCTTTGCCGGATGGGAAGGGTTGTCGATGTTGTTTTTCGAGCATACACCCTTCACAGACATTGTTGAACTCCTTGATGGCTGGTAGGTCGCGCATCATGTTCTTCTGCTGAAGAATCCTTAATCCATGGAAATTATAGTGTTCGAATCTTCTATGCCACAGTCACGACTCGTCCACTTGTGCTTGCATTGCGATATAACTTGCATCTTTCCATTGAATGGGAAAGCACCTGTTTTCTGTCATTTTTGTTTTTGCAATTTCAAGGGATTTGTCTTACTTATCATAGATTGTGCAAGAGTTTCCCTCAAAACGTAGAGAGTAGCCTCTTTCTATCATTTGGCCCACACTAAGTAGATTTTGATCAATGTTAGGGACCAAAAGTACATCATTTATGTATTTCTTGCCTTATTTGGTGTCAACAACAATGGTGCCTTTGCCGGTTGCTTCCATGAAGTCGCCATTACCAATTTTGACTTTTGTCTTGATTTTATCAAGGCTATGGAAGATGCTTTCATTTTTAGTCATGTGATTATTACACCCACTGTCAAGATACCAAGTATCCTTTTTTTCTTCTATTGCAGAATGATAAGCATAAAAGAGATTATTTTCCTCATCTTTCTTTTTTCTGAAAAATTAGCTTGATGGGTTTTCTTGAATCTACAAATTTTTTCAACATGGCCAAATTTTTTACAGTTTTGGCACTGTGGTTTTCCTTTAAACCAGCAATCTTTCTCCAAGTGATTTCTCTTCTTGCAAATACCACATGAAGAAAACTTGTCATTATTTTCTTTTGGTTTTCCTTGTGACTTTCTTCCATCAACTTTTGGTTTATGAGACCGCAGATTAACTTTAGACTGAAAGGCAGATTCAACCGAATTTTCATTCTGCCTGTCATGCCTATTTTCATATGTCTCGAGAGAGCCCATCAATTTTGTTGGTGATAGTGTTTCTAGATCCTTTGTTTCTTCTATCACCGAAATTGTTGGATCATATCTCTATGTGCAAGAGATTAGAATTTTTTTGACTATTTTCTTGTCAGAAATAGTCTCCCCATAGGCTCTCATTTGATTTACTATTCCTTTTATTCTAGAATAGTAATCTTTTGCAGTCTCATTATCATTCATCTTAAGATTTTCAAAATCCCTTCTAAACTTCTGCAATTTACCAGTGCGTACCTTGACAGATCCTTGGAACTCCTCTTGCAGTGTATCCCATGCTTCTTTTGCAGTTGATGCGCCCATGATTCGAGGAAATATCTTCTCAGCCATTGCTTGCTGTAAGCAGAATAGTGCTTGACAATCCTTTTGTTGATTTTCTTCATAGATCTTCTTTTGACTTACTGAAAGAGTAGAGGTGTCTTCAGCAATGTAGAATCCCTCCTCAACGATTCTCCATAAACTTTGTGACCAAAAATAGGTCTTCATTTTGATAGACCAGAAGTCATAGTTTTCTCCATTGAAGATTGGAAGAGAAAGGATGGAACGATTGGCTTCTGCACACATTGTTTAGAAGAACTCACGCCCAAGTGATTTGATCGAACGGGCTCTGATACCACTGATGGTTGATAATGATAGTAACAGCAAATACTGTAAAAAAAAAATAAGATAGAAAACAGAATAGAACTTGGTTGAATGAAAAAAAGGTTTTGTAGTATTCTGATATTTCTCTCTGTTGTATCGAACTAGTACAGAGGTCTATTTATTCTAGATGAAGTCGGTTGAAGGTGAACCGACTTACATTGGACTTGGGCTGACATTAAATACCTTGGGAGAAGAATCGACAGACCTTGAGAATTAACTAGAATTGGAAGATACAACGAGTTATATTGGAATGAAACAAAACATTGAAAATAGATTATCTTTACTGATCTTCGAGAGAGTTCATTTAATGACTTCTGAAAATGTATACCAACATTTAATAAATATTAATAAAAGTAATATATTTAAAACACATTCAAATTTGGGGTTGTCGCCTGTCACCACCTCCGCCCACCTCCGCCTCTACCTCTGGCAACATTGTTAGAGGTGGCCGGAGGCAGAGGTAGCGGTGGTGCTGGTGGTCATTCCTCTACCCGTTGTTGCCGCCACCTCAGTCTCCACCCATCTCTGGTAACGTTGCCAGAGGTGGAGGTGGAGGTGGCAACATTGTACAGAGAAACCACCAGCGCCTCCACCGCCGCCACCACCACCACCACCTCTGCCTCCGGCCACCTCCGACAATGTTGCTGGAGGTGGCGGGCAGTAGTGGCAGGTAGTGGTGGGGAGCAGCGGATGGTGGCTCTGGTGAACAAATGTTAAGACGAAGACGAATGGTATTTTTGTCCTTTATTAATATTATTTTTATAAAGTTATCTTATTTTTCAATTTTTTTTTTTAAATATATTATGATATTAAACCCCAAAGATTTCCCTTATATGCTATTACCCCTTAATCTTAACACTTCCCCTCTATTTTCAAATTCAACTAAAACCTCGATGTGGAGTGACGTAATCAGACAAAAAGTTCCCTTCCATTAGTCTTTCGTCCAAATTGCTTTGTAAACCTCGCTGTAGGCCAAAAAGTTCCCTTCACCCGATTAATTTTTTAGTTAATTTTACTTGAGAGGATAAATAATTCATCATCCTCGTCCAAGACTTATCTCAACTATATTATGTTGACAAATGTGCAGACCATCAGATTTTTGCTTAGCAAAACTGCAATTAAGGTGAACTCTTTGAACGCCAACTCCTTAACGGCCTTGGATGTTTTAATGAAAAGTCCAAGAGACCTGAAAGATGTGGAAATCGAAGAGACCCTTCTTAGTATGGGAGCTTTAAGAGCTAGGAATATACCTGCAGCATCAATACGAGACAGATATACACTCCCAACACCATATGATACTGGATTTACAGGGCGAAGTGATATGCCCCTGGTCGGCCGAAAGAATCCAGACGACCAGGCAGAACAACAAGACACCTCCAAAAATAATGAGACTTTTAAGAAGAAAACGTGGATGGAAGATATGCGCAACACATTGATGGTGGTGGCGATATTGATTGCAACCATGGCCTTTCAAGTGGGAGTAAACCCCCCGGGTGGTGTTTCGACGCTAGGCGACATGCTGAGCAATAATGGTGGTAATGCATCTGAACTAGCTTCATCTCCAAGCAGTCCTAAAGCAGGCAAGTCTGTAATGGCTCACGAGAACCGTATAACATATCGTCGTCTTTACCGTTTCAACACAACAAGTTTCGTTGCCTCTCTGAGTATAATTTTATTTATGATAAGCGGATTACCATTCAGTCATAGGTATTTTATGTGGTTTTTGATGGTGATCATGTGGCTTGCAATCACATCAATGGCTTTAACTTACATGCTTTCGATAACAGCCTTGACACCACATACTGTGTTAAGAGAACTGGACCGTCAATTGGCAATAGCAATGCTCACATGGTTGGGCCTGATGACCTTGCTCGTTCTTAGCCATAGCATTCGTTTAACATACAAGAGGATGAAAGGTAAGAGAAAGCAGAGTAAAGGGAGCCACCAGGACTACAAAGTTTGAACAATGTTTTCTCCTAGAATTTAAGAAACATTTGTGGAACATATGCATACATATGCATGCATGCATTTATTTATCTCTGTGCTTTGTGTTTTGGCATTAATTGGTCGCTTCTTGAGTCCAGGCATATCTTGTATTAATAATCACTACCCCCTCTGTCCACAAGCTCCTGTGCAAGTCTCTTAAAATGTTTTTCTTAAAGTATCTTATTATTTTGAAATGACTATGTTCAACTAATCAAATGGTTTTGGAAATCAGCTGGATGTTCTGAGATAAAATTATACCTTTCTTTTTTCTTGATAGAAGTAAAACTATGTCTCTTTTTATCGGAAAATTACATTGTGTTCATCTCGTGGGTGGATTTTTTTAATCTGTTTGTCAGAATAGGCCATTCATTCAAACTAGATGATCGAACCGGTGGCTCAAATCATTCCATTTTTGGATCATTTTTTATTACATTGGTGTAGATCATTTATAAATATATATGAGATAAATAAAATCAAAAGTATGGTATGGACTGACATACAACACACCTACAAAATACCACCATGGGTATAGACCGATCCAATACCACCATGAGTATAGTATGAATTGATCCTTGCCGCACTATAGAATACCCCTTAATAAATGAGTACTTATATACTTGCAATAATGGAATTTGACATCTATTAGCAACAAAAAGTAGCTCTTTTATAAAATATCACACACAAGGCATGTTTTGCAAGTTAATATCATAGAAGGCCATTAATCATGAGGTGCATCCACCGTACAGTCCGGATTTTGTACCAACTTCCCTCTACTCCCCTCTCTACTAACCCATTAAAACTATTCCGCTTCACTAAGTCGTATCTAGTATAACTACTGACCAATGCCTTAATTAATCCCTTTGTTATATACTATTTTAAAGAAATACCTATTTTTATGCATTCATTAAATAGTTCAACAAATAAAAATCTAATAATTTTGGGTGGTCTATAACTAGGGATGCTCATGGTTCAGGTAACCGAATTGTGGGCCTTTTTTGTGAATCGAACAGGCAGTGGAAAACCAATAATCAGAACCGAATCGAAACCAATCGGTTAATCGGTTGACCAGTTTGGTCATTGGATTTTTATTTTTTTATTTTTATGACTTTATAATAAATATAAATATATATCTATATAATATTATATTTTAAATAGTAAATAATATATAATATATTATAAATATATATTTTATATATAATGCATATTTATTAACTTATAATATATAAAATATATATAATATACATAAATATATAGAAAATATATAGAAAAACATGTGTACCGATAGGTTCAGTTAACCACCGGTTTTTTAAATTGGTTAACCAAAACCAAACCAGTACCTTCAGTTTTTTAAAAACACCAAACTAAAACCGAACCAACTAGTTCGATTAACCAATTTTTTGGTTTCGTTTTTTCGTTTTTTGCTCACCCCTGTTTGTAACTCCTTTTCCATGCATAAATTTGCTTTACTAAGTTTAGAAAAAAATAAAAATAAAATATCAATTATAATTATATGCAAATTTCCCATTCTCTGTTTAATTATATGCAAATTAATTCTCTAAGCCTAATAAAGCAAATTCATGCTTGGAAAAAGAGTTACAGAATACAGACCACCCAAAAATTATTATATTTTCATTTTTAGAAATATTTAATTATTGTATAAAAATAGGTATTTCTTTAAAATAGTATCTAACAAGGGGTTAATTAAGGCATTATCCAATCGTTACGGTAGATAGGACTTAGTGACAGCTGCAATAATTTTAATGGGTTAGTAGAGAGGGGAGTAGAGGGAAGTTAGCAGGAAATTCGGACTGTCCACCATAGAAATGCCTTTGATGCACTTTTTATGGCAAAACTGCCCCTCTTCCTCTTTTTCTGCAAAATGCATCGAATACCCAAAGAAATCTCTCCACCTTCTCTTCTTGGTAATCGACTGAAACTTTTGAAACCCCATTCTTCTTCTTCCTAAAGAAATCCTAGTCCTCTCTCTCCAAAATTGAAAATAAACCCTATTGTAGCCTTCATTCTTCATATGGAACCCCTGTTCTTTTTTTTATTGCTAATAAACTCCGGCAGCTGCAACTCGAGAGCTTCCTCCGAAGAAACTCCCAACGGTGAACTTTTGGGCGTCAGCCTTGCTCATGATGTGAAAACCTGCCCACTTTACTCGTCCACTTGTGCTTGCACCAGGTCCGGTGTTCAAGAACTCCCCATAATACAAAGTGCTTAACGCAAAATTTCCACTCCACTTGAGCCACCCTGTCGGGTCGATAAGGCTATCACGAGATGTCTTCATGAACACTATACTCAAGTACTTCTGCCATGGTATATGCATTTAAGCAAATATGTATATGTATAGAAAGTATATGTTGGACTTTAATCTCATAAGAGATTAAATCCAATGGGTTTGATTGGTCAGTTACATGAGAAATTGCACATACACACTTGATTGAAAAGTTAATTTTTCTCTTTCAAAACCCAGTTTTGAACTTGTCCCACATTGGAAAATTATAAGCTTTGTTTTTAGTATTTTAATAAGAGTTGATTTACACTCCTTAGAAATAGTAGAGGAGAGTATGAGGGTTTGATATCGTACAACGCGCGTGCACGCATGTGCACATGTGTGTGCGGCGCAATAAGGCGCTTTAGAGGTGCACTTTGCTCGCATGGTGTGTGCGTGCGTGTGCAAAGCAATGAAGCGCTTAATGTATGCTATGCTTTGTACCAAACCTGATATTGCATTTGCATTAAGTAAACTCAGTCGATTTACAAGTTGGATTATCGGTAATGGAGATAACAAGTTCACCTTTGGATGGATTTTTGTCCTTGGTGGGGGTGCGATCTTTTGGGCATCCAAGAGACAAACTTATATATCTCACTCGACCATGGAATCCGAATTTGTAAACTTAGCGATAGAAAAGAGGTTGAATGGATTAGGAATTTGTTGTTGGTTATAAAGCTTTGGCCTAGTCCTATGCCTCCAATTTCTATTTAATGTGATAGTGAGGCAACTCTATCAAGAACCTACAGTATAAGTCTGAGACATGAATTTGTTAGGCAACTAATTCAATATGGAGTTAAACAGTGTTGTCCGTTATGATGAGAGGTTGAGTTAAACTCTTAATGAAATTCTGAAATGGGTCAAATAATGGAACACATAGTGGAGCTTCACCTATGTGAATATAGAAGTTGTGTCGCTTCTCATATGAGAGTTTGGGTTTGCTCTCTGGAATGTTCATTAAACCAGGAAAGAAGCACATAGCCATAACAGTGTTGAGAAAAACTTGAAACTCTTGTAGAGACTAGACATTATTGTGTGTATGGGTGTCTCCAGTCTGTCTTGAAAGTAATTGGTTTAAGGTCTTACCACCAATAACTTTGACAAGACTTTGAGATATCTATACTAACAAAAAGTTTAAGTTGATAAACAACTTTTGTATGCATAACTGTGTCATAGTAGTTTGGATTGAGAGAGAACTATGTAATTGATCAATCGATGTGGGTGATTGTTGGATTTTAATCTCATAAGAGATTAAATCCAATGGGTTTGATTGGTCAATTACATGAGAAATTGCACCAACACACTTGATTGAAAAGTTATTTATCTTAAAAGATAAATAGGAATTAGTGATAATTTTGGAGAAAGTGGGGGAGGTAGTTTAGAAGAGATTATTTAGGTTTTTGGAAAGTGTGTATCATTGGTTGTTTAATCTAATCAAGATAAGGAATGATTAGCATTTTACTAAAACACTACTTATAATTTCATGGGTTTACTAAAATCTACCTTATAGTTAACATTTTACTAAAATGTTATACACTAAAATACCGCTTATAGTTTCATGGATTTACTAAAATCTATCTTATGTTTGCATTTTACTAAAACAACACTTATAATGTGCAATGGATTTAATCAATCTTTCATTAGATGATAGTAGAAAATGACGGTGTTGACCCTAATGTTCATTTAAATAAATTTAATAAAAATAAAATAAAAAATAAAAAATACCATTTTTGCCCTTAATAAGACATGGGCAACCACTCTATTGGCTACATTTGTTCAATTTTATTTTTTATATAAAACATTTGTTAGGGGTATTTTGGAATAAAAAATCATGGGCTTAAGGGCAAAACAAACACTCCTTAATGAAATCATGGGCCTAAAGCCCTAACCTCAACTTTGAAATTAACTTCCATCCTCGATCCTTGACGGGGATGGGTTCCCCGTGAGGACCCAAATCCCTAAAATGTTTTTAGGTAATAGTATTTTATAAAATAAATAAAAATTTTAAATTATTAATAATGTTTAAAATATGTTTTATACATGGGTGAGTCAAAGGACGAGCTGCATCGTTCAGTTGAGCAGACCTCCTCCTCCTCCTCTTCCCATTTCTGACGGTTATTTATTTTTAAATTAAATTATTAAAAATATAATGTCGCAATAAAAATCTTCATATTAGAAATGATCCGGAGTAGGAATGGAAATATGGTCCATTCCATAGTTTGTTTGGTTCAGACAAATACGGGAATAATAATTGAAATTAGCAGGAATAGAATTTCATTCCTAAGAGGAGCAGGAAATGGCCATTCTCTAAAATGGGGGAATACCATTCTAACAGGAATGGAAATGAGATTTTGATTCCAACAGCTAGATAGTTGGAATTGGAATAGCCGATTCCAATTCCAGACCCCTATTCAAATGAACTAGGGGCCTTAATTTTTATGACCTGCACAGAAACGATCATACTTATAGTATACCATAAGCCAACAACACCCTCTCTAATAATGTATAATTTAGATAGGTCTAGTTGGGCTAATCACCAACCCTAAATATGGACCTTGGACTAACAAAATTCTCTCCCTCTCTCTCTCTCACTCATAAAGCAAGGATTAAGGATATTTAATCCTGAAGACCAATCCAAGGCCAAGCCATGGACTTTAACTTGGACACAAATTGATATCAAATCCAAAATTTTAAACCCAAACCCAAGCTGCAATGTTCTTCTAATATATGCTGTACATGCTAAAGATTATTAACTATCAGGCATGCCGTAAGTAACCTAGGTTTAAGATTTCGAGTAAGCTTGTCAATGATACCTGAAAATCTAAGGCCCAATTTAACATTGGATTTAATTATCTCGGATTCAGATGATGTATTATCTAATCATATCATATTTAGATTTCACAATCTGCATCCAATAAATAATTAAATCGGATTTAAATTTGACCCCATCCAATATGAGCAAATCTGATTAAAATCGAAGTTTGATTATATTATAAAATTTAATGATTTTAATATAAAAATTTTATATAGTTATATTTAAAATTATAAAAATTTTATTTTATATATTATATTATATATGAATTTATATATATAATAAATTCAGTATGTATATTTACATTAATTTATTAATATAAAAGTTGAAAAATAATTAAAATTTTATGTTTTGTATTTTAAAAAATTAAAGTAGAGCCAAATTAAATCCAAATCCAAATGGAATCCGTTAAAATTAGGATTCAAATTCAAACCCATGGTCTTCAAATCTGATTGGATTTTGGAGCAGACTCATATGCAAATTTTTAATAATCCAATTGGATTCAGGTTTTACTGAATCCGATCCAATTACATCCCAAACTGCAAGTCCTAAGACTAAATATAACTTTTGTGTATAAACTTAGAAAAGAAGTGTTAATAGGCATTAAAACCATTGGGGGGTTTAAATAAATTTTAAATAGGCATGTTGGATTGTTGATAACCTTTAAGCCTTTAAATATGTGCTTGCTTGGATAAGCTTCAACCTTTGAGCTTTAAGTTGTATGAAACAAAAATGAGTCAAAAATGTCTTGGGTGTTTAATAAAAATTTATTTTAAAATCACAATAATCTAAAACCAAAATACATGTAAGCCCAAAGCACAAACCTTGAAACTTATCCCCATGTTACTTAGTCAAGAGACTAATTTGATCGATACTCTTTTCTTTCTTTTTCTTCCTTTCGTTTTTTTCTTTGTAATGAAAATTACATGAATCTCAAAGTCACATTAATAGCATTAATTTAAAGGCTTGAATAATTTAAAACAAGGCATAAGCACATAAATACAACATAAATCTCAAAGTCACATACCTTCTCCTTTCTCCTCTTTATCTTCCTTTTTCTTCAAAATACCATTCCTTACACTCTCAGCCTGCCACTTCAGCAGGACCTCTTTCCCTTCCCACCCCTAATTTTTTGGTTTGAACCCATTAACATTTCTAAAATTATAAGAATTTACCCAAAAAACTCCTAGGCTTCTTAGGAAAACTTCCTTCCCCACCTCTCTCCCAGGCTTCATCTACTCTTATTGTTTGTTATTGGTATTCGTTTGATATGCACCCACTGCAGGGTGGTAGCTCTGCTTTCTATTAGGTAACATCTGTTGTACATTAATCTTCCATCAGTGGTTAGTTAAGAGCAAACTTCTTTTTACTTTGTTCTACGTTTGTTGGAGTTGCAAGTCGAATATAAGCTTTGAGTCCTTTTTTAAGGATAGAAGGAAAAAAATTATTAAAACAGAAAGGTAGAATTACAACAAAATTAGCCAATAAAATGGCTCAAAAAGCTCTGCAACGGAGACAAAACAAAAACTCAAAAAGATCTACAGCCACACCATTCGGGATTTTCTACTCACTTTTCCTATCCACTCTTTAGCCACACATTTCTATTATAAATTGAGAGATGTGTGACACGGATAGAGAGTGAGTAGAAAATCTGGGCTCCACACCACTCAGGCAAACAACATTACTTCCAACCTAAATTACAACAAGAGCACCACTAGATACCCCAAACCAAGGGAACATCAGCCAAACTCAAGAACAAAACTCTCAACAACCTAAGAACTCATCAACCGAAGGGGACAAAAAACTCTCAACTAGCAGCTGACCTTTCCCCTTCCTCCTCTCCCTCTACCCCTTATTCCTCCCAACCCCACCCCACCCCAGATCTGCAAACCCAAAGACTTTCCCACTTGAACATTCTTCTCCGCTCGGGCATCAATAGTTGTAGACATCTCCACTTCCTTTTGTCATGTATCCTTTGTTGCCATCGAGTTCAGAAGGGACTTTTTCTTACAAATCAACCTCAACCCAGTTCTCTTTACATTCCTTTTAGCTAGGATTAAGCTTCTCAGGTTTCTAGCTAAGATGGAATGCGACTGGCTCGTCTAGGTGCAATGGCTGTTTTTAGTCGATCCCAAACTAACGAAGAAACCAGGACTAAGAAACCCCTTTGAGACTGGCCTTCTATCCTTCTCAGCCAACCCTTCTCCTTGTCCAACTGAAGGGCCCATACAAGCAACACCACAAGACTCGGTTCTAAAAGTGTCAATGGACCAGTTTTGGATTGGACTATCCCGTTCGGTCTAATGGATTGGATGGACCAACAAAACATATTAGATTGGACCAATCCCGTCTAAAATATTTATTAGATTGGATTGGACCTATCTGTCTATAATAAATTTATATTGGACTGTGTTTGATTAAGTCAATATCTGGTCTATTGATATAAAGATAAGAATATAAACATCAATGGATCTAATTTGAATTGAAACAAATCTAAATTAAAACAAATTTGAACAAATTCAACCATTCAAACATTGAATTAGACCAATCTAAAATTGGATTGTACCTGGTCCATTTATAATGGACTCACATCGGACTAAATTGGATTGGACCAAATCCAGTCCAATTAACACCTCTGCTCGGTTCTAGGAGCCCGCGGCCCTAATGAGCTTGTCAGCACAAGGTCAGACACTTAGACCTTCTTGAAGACAGTGGCCCATGAACCCAGGAAGAAAATTCACTTCTGAGTAACGGGATCTTCTCCTCACAAATGAGCACCTCATATGCACATCCACCTCAGATGCACATCCATAGTGCATTGAAAACATCTCGCATAAATAATAATTAATAAGAACGGGAGATATTCCGTTTCTACTTCTGGGCCTAAAGCGCACGTGGGCTCCCCCGAACTTACTATGCTCTCTTTTCTAATTCGCGCCCCAATGCCCCACGAACATTCCTACCTTATCATTTCGTCGAGAGATGTTTTCAATAAAGGACATTGTGGAGCGCCCCCTTGTAGGGCGTAGATGTGAACTCTCCAGTAACAGCATCGAGTTTCCTCGACTCAGATGATGACACATGCCGAGTTCCACCTGAGTTAGAGTACGCCCTTCTCCTACACCAGCACCGGCGTCAACATGATCTTCCCCTCGGCCTTATTCCCGTTGGGCATCTAAGCTTGAACTTCCTCTCTCCTCCCACCCCTGATGGACAAGTCTATCAACCCCCAGTTTTACTTTCCTTGTTCCTTCCGTTTCAGCTTCCACCGCAACCCACTTGGGTCAATCGATCAATGTCTCCAGCCTTTCTACCACGAGATTGACCATGAAGATCTCCCCGATTATTTCCACAGTTAAGGCCTTTCAGATGTCATACGGCGCTCCCACCCAAATCATTAGCCTCACAGCCTCATGGGGTCCCTGCACTGAAGGTTCTCCTCTGCAACTCCAGCAATGCCACAACTGAACTACCTAAGCCGGCAACAACGACATCTGATGATAGATGATTCTCCCCTTCAATTTCCCCTATCAAACATCTTTCAAAGCCAGCCTGCCCTTTCTTTCACCCCGAGTCTGGTAACACAAACTCTGCGGCCGGCATAGCTTCACCAGTTTCCGAGAAGCCAAACAAAGTATACGTAGCCAACGCAAACACTGAGCCTTTCTCTTGGTGTCAGAGAAAATGGTTAGAAAGGTTTTTGAAGTGCATATTCCGCTTGGCCCACACTTGGGAAGTGCTAGATCTTGATTTGTTCTGGTTCTTTAGGATGCATTTGAGGAGACGGTATTGGCATCATAAATGTTCTCAACAACAAAATGATGCTGGATATGACGTTTGGACTACTACTTTTGGTGTTTCTTTCCGACAAACTTTTCAACGGGATTTGTCCCAATGTGCTTGGGCTTTTACATTTTCAGGTGACCAATGGCAACATGCCTTTTTGGTTTCTACAGCAGTTAAAGGAGGTGAACAAGTTGTCATAAGTTTCACCACTAATCCAATCCAAGTGCTTGGAAAGTGGAATGTAATTGAAAGGTAGCATTTTTTAATAAACGTGTGTGACATTTTAGTTGTATGGCTAGAATACGGTTTTTTTATAAAAGGATGGCTACTCAATCTGACCCATTATTCTCATTTCCCGTGAAGAAGAGTGAATGATGTTGAGTTGAAACAAACTTTTGTTTAGGGGAGAAGGTGAAGATAAGGGTGGCAAAGCGTGAAGTAGAGAACATAGGCAGTAATAAACGGTATTTGAAAATTCAATTTCAAATTAGATATTCAATATAATCGAATTGAATTTAGATAATTTGTATATCTAACTGTCCAATTCAGATATTCTATTTATACCAAATAGTTAATCGGATTTGAATTTGGATATGACCTAATTCGATTCTATAAATATCTGAATTTGACCGATTATTTAATTCTTATATAATATATAAAATATTTTATATAGTTTATATATATATATATATTTATATACTCTATCAATAAAATATTTATTTTATACATTTACTAATTATCTAAAGTAATTAATTAATCAAATTCGAACCGAATATTTGAATATTTAATCGGATTCGAATTCAGATAAATTTTCAATATCCGCCAAATATCAAATCGGATTCAGATATTGGATTTTCTAATCTGATTCAAATTCAAATATTGCTTGATCCGATTCGAATTCGATCCGTTTACACCCCTAATAGGTATACACTTGATCTAGATCACTTTTTTTTTTCATTCTATCTCTTCCCTGTCTTTGAACAAAAAGAATAGTACCCATGTCAAATTTAAGAAAAAGAAAGAGTAAAGAAAGATCAGAAATCATTGGAATCCAGTCAACATGGCTATTTATTCTTTTCCTATGTATTTATACACCAATTATGGACATTTTGACCTTAAACATAATGTTATTAATATATTTATGAAATTTATATGCATTTTTCAGTGTATCCAAGCATTTTTTTTCATCCATATTCATGCATTTTCAAAGTGTATCCTTATTTGTATCTATATACAAGTGGTCCAATAAGATACTTTAACCCTTGACCCTTACCAAATAGAAATCAGAGCTACCACCCTTGTGGAATGGGTGCATACATATCAAACGAACATCAATAACAAACAATAAGAATAGATGAAGCCAAGGGGATAAGGTGGGGAAGGAAGGTTTTCTAAGAAGTTTAGGAGATTGTTGAGTAAATTATTATTCTTATCAATTTTAGGCATGAATCAGTATAAACCAAAAAATTAAGGGTGGAAAAGGGAAAGAGGTCCTACGGAGGGATAAGCTTTGAAGAGCAAGGAGAAGCCTCAATTGGGTTGATTCAGATCTCTTACCTACACTTACCAAAATGACACTTCATCTGTACATTAGGTAGGGTTCTTGTGGGTAGGAGATCCGAACTCTTGGTGAATTCAAATCTCCTGTATAACTATAGTGAGGCGTTGATAGGTGTGGTAGAAGATCCAAACTCCGATTGGGTAAGGGGAGAAAGATGTCATGCGACATGGCATGTTTTGTTTTAATATATACTAATAGATGTAATTAAATCACTAACATTTCTTTATGAGTTAAATTAGAAACAACCAGCACAATCAATTATTTTCCAATCTAGCTAAATCAAGTGTTTCATTTCTATAGATATAAATTGATCCAAAACCAAAAGAAATACTAAAAAGCAAGAAGAATCTTCATTCATACAAGAATGGACTTGCCTATCATTTTCAAGCTTATACATTTATAATAAGAAGGGTAAATTTTTTAAACTACCCTTATGGTTTAACTAATTGATTAAGTGTATCCTTATTATTTGAAAATTGACTAATGCTACCCTGACAATTGACTAATACTTCCTTTATCATTAGTGTTCACAAAAAATATTAATTTACCCTTTATTCTTCTTCAATTTTTCAAAATAGAAGCTTCACTCTCTATTACTTCTAAATACGTTTAGCAACCCAAATTCAAGCCCTTAAAGGTCTATAATTCTCTTTGTTGATTTTTTCGTTTCTTTCTCTTATTTCTGCTGAATTATCATTTTTACCATGTAATCGAGAACCCCTTTTTGGTTCAATTACAGGCACTTAATAGCTTCTCTGAAAAGTTCATTAACGGTAGCCATGAAATGAGGCCAACGATCAAATAAAAAAAAATAAGTTGATGATCCCATGAAACATCAAAAGAAGAGTATTATTATGGGCAATAAATCAGGTTGAAAATCCTAACCAAAGAACAGAAGAAAACCACAGCTTGTCTAGATGGGATCCGAAGACTACAAAGAAGCCAAATTCGGTAGAGGCTCTATTGCCGACTCCGATGAACACCCAGACGGTCATTACTTCATAGAAAAATGACTAAAAATGAAACCAAAAACTAAGAAAACAAATATGAGAAGATGCGGTGATAATATTATTGCCTTCGTGTAACCAGGGAACAGGGGATAAGAGTAATTTGGAAATGGTCGTCGGCGAGATGAAGGGGAAAGGTGGAATGTTGGAAATGACTTGCGACCATTTCGACTAATGGATGGCCGCGTCGGAAGAGGGAGGGAGTGCCATCCATCGACGCGGCCATCGCCATCACCAACGACAACGGTCGCTGCAACTACCGAACGGCGGAGCGTGCGCAGACGGGCAGAGATCTCTACCACCCTCCGCCTCCTTTTCTCTACTTTAGAAATCTGATCCTTTCAGATTGCATGTCCAAGCGCCGGTTTGGTTGGATGGACGAGAATGTAAATGGCATGTTGTTCATGAGAAAATGTTGTTAGGTGCCGAAGCCAGATGTTAACGGGCATAGATTAGGAGCGAATGTTGTTAGGCATCAATAAAGAAGACGAGAGCCTGTTGTTCATGCACAACCCAAAATTCCTGCCCATCAGACCCACCCATTACCCGAAAGGCGCCAGCCTCAGCTGCCGGCCGCCGCGCCAGTAAAGCCTTCTCCACATTCCCTTGTTCAGCAAGATACGATCTTGGGAAAGCCTTTCGAAGATATTAAAGCTCATTACACGCTCGGAAAGGAACTGGGTAGAGGTCAGTTTGGTTCGATGGACGAGAATGTAGAGGGTCTTAAATGTTTGTGTGGTGGGTTTCAGAGGAATCTCGGTCTCCCTATAAAACCCAGACCCTTTGAACCTTTGTCTGAAATCTCACCACTTTTTTTTTTTTTGGAAATGTCCAACTCTCTTTGGTTTTCTCCTTGTGTCTAATCACTACCGAACGGTAAAGACTTGAGAGGAACAAAAAAGGCAGCTGCAACCGTAACCCTTCTCTTCTTCCCCCTTAATGCACCCGTAAAGGAACATCATAAAGGCAGCTACAATTACCGAACGACGGAGCATGCGTAGGCGGGCGGAGATCTCTGCCACCCTCCCCCTCCTCTCTAGTTTAGAAATCTGATGCTTCCGGATTGCCTGTCCAAGCACCGGTTTGGTTTGATGTACAAGAATGCGTGGGGTACTTTGGATATTATGTCAAAACGTGAAGTTACATTTAAACAGTCTTGACGAGGAGTAATAAACAATTGTAGAAACAGTAATAATAGCGATAGTCAATTTTTAAAGAGTAGGGGTACACTTAGTCAATTAATTAAACCTTAAAAAAATTATCTTACACCCCAAACACCACGCCCCACATGCACATCTTAGCATTGCATTGAAAACATTTCTAGTATGTGTTGTGGGGTGCCAGTGGGGTGTCCTTTGTAAGGCGCAAACTCCCATAATAATAGATTTAAAATAGGGAGAATAACGGTTCGGGCCAATGTCAGAATTCTTAGGCCCAATGTAGAATTGGGGTAGGTATTAGCTCAAAATATCACGGGCGGGCATTGATGTAAAGGGTGGGGGTATTTAACATTTCAATGAACTGCTTATTTTCTCTTTCAAACTAGTGAATGACCCCATACTAAGTACGTGAAAGTTAATATATAAATGTAGATATATATAAATATTAATGATTTTTATTACCATTTTTTATTATTGTTTATAAACTGCCATTTTTTAAGACATACAGTCTATGGGTCCATATAAATTGACCCTTATTTGTCAAACCCGTAAAATTATATGGGTCACTAAATTCAACTTGAACCATTTATAAATTTAATTTAGCCATTATTATTATTATTATTATTTTAGTATTTAATTTAAAATTTTTGTTATATAGTAATAATATTAACTAAATTTGTAATATTTTATTATATAATAGATTTGTTAATTCATATTTTTAATTTAAGAATAAACATTAATGATTTGGCTTAACAATTTTAATGATTGGTAATAAATATTGATTCTTATTTAAGGATTAATTATTGTATTCGGTGGTAATTATTATGGGGCATGCTTTGAATAAACATTAATGATAATTAATGATTGTTATTTTGTTTTTATTTACTTAATTAAGTACACGATGATGATGATGATGATGATTGAAGAGGGCAGATTTGGCCCTCCAGTGAAATTGTGACACCTGTCACCTCATGCAAACCAAGTGCAGCCTTTTGACAACTAGGCAACTCGGCAGAGCATGCCACAGCTTGCCACTTATAGACAGCTCGGCATGGCTCGCCACAAGCAGCTAGGCAGAGCTCGCCACAAGTAGCTCGGCATAGCTCGGGGAGCTCGGTATAGCTAGGGGCAGATCGGCATAGCTCGGGGAGCTCGGTATAGCTAGGGGCAGCTCGGCATAGGCAGCTCGCCATAGGCAACTGGCCACTCCGCAGGCAGCCTGGCGTCTTACGAAGAGCTCGCCACTTAGGGGCAGCTTGGCACTTACAGGTAGCTCGGCATAGGCAGCTCGCCACATGCAGCTGGCCACTCCGCAGGCAGCCTAGCATCTTACGAAGAGCTCGCCACTTAGGGGCAGCTCGACACTTACAGGTAGCTCGACACTTAGGGGCAGCTCGGCATATCGCAGGAAGATCTCCTGCCTGACAACCGTACCTGACAGATCCGGAGACTTGCACCCATGTCTCTCGCTAGGCGGTGCCATGCCTGCCAATCCTGAGAGCTGTCCCTTGACTAGCAGAGCCGTACTCTACAGCAACCGCCTGCACCGACCACCTCAGCTCTGGTAGTAACGACTGTGGCAAAGAGACAGAGGCGGCTATGCCTGACTTGTCAGAGACTGTTACGCATGATTTGACAGGACACCACTATATAAGGACTCCGACCCCCAAAGACAAGAGAGAGAGAATGAAAAAATGGAGGTAATCCCTGCTCTCTAGCTCTCTCAATTTGTTTCCAAGCTCCCTACAATCAGAATGCTAACTTAGGCATCGGAGAGTCCTCTGATTCAGTTCTCGCTGGTTCCTCAGCTCTCGCCGCTTATAAAGAGGAGGAAAAGATGGAGTTCTCGCAGGTCCCTCAGCTCTCGCCACCTACAAAGGAGAGGATATCACCTCATGCAGAGGGCAGTCGGGTTGCACTACACTAGGGAGCTCCACCATCCCTTGAGTTACAGGCCGCATAGGAACAAGTCAAATGACGAGTCCACCCAGGTAGTTCACCACAGGGAGCTCATCACCAGGGAGCTCGTCACCAAGTAGCTCACCACCAGGGAGCTTGTCACCAGGTAGCTCACCGCCAGGGAGCTCATCACCAGGTAGCTCACCACCAGGGAGCTCGTCACCAAGTACCTCACCACCAGGTAGCTCACCGCCAGGGAGCATGTCACCAAGGAGCTCACCGCCAGAGAGCTCATCACCAGGGAGCTCGTCACCAAGTAGCTCACCACCAGGGAGCTCGTCACCAGGTAGGTCACCGCCAGGGAGCTCGTCACCAGGGAGCTCGTCACCAGGTAGGTCACCGCCAGAGAGCTCGTCACCAGGTAGCTCACCACTAGGGAGCTCATCACCAGGTAGCTCACCACCAGGTAGCTCACCACCAGGGAGCTCGTCACCAAGTAGCTCACCACAGGGAGCTCGTCACCAGGTAGCTCACCGCCAGGGAGGTCGTCATCAGGTAGCTCACCAGTAGGGAGCTCGTCACCAGGTAGCTCACCACCAGGGAGCTCGTCACCAAGTAGCTCACCACTAGGGAGCTCGTCACCAAATAGCTCACCACCAGGGAGCTCCACCATCCTCTCCTAGGAGCAGGTCAAATGGCGAGGCACTTAGCCAAAAAAATTGATACATCACAAAAAATTGGTACGTGACTAGAAACGGTTACATCAATTGGCGCCATCTGTGGGAATACACTACAAAAAGCTAAGTTCTCATCCTACAAACGCCAAGTCCTCTTCTCCTAGAAAGCTAAGTCCTCACTTTTGTAGAAATTGAAGCTCTCGCTTTATAGTTTACATTTTTTATGAACTCAAAGACTACGCAGGGAGCTAACAGACTAAGTTTACTTTCAATTCAGTTAAAGCCTCATCAGTCCTCTTCGCAAGGTCCCCCCTACAAAGATGAGCTCTTCGTGACTTCCGCGGGAGTTGGCGGCCAACAGACTACATAGGCGCCCTTTCTAGTCAAGCCTTCCAAGGCTCCCGTGTGAGTTGGTGACCTAAATTTAGTAGTGCTGCCCCCGAAGGTCGAGCTCCTAGTAGATTTTTGTAGGAGTGGGTGACCGACATTACGAAGCTGAGGCAGCGCAATCATAGCTCTAAGGCACCCACCTGGTCGGCTCAACACCTTACAGGTAGCTCGGCACCTTGCAGGTAGCTCGACACCTAGTCAGCTTGGTAGCTCACTAGTAGCTCAACACCTGGTCAGCTCGGCACCTCACAGGCAGCTCAGCACCTGGTCAGTTCGGCACCTCACAGGTAGCTCGACACCTAGTCAGTCTGACACCTCACAGGTAGCTCGACACCTAGTCAGTCTGACACCTCACAGGTAGCTCGACACCTAGTCAGTTTGTAAACTCACATGCAAAGCCTATGGGCCACATTACTGCTTAAGACCCAATCGCCTCTTCAGCACGGGTAAAGTCAAAAAAGAGTGGACTTCGAGTCACTCACAAAAGCCTACGGGCCACATTACTACTTAAGACCCAATCGCCTCTTCAGCATGGGAAAAGTCAAAAAAGAGTGGACTATGAGTCACTCCCAAAAGCCTACGGGCCACATTACTACTTAAGACCTAGTCACCTGTTCGGCACGGGAAAAGTCAAAGAAGAGTGGACTACAAGTTGGTCCGAAAGCCTATGGGCCACATTACTGCTAAAGACCCAGTTGCCTCTTCGGCATGGGCAAAATCAAAAAGAGTGGACTACGAGTCACTCCCAAAGCCTACAGGCCACACTATTGCTAAATACCCAATCGCTTCCTCAACATGACCAAATTCAGCAAAAGTGAACTATAAGTTGCCCCTAGAGCCTAAGGGCTACACTACTGAACTGGCAGAGACCTCCTCACCTTACAGGCAACTCGCCATTGGCAGGCAGCTCGCCACATACTGGCAGCTCCCAAAGCTTAAGGAATTGGATCAGCACTTACTAGCTCGTCGACTTACGAGCCAAAAGAAGAAATCTACTCCCTTCGCTGAGTTACTCTCAGCTCGGGAGTGGGGGGCAAATGATGAGGGCGGATTTGGCCCTCTAGTGAAATTGTGACACCTGGCACCTCATGCAAACCAAGTGCAGCCTCTTGACAACTAGGCAGCTCGGGAAGCTCAAGCAGCTCGGTAGAGCTTGCCACAACTAGCCACTTACAGACAGCTCGGCATGGCTCGCCATAGGCAGCTCGACAAAGCTCGCCAAAAGCAGCACGACAGAGCTCACCACAAGCAGCTCGACATAGCTCAGGGAGCTCAGTATAGCTAGGGGTAGCTCGGCATAGGTAGCTCGCCATAGGCAGCTGGCCACTTCGCAGGCAGCCTGGCATCTTACGAAGAGCTCGCTACTTAGGGGCAGCTTGGCACTTACAGGTAGCTCGGCATAGGCAGCTGGCCACAGGCAGCCTGGCGTCTTACGAAGAGCTCGACACTTAGGGGCAGCTCGACACTTACAGGTAGCTCGACACTTAGGGGCAGCTCGGCATATCGCAGGAAGATCTCCTGCCTGACAACCGTACCTGACAGATCCGGAGACTTGCACCCATGTCTCTCGCTAGGCGGTGCCATGCCTGCCAATCCTGAGAGCTGTCCCTTGACTAGCAGAGCCGTACTCTACAGCAACCGCCTGCACCGACCACCTCAGCTCTGGTAGTAACGACTGTGGCAAAGAGACAGAGGCGGCTATGCCTGACTTGTCAGAGACTGTTACGCCTGATTTGACAGGACACCACTATATAAGGACTCCGACCCCCAAAGACAAGAGAGAGAGAATGAAAAAATGGAGGTAATCCCTACTCTCTAGCTCTCTCAATTTGTTTCCAAGCTCCCTACAATCAGAATGCTAACTTAGGCATCGGAGAGTCCTCTGATTCAGTTCTCGCTGGTTCCTCAGCTCTCGCCGCTTACAAAGAGGAGGAAAAGATGGAGTTCTCGCAGGTCCCTCAGCTCTCGCCACTTACAAAGGAGAGGATATCACCTCATGCAGAGGCAGTCGGGTTGCACTACACTATGGAGCTCCACCATCCCCTGAGTTACAGGCCGCCTAGGAGCAGGTCAAATGACGAGTCCACCCAGGTAGCTCACCACCAGGGAGCTCGTCACCAGGGAGGTTGTCACCAAGCAGCTCACCACCAGGGAGCTCGTCACCAGGTAGCTCACCGCCAGGGAGCTCGTCACCAGGTAACTCACCACCAGGGCGCTCGTCACCAAGTACCTCACCACCAAGGAGCTCGTCACTAGGTAGCTCACCACTAGGGAGCTCATCACCAAGTAGCTCACCACCAGGGAGCTCATCACAAAGTAGCTCACCACCAGGGAGCTCGTCACTAGGTAGCTCACCGCCAGGGAGCTCGTCACCAGGTAGCTCACCGTCAGGGAACTCCTCACCAAGTAGCTCATGCCAGGGAGCTCGTCACCAGGTAGCTTACCACCAGGGAGCTCGTCACCAAGTAGCTGACCACTAGGGAGCTCCACCATCCTCTCCTGGGAGCAAGTCAAATGGCGAGGCACTTAGCAAAAAAAAATTGATACATCACAAAAAATTGGTACGTGACCAGAAACGGTTACATCTATGATGATGATGATGATTATTATTATTATTATTATTATTATTATTATTATTATTTCTATAAATAATTGATTGTTATTATTATTTACTTAATTCAGTAAGTTTCAGCAAGTAATTTTTTATTTAATTTGAATTATTTTATTTTTTAATTATTTATAATAGACATTTAGGGTAGTCTATTTATTTGATTTAAGAGACTTACCATGTTTTATCTAGGCAATGACCCCATACTAAGTAAGGGGCTACTACACTATCATTTAATTTGAAATTTACTATTTAACAATAAAAAATCAATGTCTTTTGAGCAACCCACCCCAAAAAAGCATCAATAACTTTGAAATCATTAATCTATTTATAAAATAGTAAAGTTAGATGGATGTTTAGAAAAATATCACCAATACTGCTTAATATATAGGGACATATGAATGGATAAAAATCATTTAAATGATATCTATTCAAAGAGACAAAGAAAGAAGAAAATCATTCAAAAGAATTGCTAAGAATAATAACATAAATCAATTATTTTGGGAATTCCATAGATTTATTAAATAGAATAAATAGAATAAACATCGGCCGAAAGGACATGTTCCCATCTCGTGGTTGGTTCAGCATTGTCAATTAAGGATTCTGATTGATTGAAAACCTGCAATTATTAATCCCCTTGATAAGGCAGCAGCATTGAGAAGGGAGATTAGCCTTGGCCTTGCCTCCTTGTCTCAAATGGTCAAAACGTTCAAATTGTCCTCGAAGATTCATGTACCACGACAATTTCTACAGAATTTTTCTTCTTCCTCGAAGATTCACAATCAACAATATTGATAAATTCAAGAGTTACTTACCAGGTGGTAGTGTACCTATGAGAATATGCCACGTTAGAAAGAATTGGGATCTGCTGCTCACACAACGCGTCTCACACCGACCTCACATGGGAGATGTGCCCGTGAGGTTGGTGTGAAGCGCACTGTGTTGAGCAGAAGATATGGTGTGCCTTAGAAACTACTAACTATAATAACTTTTGGGGTTGAGCACATGCCAATTTTTGATAAATAGGAGTCATTTCGTGCTAAATGACTTATTTTTGTTTGTGTAGAAGATTTCAACAGGGCAGTAACAAAGCTACTTCAACCATATAGACTGAATGCCCGTGACAGAGGGGCATAGAAACCATTGTTCCCGAATCACCCAATTTTTCTTCAAACCCTCCCCCCGGGCCCCCTCTACCCTTTTCCTCTAGAGTGGGGATTTTAGAGAAAATAGTTCCAAGACTTTTCTCTAATTCTTTTAGAATACGCAGAAAGACTTGACTCGGTCTTTCCCACAAGACTAGTATTTAATGCAAAGCAGGCAGTAGATTATTATTACAACTCCACCTGTTATAGTGAGTGTTTTGATCAGTTAATCAGTCAGAACGATGGAATTCAGGAGTGCTGAGATAAAGTTCATTGACATCAAGAGAATGCAGAGGCTTCGGGAAGCAGCCTTAGAAGGGAGTATAAATTCCATGCACGAATTGCCCTGGCAGGACGAGTTCATTCTTCATAGAGCCAGCGTGGTTTGTGCCGCCGAGACTGCTCTGAACATAGCATCTGTGCTCGGCCACCTCGATTTTGCTAGAGAGCTTCTCCGCTGCAAGCCTGATCTCGCTACCCAACCTGACATACGACGGCGACAAACACCCCTTCACTTGGCCTCCGCAAATGGGCATCTTCACCTGGTAAGAGAGCTGCTCTTCATCAACCCAGATGTTTGTCTTGCTCAAGATCGGGATGGCAATACCCCTCTCCATCTAGCAGCAGTCCAAGGCCAAGTGGAGGTGGTAAAAGAGCTACTTCGGCTAAGACCCCAAGCGACCCGAGCCCTTGTGGATTGTCGGCAGACTATTCTGCACCTCTGCGTGAAACATGACCGCTTAGAGGCGTTTAAGCTGCTGGTGAATTCAACTGGTGATCACGAATTTGTGAACTCCAAAGATGATGATGGCAACACAATCCTGCATCTTGCAGTAGCTGATCGGCAGATTGATGTAAGTTTTTCATGCTTCTTACCTAACTTCGATCGCTTTTGATTTTGGTTAGATATACACGACATTCGTTTAATTTTCTTCCAAGAGCAATATCAATTGGCATATTGCTTGAAACCAGTATTCATTAATTAAGTGGATTCCACTAACAGATTTGAAAAACAAGAGCGGGTTATGACCTTCTGGGTTGCACATGCCCAATTTGTTTGATTTTGAAACTAAAATATATCAAGTTGTAATACTTGCTAGTCGTAGACTCACATTAAGCTAATAATGTTTGATGAAATGTCGAACACTTACTGTGCAGACCATTAGATATCTGCTTAGCGAAACCGCAAATAAAGTAAACGTTTTGAATGTCAACTCCGTCACGGCGTTGGATGTTCTGACAAGAAGTCCAAGAGACATGAGAGACATGGAGATAGAGGAGGTTCTTCGAGGTTCCGGAGCTTTAAGAGCTAGGGAAATCCCGCCGGCAGCACGAAATGGCAATGATATTATATGGGCCAATCATCACCTCCATTTTCTTCAGGCTGATGAACATGATCGACAAGCTCCTGCACATGGCCAACCAGCTGCCTCGAAAAAGGGAACTACTACCACCCATTACGGAAAGCAAAAAGAGAGAGTTAAGGAGGTGGAGCAGGCACTGATCGTGGTGGCAATATTGATTGCAACCATCGCTTTTCAAGTCGGAGTAAACCCTCCTGGTGGTGTTTGGCAAGACAATAGCCAGAAATTTGATGCTTCAGCTGGAATTATTGCACCACCACCTCAACCAGATTATCAATACAATGCTGGGAAGTCCATATTGGCCTATGGTCCTAATCCTCGGAAAGAATTCCGGCGACTCTACCGCTGCAATACCACGGGTTTCCTTGCCTCTCTAAGCGTAATCCTACTGATCATTAGTGGGTTGCCGTTGAAGAATAGGATTTACATGTGGGTGATGATTGGAACAATGTGGATTGCCATCACGGCTATGGTATTGACGTACTTGTTTTCCATAATTGCCTTGACACCAACTGGTATACATGACATGGATCGTCAACTGAAAGTAGCAGTTATCACTTGGCTGGCCCTGATGACCTTGCTTATCCTCAGTCACGGCATTCGATTGATATATACATGGATGAAAAGTTGGGGAATGTGGAGATCCCGCAGAGGTGGAAACCATGGCAACAGAGTCTGATGCTTCGTCCGGGAAAGGAGTAGTTCTGAAACTTGAGCTTGTTTGCTATGTACCTTAGTTATTTGATTACTTGTTGAATGAAACTAGCTAATTGTATCAACAGTCAACACTCTCTTTTACAAAAATTATTTCTTAATCTCTTCAAATGTTCAGTAAGAAAAAAAGGAAAAATTGCAGATTATTAGTACCCTGTAATTTGGGTCTAGTCTCACTTTCGTCTCCCAACTTTAAAATGTGTCAATCCAATATCAAATTTTCAAAACGTGCTAATTTAATAGCTACGTTAAACATGTAAAATGACACAAATGCCCTTCGGGTGTCATCTAATTTTCTTTGTTAATCAATACTTCTCATGTACAGGCAGAAGCAATTGCATTCAGGAAAGATTTGTGGCTTCACGAGGGTGTTGGATAAATCGGATTGCCAAAGCCTGGTTGCTGGTTTGAAAGATTTGAAGTTGGACATGACTTCTTCTTAACCAAACAACACACACATCATATCTTGTATCTTGATTCCTTGCCTGATTAGGTTCTTTTTAGAGGGATTTCTATCTAGCCCCAAACCCCAAACCAAGGCATTGACTTTAGAGGGACTTCTATTTAGTACCACAATTTGGAGGTTTAGATTGCAATACATTTGGCTTCTTTTACCTCTCCATTTGCCATCCTATCAGCAATATTGTTAACTGATCTTGGAGTCTATATGTATATTTTCCTTTCCCATTGCTACCGTTGTGATTTCGCTTAATATGTATCTATGCGGATTCTGCTTAATTACTTAGCCATCCTATAATGAAACGAGAATTCCTTTCCACCAAAATTTCTTTGTAGTGCATTGATTTTCCAACTACAGCCTATATTTTAGCCTCAGGAGATTCTCCATAACCAACCGGTCCTCAGTGTGGGGCGAGTAAAATTCCCTTAATGAACAGGATCACATAAACCCAACAAAATGGTGCCAGTGTGATCTCTGAGCACTCCTTCCACCCGTAGACTTAGGGTTACCTAGAAAACTACTTTCGAAGTTAAGCTTGATCATCCCAGTTTCTGGTGCAGTCTTCTCTTGAATCGTTGCTGTTCATTGATTAGCTAAACCAGCCACTTCTTCCAAGTATCTACAATAGTCTCTACAATAGTCTTCTCTTGTATTTCTGATACATGCTTCATATGTTTCTTGAACACAGATTGGGAAATCAGGATCTGATGTGTGTCTAGAAGTCCAGTTCGGTAAGCTGAAAAAGGACTTACAGACTATATCCCTGAAAATTGTATAAAAGTTAAACTTTGTAACAAAGAGATTCCTCAAGAATCCATGGGGTGTCAGAATCTGAGATGCACCCTAGCATGGACACTTACATTCATTTGGGACAATCCATTCTGTGTTACTTGATCTTTTGGCTGAAATTTGGATTGCTTCCATATTAATGGCTGAAATTTTACTTTGATTTTCTATTGGGAAATTTTAGATTTTGAAGTTTGAATAATAGTTATCCAACACACTTGAACACTAAGATGGCATTCTATGTATAGAATTGTTAAATGGTGCTTGCTTAAAGTTGATAAACTGTTATCACATTCCTTTTTTCAAATGGCATATGAATCACTTTCACTGAATGGTCCATCAGCAGCAGCCCATTGTGAATTTTCGTATCATCCTTAACTTTGTGGTGGTTATTTAGTGATGTTCTTTTCATTTTTAGATCAATGTTCAAGTTCCTTAGTCTTGTATACCGATTCATGTGTGGAAGGATAAGTTTATCCTTAGTCTTGATCAATGCTCAATATTCTCATTTCATTTGCACTATCATACATCTGCACCAATGAAAATGGATTTGCACTGCAAAGAAACCATGCTTTAACATTTAAATATGCTAATACCTAAATATTTTGGCTTACCAATTTGAGTAGTTGACAACAGGGAATTTGTGAGACCTTCCCTTGAGCAACACCAGTCTTGTATAAATAGTGACAATAAAGGATTGGGTTTGTAATGCAGGTGTGCAAGGAACGAGGGATCAAATTATCTGGAGCCTTAGCCGCTGCTGGATTGATTGCCGCACATTCATCTAAAGACCTCCTCAATCACCACCCGGAGAAGTACGCTGTTGTTACTCTCATTGACTGCCGAAGCCTTTTGGACCCAGTTCTCCATAGCTGTCATCTTCGTAAGCTCTTCTGACTTCAAATACATAGTACACGAAATGATCATGCATTGTTTAATACGAAGAATAAAAGCAGTTTGAAATGTCTCTAGCAATTAATACAGACTGGAAAAAATTAGGATAAATATACCCAAGAATAGAGATTGGCAACAACAAATTATGGTTAAATTAAGGTTGTGGCTGTTTGGGGATTTAATTAGAAAAATAAATGATAGAAAATTTATGAACAAATAAATATTCTTGTTTTTGCAATGTTTGGGAATTTAATTAATCAACAATCTTGATTCATATTTTCTGAGTGGCCATTGTTGTGTAATTTATGCACAGTTAATTCAGGCAAATGTACCTTAATCAAATGTGTGTATAATGATGAGAAAACTGTCGATCCCACAGAGACTAAATTACAGTACCAAATCAATTTTAAACAAGTTGAAATCGTGAATCAATTGAATGAATAAAACTAAAAGAATTAATGCAAATTGAAGAACTTAATAAAAAATGAATTGATGGATGAATGCAGATAGGGTTTATATTTCATTAAATCAAGGTTATATAATTGCCTATTTCATCCAATTCAAGACCGAAATTATCCTAAGGTATAATAAAGTTATTTGCATGTAATGGTGGATTTTCCTAAATTAATTAATAAGCTTTTTTAAGTTATATTAATCCTTTATTAATCCAATTCTACCATCAAATTTCTAAGTGGTTATCAAAAGGAAAAATAAGCATTATTTTCATTGGAAAACTCTAATCGTAGAAGGGGATTTGACTCACTAAACTTCCTTGATTCCCACACATGAGATAATCATCTTTCGATATCATAGTCTATCATGCAATTTTTATTGCCTAGGGATCTAATTCATAACAATTCTTTGGTTAGTCTTGCATGAATCATCAAATCATTAAAAGATTGGCCAGTTCTTTTAAAGCATTAAGCATAACAAAAATAATTCCTCATGCAAATAATAAATGTCTTGAATTGAATTAAACAAATAATTATATAATCTTAAGATCAAAATCCATCTAAACTCTAGGTAAGAAAATTTAACTAGACATCATTAAATTCACCATACTCAAGAAATTTAAGTGGAAACACAGTACGAACACATCAAAGAATGAATAGAATAACAAGAAAACTTTATCCTTTGAAGGTAAGAGACAAGTGCAACAACTAAGCATTTCTCCCTCTTGAATTCAGATTCTTCTTCTCCTTCTCTGGCATGCTGAAATTACTTCCTCCTCTCTTCTGATATGTTGAGCCTGCTTCCCCTTCTCTTGTCTACTAAATTCTCTCTAAGGATGTGCCTCCTTGCCTTGAGTCTATGGTCATTTTTATAATGCAACCTCCCCTCAATTGCTTCTCAATGCATATTCCTAATTCAACACAAATTAGGGCTCTTAGTCTTTATCTCAGTTGAATTCTTATCTCTTCTGCACTGCCAACTACTAGACCCGAAACTTGTAGTTCGAATTGCACTTGGTTGGCGGCAAAATTAGGTTGAGTGATAAACACAAGAGTTGTAACCCCAATCTGAGTGATAAACACAATTAGGTTGAGTGATCAATTAAATCAAACTCCTCCTTAAAATTGCACAATTAAGCTCCAAATCATCTTACAAGACAATTTCATCATAATTAGTGCAATACCATGCTAATTCTAAAAACATTATTACCAAAATCATCAAGTTAGAAAGCATTCAAAATACCATCCAAGAATTATCATGAATCTTAAGCCAAAAAAATCTCATCATGAAAATTGAAGTGTGTGTGTGTATGTGTGTGTGTTTTGTCAATTTTCGAATGTCATGCATGCTTCTTAGTTTAAATTATGCAAACCAATGGAACTTTGAAATTTTTGGATATTCCATAGGCTTGCTCTTCATAGTCCTTCTCCACTAATATAGACAATCATAAAACTTTATTTCAATAGGTCTTTATTAAGTTTGTAATGTAAGGCCTATGTAGGGTCTAACAAAGAAAAGATAAGGAATTACAAAGCAAAAGAGCATAAAAGGATATGCACATAAAAATGTACTCTCTAGATATACCCATATTCTTTATTTTTCTTTATTTTTCACATGTATTACAACCCCCAAACTTATTTCTTTTGATTTTCTTGGGTAGTGAATAAACTTTTCAACACATAATTTTAGGCTCATGATATATTTCTGAAGTCTCTTTTTTTTCTTCCTCAACACTTTTTTTTTTTCTTTTTCTTTCATCTTCCCTTCTTTCATTCATCAACATCATTGTGCAAATTTAAACTCTCTTAAAGGGTAGATCATGGTTTTTCGGGTTTGACAGGTTAAGTACAATGAGTGTTAAAGAAAATAATTCGAATGGTGGCTAATCATATGCTTTGAAAAGGCTCAAAAGGGTAACTAAGGATTGAAATATATCAAGGTTGGCTTGAAAAGGCTCAAACGATCCAAATATGGCCTAAATCATCTCCAGAGTAATATGTTGTCTAGGATTTCACCTCAACGGCCAATCAAACAAGTTCTAGAATATCACATAATGATCATATTGTTCCATATAACTCACATAATCATTAACACGAGAATCAGTCAATCCTCATGATTAGCATTTATCTTCCTTTTCTAAGTCATATTCGATTTCAATCAAGAATTTATCATAGGCTTTTATTCATCAAGAAAAATCCAGCAATCACAAACATAAGCTAAAGCATATTTCGAAAAAAAAAATTAGTTCAATCATACCATGCTTATGCTCTCGGGTTCACAAAAATTTTTGCAAATATTGCAATCTCTTCCCCCCAAACTTAAATTTAACATTGTCATCAACTTAAAGAAGAACCTTGTCTTCAATTGTGAATTCTTTTTTTTTAAGGTGTGCATCATGCCATGCCTTGGTTATTTCTTTATAAATTCTAAAATTCTCATAAGCTTGGTGCCACCATTCTTCAAGTTCATTCAATTGCATCTTTTTTTGTTCACCTGCAACTTGCAAGTCAAAGTTAAGTAGTTTCATTGTCCAATATGCTTTATGCTCTAATTCAACAGGGAAGTGACAAGCCTTACCAAACACCAACCAATAAGGAGACATTCTAATGGATGTTTTGAAAATTGTCCTATAGACCCAAAGTGCATCATCAAATTTCATTGACCAATCCTTCCTAAATAAATTCACAGTCTTTTCCAAAATACTTTTCAATTTCCTATTTGAAATTTCTACTTGTTCACTAGCTTGCGGATGATAGGGGGTAGCAATCTTATGGGTTACACCATATTTAATTAATAAATTATCAAACTGTTTATTGCAAAAGTGTTTACCTCCATCACTAATGATAGCCCTTGGTGTACCATATCTAGTAAAAATATATTTTTTTCAATAATTTGATTACAACCTTAGCATCATTAATGGGACATGCAATTGCTTCCACTCATTTATTCACATAATCAACAACAAAAAGTATATACTCATTATTAAAGGATTTTGGAAAATGACCCATGAAATCAATGCCCCAAACATAAAAAATATTACAAATAAGAATATTGTTTAGGGGCATCTCATTTTTCCTTGATATATTACCTGTCTGTTGGCATTGATCACAATAACTTACATAGGCATAAGCATCATTGAATAATGACGGCCAATAAAATCCACTTTGTAAAACCTTCGCCGCCGTCTTGGATGGTTCATGGTGTCCACCTGCTTCTTTTTCATGACAAAAGCTAAGTATATTCCACACTTCTTCCTTTGGTATGCATCTTCTCACCATACCATCTGCTCAAATCTTGTATAAATACGGTTCCTCCCAAAGATAGTGACTTATATCAGATAAATTTTTTTTTCTTTTGATAAAAAGAAATGTTAGGGGGCAACTCGTCACCTACAAGAAAATTAGTAAAATCAGCATACCGCAGTTCATCATAATCATGCACAAAACATAATTTCTCATAAGGAAATTAATCATGCAAAGGGTGTTCATCCATTCTCTCCACATACTCCCTGTTCAATATACACACGTGATCAACTACCATGTTTTCGATGTCTTTCTTGTCTTTGATTTCTAAGTCAAATTCTTGCAACAATAAAATCCATCTTATCAACCTAGGATTTGTATCTTTTTTAGCAAATAATACTTTATTGCAGAATGGTTAGTATAGACAATCACTTTAGACAAGATAAAATAAGGTCTAAATTTTTCAATAGCAAATATTATAGCAAGTAGTTTTTTTTTTTTTTTTTTCTGTTGTTGTATAATTTCTTTGTGCCTCATTCATGGTTCTACTTGCATAATAAATGGTATGAAATTTCATGTATATTCTTTATCCTAAAACTGCACCTAAAGTATCATCACTTGCATTACACATGATCTCAAAAGGTAAATTCCAAATGGGGGCCGAAACTATGGGAGATTGGATCAATTTCTCTTTTAAACAATTAAATGCATGCAAACAAGTGTTGGGAGAATCACAAAATCAAGCAAACTCTAACAAAGTTTCAAAATAGCAGAAATAATATTTTTTTCCCTCTTTGTGTGAATCTATTAGGAAACAATTTATTAGAGCTTAAAACCAAAGAACAAGCATACAAGAACACAATCAAATTTACGTGACAGGCACGAACCTGGTAGTATCAACCCCGCGCGTGCCATCTCAGCCCAGCCTGTAACGGCTGTGGCAGGCCGACAGTGGCGGTTGTACCCGCCCTATCAAAGGCTAGTAGGCCTGATGCAACGAAATTCTGTTATAAGGAGCCTATTCTCAGAAAACTGGTATCTTCTGGATTACTTGCGCTATCTCACTCTTAGCCTTCATCATCTCCTTGCTTCTTACACAGAATACTAACTTAATCGTCGGAGTGTTCCCGCCGGGCAAACCCCCAGAGATTCTTCTTCTTCCTCATCTCAGGTACCTTTCAGAAGCCACGTGAGTGCCATCTAGGAGTGACCAAATCGCGCACCATCAACTCTGATTATCACAAAACAAGACATACTTCTGTTGCTTGAAACCAAGCTCTCTTACGAACTGCTTCATCCATAACAATTTTTTACAAGCTTCTGTTGCTGTAATAAACTCCGCCTCTGCTGTAGAAAGAGCAATACACTTTTGCAACCTTGACTGCCACGAAACAACACCACCAGAGAAAATAATCAGATAACCTGGAGTTGACTTACAAGAATTCTCATCTCCTGCCATATCTGAATTTGTGTATCCAACTAACACTGGTTTACCATTGCCAAAACTAAGTGTTAAATTGGAAGTACCTCGAAGATATCTCATTATCCACTTTACTACATCCCAATGCTTTCTTCCTGGGTTCGAAAGGAAACGACTAACAACTCCGACTGCATGAGCTATGTCTGGCCTTGTACATGTCATTGCATACATCAAACTTCCTTCTACTGACACATATGGAACATTTTCCATATCTTCCTTCTCTTTATCTATTGAAGGGCCTTGATCTGATCTTAACTTAAAGGGGTTAGATAAAGGAGAAGAAACCACTTTAGCTTTATCCATATGGAACCTTTCAAGTACCTTGTTAATGTACCTTTCCTGTAACATGTACAACTTCTTCTTTTTACTGTCTCAACAAATTCGAATGCTAAGAATTTGTTTTACTGGTCCCAAGTCCTTCATGGCAAAGGACTTACTTAACTGCTTCTTCAAATTCTCAATCCTTAAAGAATTTCTGCCAACAATCAACATGTCATCAACATAAAGTAATAAGATAATAAAATCATCATCAGAGAATTTTTGTACAAAAATGCAGTAATCGGAAGCAGCCTTCTTATAGCCATGCTCCCCCATAACTGACTCAAACTTCTTGTACCATTGTCTGGGTGCTTGTTTCAAACCGTAAAGGTTTTTCTTCAACCGACAAACATAACCCTCTTTTCCTTTTACCTCGAAACCCTCTGGTTGCTCCATATAGATCTCTTCCTCCAATTCATCATGAAGAAAGGTAGTTTTCACATCCATTTGCTCAATCTCTAAATCTAGGCTAGCTGGTAAGCATAAAACAACATGTATGGAAAAAATTACAAGAGAGAAAATTTCACCAAAATCAATACCTTTTCTCTGACTGAATCCCTTGACAACCAATTTGGCTTTGTATCGTGGTTGTGAAGTTTGTTCTTCTTGCTTCACCTTGTAAACCCACTTGTTCTTCAAAGCTCTCTTACCCTTAGGCAACTTAACCAGCTCAAACGTGTGATTGTCATATAAAGATTGCATCTCATCTTCCATAGCACCAACCCAATGTGCCCTATTTTCATCTTCCATGGCTTCTGCATAACATTGAGGCTGTCCCTCATCTATCAATAATACATACTCATTTGCATCATACCATGTGGAAGGACGTCGATCTCTGGTAGACCTTCTGAGTTGAATTTCTGGTTCTAGCAACTGATCAATAGTTTGATGATCTGTCTCGACTTGCATAGAAGCATCTACATCATCAGTACCTTGTTGATCATCCTGGGTATTTTCTGTATGTGCTGATAAAGGAATCGGATCCAAGTCAATCAAATCATCACTATATTGATGGACTATTTTTTCTGTCTTCTCAACATCTTGTATAGTCTGATCTTCTATAAACACATCACGACTCCTAACTAACTTGTTCTCAACTGGATCATATAATCCATACCCAAATTCATCTAGACCATAACCAACAAAGATGCATTGTCGTGTCTTCACACAAGCTTAGGCCTCTTGTCTTTTGGGATGTGCACAAATGCCTTGCAACCGAAAACACACAGATGATCATAAGAAAATATCTTTGCCAGTCCAAACTCTATTTGGAACATCAAACTGAAGAGGAGCACATGGTGTGAGATTAAGAACATGTACAATTGTATTCAAAGCCTCACCCCAGAAAGATCTTGGTAGTGTCTTTCAACTAGAGTTCTGTTCATTCTCTCAGCCAAACCATTCAACTGAGGAGTCTTGGGAGGTGTCTTTTGATGTCGAATGCCTTGATGCCTGCAGTACTCATCAAAAGGACTTAAATACTCTCCCCCATTATCTATTCTGATGCAATGCAATTTCTTCCCAGTCTGTCGCTCAACTAGAGCCTGAAACTGTTTGAACACGTCTAACACTTGATCTTTGCTCTTCAAAGTGTACACCCATAACTTTCTTGAACAATCATCTATGAAGGTCACAAAATTACAGGCACCACCCAGAGTTCTTGTCTTCATAGGACCACACACATCTGAATGTACTAGATTAAGTATACCGCATTTTCTTGAAAAAGGGGAACTGCTAAAAGAAACTCTATTCTTAGCCAATACTATCAAGCATTTCTCGCTTATGTGAGCAAGTCTCTTATGCCACAACTCTGATGTAAGCTTATCTTTCACAGCATTGATAATGTCTTGTGAGAGTCCTACTTGCAGTATATACAAGCTAGAATGCTTGTTTCCACGAGCAACAATCATAGCACCTCTAGTAAGCTCCACTGACCATTACTGAAGGTGTTGCAATATTCTTCATCATCAAGTTTACTTATAGAGATCAAATTCAAGCGAATATCAGGAATATGCTTTACCCCTCCAAGAAGTAGCTTCGTGCCATTATTCATCTCCAAGCACACATCTCCAATACCAACGACTTTGGCTAAGCCATCATTGCCCATCTTTATTGTACCAAAGTCACCTGCCGTATAGGATGTAAAGAATTCCTTTCGAGATGTGGCATGAATGGAGGCTCCACTATCAATAACCCAACTAGTCTCATGACATGCAATATTGACAACATCATTATCATAAACAACAAGAAAGTCTTCAGTAGAAATGGTAGCAACTCTATCATTTTCCTTGGTATCATCACCCTCTTGTTCTTTGCCTTTCTTCTTGTTCTCCCGTTTCAACTGTCTACAATATTTCTTGATGTGTCATTTCATGCCGCAGTGATGACACTCAACATTAGCAAACCTGTTGGACTTACTTCTTCATTTATCTTTGTTCCTAGAATCTCTGCTCTTACTCTGCCCCCTTCTTTCTGTAACCAAAATCTCTGGCTGCTGAGAAGATCAATGTGACTTTCTTCTCGTTTCTTCATTTAAAATATTGCTCTTACCCAGATCCATATTGATTATACCATTCGGAGTTGAGTTACTCAATGACATTCTGAATGTTTCCCAAGAGTCTGGCAATGTACCCAGTAGACACAACCCTTAATCTCATCATCAAGCTTGATACCCATTCCAGCTAGCTGATTAATTATACCTTGGAACATACTAAAGTGATCTGTCAACGAAGTTCCATATCGATACATCAAAGCCATCAATTGCTTGATGAGAATCATTTTATTATTTCCCGTTTTCCGAGCATACAACTCTTCAAGTTTATTACAAAGTGTCCGTGCATGTGTTTTTCCACTAATATGATTCAAAACATTATCATCTACCCACTGCCTTATATACCCACAAGCCTGTCGATGTGACAAGGTTCATTGTTCCTTAGACATATTTTCTAGCTTCTCAGTGGCAAACACCGGTAAATGAAATTGTTTAACATAAAGGAGATCTTCCATTTTTCCTTTCCAAGTATGGTAATTTGCACCATTCAAAGTAATCATTCTACTCAAATTAGTTTCCATATTCAACACAAGATATTCAGTAACAATAACCACAAGCTCTGATACCACTTGTTGGGAGAATCACGAAATCAAGCAAACTCTAACAAAGTTTCAAAATAACAGAAATAATATTTTTCTCCCTCTTTGTGTGAATCTATTAGGAAACAATTTAGTATAGCTTAAAACCAAAGAATAAGCACACAAGAACACAACCAAATTTACGTAGAAAAACCTTCCCGGTGTGGGAAGGAAAAACCACGGTCACCCAAAAACTTTCACTATCAAGAAAGTGATTGTACAAGGGTTCTCTCTAGATAAAACTAGAGGCATTCAATCAGAAAATCATTAAGAAAATATATTCCTTGGGAACTAACAAATATTTCAAGATAATGGAGAAATCTCACCCAAAATGGAGGTACTGTTCACTGACTCAGATCTCACAAACCAGTGAATTAAACCAGATCTCCACCGTTCAGATTGAAGAACCTTAAGTCGCGAACATGCCTGCGAAATTTCAGCTCAATCGGACCATAAATGAACTAGGATCGAAGCACACGATGAAAATGTGCATGCTGGAATTTGAAAAGTCTGCTCCTTTTCTCTCTCCGTTTTTGCATGGGATTCCCTCATTTTTCTTTTCTTCTTCTAATCTTTTTGGCAGCCAACACCACTAAAAGGTTATTTCCTTTGACTATTTTCATTTTGGACAAAATTACCCTCATCCATGGGCTCAAAAATACCACATGGGTTTCTTGAGCCATCCTCCACATAAGAGGGAAACCCAACAACAAGCACTATCAATTACAAACGGTGTGTCCTTCACTAAAAGATTAGTTAGAGGCCTATCAATTTTAGAAAAGTCCTTAATGAACCTTCTATAAAAACCTGCATGTCCCAAAAAACCTCTAACTTCCTTCAACGATTTTGGAGGGGGAAGTTTTTCAATTAACTCAATTTTAGCTCTATCCACTTCAATACCTTTAGAAGATACTTTATGGCCTAAACAATTCCTTCCTTAACCATAAAATGACATTTTTTCCAATTAAGAATAATGTTAAATTCATCACATCTTTTAAGCACCAAAGACAAACTATGCAACCATGCATCGAATGAAGATCCAAAAACAAAGAAGCCATCCATAACCATCTCCATAAAATCATCAATGAAATCCGAAAATAAAAACATCATGCATCTTCGAAAAGTAGCAGGGACATTGCACAAACCAAAAGGCATTCTCCTAAATGCAAATATTCTATAAGGGCATGTAAAGGTAGTTTTCTCTTGATCTTCAAGAGCAATGTAATTTGGTGATAACCAGAATAACCATCAAGAAAATAAATAAAATTCCTAACCAGCAAGTTTTTCAATCGTTTGATCAATAAAGGGAAGGGGAAATGATCTTTTCTAGTATCATCATTCAATTTCATATAGTCGATACATACCCTTCAACTTGTTACTGTCCTTGTAGGGATTAATTCATTATTTTCATTTTCAACTACAGTGGTCCCACCCTTTTTTGGCACAACTTGCATAGGATTTACCCAAGAAGAATCAGAGATGGGAAAGATAATACCTGAATCAAGCAATTTTATCACCTCTATCTTTACTACCTCTTTCATATTAGGATTTAACCTCCTTTGGGGCTGCACCATAGGCTTGAATCCTTCTTCCATCATAATTTTGTACATGCAAACTGATGGACGTATTCCTTGAATGTCGTTAATGCTCCATCCAATCACCCTTTTGTGTTCTCTAAGCACCTTTATCAGCTTTTCTTCTTCAAGACCTATCAAGTAGGTAGAAATAATCACAGGTAAGGTAGATGAATTTCCCGATTTTTATACACACATATCAAATCCGATTTCAATGGAGTCTCTCCTTCATGGCTACATTATGGAACATCATTGCTGCATGGTTCTTCCTCTATGATTATCTTGATCAACTAAATCAAACTCCTCCTTAAAATTGCACAATTAAGCTCCAAATCATCTTGCAAGTCAATTTCATCATAATTAGTGCAATACCATGCTAATTATAAAAATATTATTACCAAAATCATCAAGTTAGAGGTATGAAAATATGTACAAATATAGGCTTATCAGCCATAATATAAGGTTCCGAGTGCAAAGGGAATTGGTTCGGATCCTCATCAATATCTGATAAAATGATTTGAATCTAATTGCCGAAATCAAGGGTTAGAGAATCTGATAGATTAAAATTTAGATCATATACATTTTCTGTCAAATCTGATTCAGATATACCTTGATTCAAATCCAATCCCATCTATTTGCATCCCTATATGAGGTTAAGAATGGAAATATGAATATGCATATTGATTTGTAAAAATAATGTCTGATTGCAAGAACAAATAGCAAAGTCTATTGCGTGTTCTTAAAATTGATGCACCTCCTAAATCCTAATTGAGAACACATCTGCTGCTGAGTTCGGAACACATTGTTGCACCTATATGCCTCACTATAGATATACATTGAGAGTATCTCTCATATTTGCATGTTATCATTCATGAGGAGATGTTCCCAGTGTACAACTGTAGTGTCATATGGTTAGGATTCTTATGGGTCATAGGAGATTTGAATTCTCTGCTGCTATGACTCCCTTGTGAGCCCCAATGAAACAAGGCACCTAGTGATGAAAATTAAAAAGTTGCTCATGTGTTGTCAATAGGACTCTCCCTGTGGAATAATCAACAACTCGTGCTATCCACAAGGCTCTCCCTGTGGAATATGGATAGCCAAAGTTTTCTCCTTAGAATATGATATAATTGTATGCTTGTCAGGATCCAAATCACTTGTAATCCGTAAAGAATTGGCTTTATAATCCTTTCTGCATTTTTGGGTGCATGAATGGTCGGTCAGAAGAAAACTAGCCCTTTAGATGATGTGTTTAAATATTCATTTATGAAATACTTATATTCTATGCATAATGAACTAGCCAAACTTGTGTTACTCCATTTCAGGATTTTATCACTCTGCCATCCTAAACACACATGACATAAAGAGAGGAGAAGATCTATGGGAATTGGCAAAGAGATGCTACATGAACTTGAGTAATTCTATCGATCGCAACAAGCATTTCTCAAACATGGGTGACCATAACTACCTCATGTGCAAGGCAATCGATAACCCTGGCTTTACCCCATCCTTGTTGTTGAGAATTTGCTTCATCTCTATTTTTGAGAACCCTTTGGTCGATGATTTAAATGATTAGTGCCAAGAGGTTGGACTGGAAGATTACATAGGTTGCTCTTCAGTTCATAGTGTTGGTCCCTCCATTGTTATATTTGATACAATTCTCAATGGACAGTTGGACTGTGCTTGTGGGTATTCATCACCCTTGCATTCCAAGGAACAGATGCAAAAGCTGATTGGCAACATGAAAATGATTCTAGTGAGCTAGCTAGAGGAACCAAATAGAGTGTAAAGGAAGGGTCTCCACTGAGTTTGTAACAGTACTTATGGTGGTGTTTTGAGTTGAATAGTGGGACTGAAATTGCAGAATACCCATTCAAAGCTTAATTCATCTTGAGATAGGCACATGAGAAGTCCAAGTTTTCTACTCGGATGCCTTTCCTTGCTTGGTTGAGATATATTGTATTTCCACAGGCTTAAGCAGTGGCTTTCTAAAAGCACCACCATGATGGGTGTAGAAAATAACATATCATAAAAAAAATAGTGATCAAAGTCAGCAGTCACCTAATCGCCGGCGTAACTATACATAAGGCCTAAATGGCGACTTAAATATGATCTAAGCCAGCAGTTCACGATGCCAATAAAATGAGCAAGACAATTTTTGCAAAATTTAGGCCGACGGTCCAGACCGCCACCTAAAGGAGCAATTCAATTTTTGACAAAACTAAAGCTGGCAGTTCCGACCGCCACCTAAAAGAGTAGGACTTTTTTACCAAAACCTACATCGGCTGTCCATGGTGTCTACGCCGGTGGTTTACACCGCTGACACACATGTACAATGAAAATCATACCGGTGGTCTGCTTTTACTTGTACCAGCGGCAATAATTAATTTAATCGTCCAAATTGATGACACCTAGGCCGACGATTTTGTACAGTTTTGATGGTGGTCTTGAGTTTCCTTGACGGTGGCTATACCGGGAAAGAAAGACTGCCAGTAGATTGTCGGCATTGGTCAATGCTAGTGGTCATGTAGTTTTTGTCGACAGTTTGGGACCACCGGCAAAAACCTGTGTTTTTGTAGTGAGGTGATGAAACTCAGCGTGGTAGGTGGGCTCAGGGCAGGTTTGGTAGGGGATGAAATTAAGCAAAGCTACTCGCTACTTGATCTAAAAACAGAGCTGACGAGAGTTTAATTGTGATTGGAGATGATATTAAGCAAAGCCACCCATTAGTCAATCTAGAAATAAAGCTGAGGGATGTCTTATTTTGGTTAAGGATGAAACTAAGCAAAGCTACTCATTAGTCATTAAAATCCAAAAACAAAGTGCACAAGTATCTAATTTTTGTTGGGAATGAAATTAAGCAAAGTTCTTCATTGCTCAATCTACAAACAGAGCTATTGATGTTTAATAAAAATTTCCTTTTTTTCCTTGAGCAACAAACAAATGAATGCCTAAATAAGTTTTACAACCCCAATACGAGGTTATTGGAATGACCTTAATGGCTTCTCTAGAATTGCAGAAAAGAACACTTCTCAATCATCTTTGTCCAGCTTTGGTACAACCACCCACCTATGCTTCTTGTACCTCAGCCACTTAAATATGATCAAATAGTCACTCAATTCGAGGGACTTATTTTCTTGACATTTGTTTATGTTCTTATCACATTGATATCACTTCTCTACACGACCTTGCATGACATTATAGTCTACTTACTTGCATTCATACCACGTGGTTGGTGATTGCGGTTCTGGTATGTAAATGCTGGAGGGAGATTCAAAATTTCAAGAATCTCTCCTCCCTCCCTTGTTTTCTTTGAGTTTTGTCTTTTTTTCTTCCTTCTTTTGAATGCAAGAAAAGATTTCTATAAACTTGCTCTCTCTATAGGTAGGGACTCACAGGAAAGAACTATAGATATTCACATGCATGTGAGGGGGTTGGGGGTGTTTTTCTCACATGTGCATCAAGTCAACGGATTAGGGCATGGGTACAAATACAGGCATGGTTTTTAAAACCAACACAGAGACTAAACTGGTCAGGGGTCCGGTTACCAGGTCGAATGGTCCGATAGTTCGGAACTGAAAGGCCTGCCCGTTCTGACAAAAAATAAAAAATAAAAAATAAAAAAGGTCAAAACCGTTTGAATGGTTAACCACCTAGGTCAGTGGTTTGTTGACCAAAATCAACGGTTTTTTGAGAAATCCTAGTTTTGGGGAAGAATGGAACCGGTCACCTAACCGGTCAGCGGTTTGCTGACCAAAATCAATGGTTTTTTGAGAAATCCCAGTTTTGGAGAAGAACAGAACAGGTCACCTGACCGGTTCCTGGTTTTTCTGGTCCTTCTGTCTAGTCCAGTCCAGTTTTGAAAACCATGAATACATGTATGGGTATATGTGCGCTACACCAAATCACTTTGGTTTTGGTCGGTTTAAACAGTTTGAATTTTGAATTTCAAAGTTTATTTTTAAACGTTTTCTTTTTCTGTTTTATGCATCTACAAACATGTGCACTGTTCTGAAGAAATATCTCTCTGAAAGGACACTTCTATGTCCATTCGGGTGACTAAGAACACTCTATAAAAGGAGTGTTGGTCGACCCAAAAAACACAAATCAATTCTCACAACACAGTTTTCTCTCTCTCTGCTGACTATCAATTTTTTTAGCATCATTCTTGGTGGTTTGCGGAGGTTTGGTAAGTGAGTGCATACCTACCAGTGGCCTATGAGCTGTTTTATCTGGGCAACTAATTTACAATCACTCGGCTGCACCGTAGGTGGCAAATGTGGTTTTAAGGAGAGTGACCAAGTGGCACGACTCAGCCTTCCTTCTCTCTACAATTTCTCTAATTCATAATTCTACAACACTATAGTTTTGCAAGTTTTCAATTTGGAAAGTGATTACCAATAAATTCCTTTCTACCTTCTTTATTATTTTCTAACAGTAAATCATTTCAGCATTGTTTATTCTTTGTCCATGTGTGTTTTGAATTGCCTTGTAACCAAAGCCTATGATGGTTCTTCCCCATGCTTATGAAATTATTGAAATTGTTATAGCTTGCCCAAGCTTTGTTTACAGATTGCCTTATAACCATGTCATTCTACAACCGTCAATCTTGGGGCTCCATTCATTTCAGCACCCTATATTTATAGATTGCCCAAGCTCTTAAACCACTTGTCCAAAATGTTGGTTTTTGGGGATCAGTTTGAACACTTGCTCGTGCTTATGGAATTGTTATGGGTTTGCTTCTTTTCATTCCTGTTGCATTTCTAGCTTAGTTCCCACTTGTTTTAGAACTCCAAACATGAATGTTGTTCAAAAGAGGTCTCCAAATATCTCGTATTCTTGGTGGACATATGTTCTAAATTGACTCTTCAAACAATCATTCAAATCTTCTTTTAAGTAGAAGAAAATGTCAACCCAGATAAGACATCCGAGCTTCAGAATCCTATCCCAATCCTACAAGATGAAGTTCAAGAGCACAAAATTGATCCAACCATCAAGAAATCTTGTTGTGTGGATGAGATCGAGAGTATTGTCAAAGATGGGGAGCCTTTAGTTTACAGTCAAGTACAAAGGGATGAGTCCTCGAAGCGCGATCATCTCATTGAGTGAAGCCCCAAGATTGATAGTTGCAGAATGACGTGGTTTAGTCATCCCAACTCTCTAATACTCACAAGAATGATTTCCTTGGTTCCACTTCTCCGGTTCTATCAACTGTATCGAATTCTCCCAACAATAGCCCTTTCCATCCACAGATATTTTACACATACGATCCCACTTGTGTCGATTCCTAGGTCAGGTCATACTTAAGGGAAATTCCGTCCGCTGTAGATTGAAAGCCCTGTTTGTTTTAATAAAAGGGTAATTTTGACATTTCCAAAATTTTTAAGTCCCACATGATGTCATGTGATACACGAAACTTATGGTTGACTAACAGTAGGTACTAAGTTGGCACGTGTTGAAAGTTTAAGTATTGGATTGGCACGTTTTAAAGTTTAGGGACCACAGTGAGACTATGCCCAAAGTATAGGTACTAAAATGCAATTTTCCCTAAAAATGCTTTTTCATGGAACTGAAGACTAGGTCTCAAATCTCATTACATTTTCTCTTTTTGTAATTCACCTTCCTAATCCTAAATGGGCCCACTAATTGGTTGTTTGGCACTGAAGCATTTTACAAGTGTTTCGTTTCACAAGCGGGCTCGGATTCACAAGTGTTTCGTTTCCCCCTTTTTTTTGAAAAAACACTAAAAAGATCAAGATGCAGGCTGATTGGGCATTTAAAGTGATTTGACTTAATATTATAATATACTTATAATGACAACTATATGACATTTCAGATTCAGATTTTTCAAATTTTCACTAATAGAAAATTCATCTATAGAAGTGGCCATAACTGCCTCAAAAAGCTTAAAAATGCCTCTAAAGGTTATAGGAGGCGGCCAGGTAAGTGACTCTAAAAGCCCTATTGCTAAATGTTTTAGAGGTGCTTAGTTGAGCATTAGTATAATCTGCCTCTAAATTGGACTTTTACACGCACATACAACTACCTCTATTGCATTGACGCTAAAAGTCCTGTATAGAGGCATTTAAAAGTGCCTCTAAAAGTTCAATTTAGAGGTGCATTTAAATGCCTCTAAATGATTTTGCAGCAATTTTATGTGCCTTTAAAAGAAATCTAAGAAAAGGAAAAATATGTATGCTTTAATATTTAGAGGCACTTTTGGCCGCCTCTAAAAATGTTCCAAAATTTTGTTTAAAAGTGCAATATATTGTGAATATTGCTACATAAAAAATTCAATTAATACACCTGTATGAAAATATATTCAATCAAAACATAAAACCTATATGAAAATATATATAAAATCCAAAAAGATACACCTAGATGTAACCGTTTTTTGTCACATACCAATTTTTTTGTGATGTACCAATTTTTTGGCTAAGTACCTCGTCATTTGACCTGCTCACAGGTGACCTGTGACTCAGAGGATGATGGATCTCCCTGGTGGCGAACTGCCTGGTGATGAGCTACTTGGTGGCGAACTCCCTGGTGGTGAGCTACCTGGTGACAAGCTCCCTGGTGGAGAGCTACCTGGTGACGAGCTCCCTGGTGGAGAGTTACTTGGTGACGAGCTCCCTGGTGGAGAGCTACTTTGGTGGACTCGTCATTTGACCTGCTCCTACGCGGCCTGTAACTCAGAGGATGGTGGAGCTCCCTGGTGTAGCGCAACCCAACTGCCCTTTGCATGAGGTGATCTCCTCTCCTTTGTAGGCGGCGGGAGCTGAGGGACCTATGAGAACTACATCTTTTCCTCCTCTTTTTAGGCGGCGACAGCTGAGGAACCTACGAGAACTGAACCAGGGGGCCCGGGGGTATTTACCCGACAGGGACTCTCCGATGCCTAAGTTAGCACTCTGATTGTCGAGAGCTTGAAGATGATATTAGAGGAATGAGAGAGCTAGAGAGTAGGGATTACCTCCATTTTTTCATTCTCTCCCCCCTGTCTTTGGGGGTCGGAGTCCTTATATAGTGGTGTCCTGTCAAATCAGGCGTAATAGCCTCTGTCAAGTTACGCGTAACTACCTTTGTCTCTCTGCCGCAGTCGTTACAGCCAGAGCTGAGGTGGCGGGTGCAGGCGGCTGCTGCAAAGTACGGCTCTGCCAGTCAAGGGACAACTCTCAAGACTGGCAGGCACGACGCCGCCTAGTGAGAGACGTGGGCGCAGGCCTCCGGATCTGTCAGGTACGGTTGTCAGGCAGGAGATCTTCCTGCGATACGCCGAGCTGCCCCTAAGTGCTGAACTACCTATGCTGAGCTACCTATAAGTGCCGAGCTGCCCCTTAGTGGCGAGCTCTTCGTAAGATGCCAGGCTGCTTGCGGAGTGGCCAGCTGCCTATGGCGAGTTGCCTATGCCGAGCTGCCCCTAGCTATACCGAACTCCCCGAGCTTTGCCGATCTGCCTGAGCTGCCCAGTTGTCAAGAGGCTGCACTTGGTTTGCATGAGGTGCCAGGTGTCACAATTTCACTAGAGGGCAAAATCCCCCCTCATCACACCTTATCCATAAAATTCCAATTGACTTCCATCATCATTTTAAGAACAAAAAAAGAAAAAACACAACATTCAGCCCTCATTATATTCATTCTTCCTAGATGTCTTCTTTTTTTAACAACCTACTAATTAAATATAGAGTAGTCCAAAAGAAATTCCTTTTAACATCTCAAAAAAAAAAGCTCTCTGTAATCTTCATCCAATCCTTTCTTCCTCTACAACCTGCAAAGAAAAGTTAAAGAATCATGGGTGCACACAATTTTCTATACTTTATGTGGTGTCACAATTTTCTGTAGAATAATTTGTATCAAAACTCATGGGTGCACACAAAAAGTTAAAGAATCAGTAATTCTGTGAAATTTTTGTTTGTTTAAAACTCTTAGAGTTAATTTATAGTTGGAGGTGTTTTCCTTTCTCAAAGAAGCCTCATTATTGCTTGCAATTACCCCCTTCACCCTAATTCATTGTTTTTTGTTTGTTCACTCTAATATCAAGGCAGCACGCAATCACTCTCCTTCGATAATTCCTATACCATGGTAATTAAAGCAAGCCCAAAATGAAAACCATAATGGTTGTTACTAGAAGTTATCCCTTCTTAGATTTCTGACACAGCATGGAAGCAATGGAAAACCGGGCTGGCTATGCAAGCATCGGGCGATCGCTAGCTTCTAGCGAAGAACACCGAATTCTCAAGGAGAGAGAAAAGGTGGCAAAAATTGGAAGAAGAGAACTTGAAGAAACTCTGAAATTATGAAGTATGAATTGATTCTGAAGTGTCTATTAACTGGAAAATAACAGTATTTATAATACATCTAGAAAATGTAAAAGAACTAGGAAATAACAACTAGGATAGAACCAAATATCTAATCTGATAGAATCAAACTCTTCTTGGTTTGAGCTTCCACCGTCCAATCTCCCTTGATGCATGAATCTTGGATTATCTTGCTAATCTTGATGCTTCTTGGAGTTCTGTTGGAATTCTGATATTGATTTTTTGATAATCTTGGATTCTTGATAAGTCTTGGAGTCTTGGATTAAGTCTTGATGGATCTTGAATTATCTTTTCTTGACTTATCTTTGACTCTTGACCTTATCCTAGGAGCTGCTGCCCCTAGGGATGAGATGGGCCTTGGGATGGGCCTCCATCATTCTCCCCCACTTGGAGAGAACTCGACCCCGAGTCATGATTAGGATAGGCAAGTGTTATCTCTGGCAAGTACTGGTGAAGGTCAGCAATGTTGAAGGTCTTGGATATACCCATATGATCTGGTAGGTCCACTATATAGGCATTATCATTAATCTTCTTCACGATCTTGTATGGACCATACTTTTGAGGCTTCAACTTGTTGTAGGTACCTACGGGAATTCTTTCCTTCCTTAAGAAGACCGTAACCTCATCACCTACATCAAACACTCAAGACCATCAGTGCTTGTCTGCGGCCATCTTGTACCTGGCGTTGGATTGCTCAAGCTTCTGCTTCACGGCCTCTTGGACGGACTGGATTTGTTATGCCATCTGTTCTGCTGAGATACTGGCATTGGGTAATCTGGGTAGCTTCACTAAATTGAGTGCATGGTTAGGGACCTTCATGTACATGATGGAGAATGGGGATCTGCCTGTAGAACTGTGCATTGCATTGTTGTAGGCGAACTCAGCCTGGGCTATGGCGAAGTCCCACTGTTTTGGCCTCTCCCGACATATTGTGCGAATTAAATTCCCTAAGGTCCGGTTTACCACTTCCGTCTGTCCATCTATCTACGGATGGGTTGTACTGCTGATATTAAGTGATGAATCAAACAACCTCCACAGGGTCCTCCAAAAGTGACTGAAGAACCGTGTGTCACGATCTGATGTGATGGTCTTGGGTACCCCATGCAAGCGGACAATCTCCCTGAAAAACAATTTGGCTGTCGCGGATGCATCTGCTGTTTTCTTGCATGGGAGAAAGTGAGCCATTTTTTAGAATCTATCAACCACCACGAAGACGGAGTCCATGTTCCTCTGGGTCTTTGGCAAGCCTAGCACAAAATCCATGGACAAGTCATCCCATATAGCAGTAGGAACGGGTAGGGGCATGTAGAGACCTGTGTTCTGGGTTTGTCCCTTAGCTGTCTGACAAACATAGCACCTGCTTACAATGGTAGACACGTCCCTTCTTAATTTCGGCCAGTAATATCGCCCCTTAACTGCTTCTACTATTTTATCCCTTCCCAAGTGTCCTGCTAATCCACCCCCATTCAAATCCCTAATGATGTTTTCGCGGAGAGAGGTGCAAGGGATACACAGCTATTTCCCTTTCATAAGGAACCCATCATAAATAAAGAAGTCCTCTACTGGCTGCTTATTCACGCATTTCTCCCATATCTGCTGGATGTCTTCATCTTGGGCATATAAGTCTTTCAAGCACTCAAAACCCACAATCTCAACACTGAGGGTCTTGATGAGAGCTACATGCCTGATAAGTGCATCAACCACTTTATTTTGCTGTCCTGCCTTATACACAATTTTATATGGGAACTTGTCTAGGAAGGCAGACCATCTAGCATGCAAATTACTTCTTAATTGCTTTTTCCCACTAAGATATTTTAGGGCCTGGTGCTCAGTGTAGAGAATAAATTCTTTTGTAATTAAATAGTGTTCAAATGTCTTCAGGGCTCTAATCACAGCATAAAACTCCTTGTCATATGTGGACCACTTTCTTCTGGCTTCACATAATTTCTCACTAAAGAAAGCAGTGGGCCTCTTTTCTTGGGACAATACAACCCCTATGCCAACTCCACTGGCATCACATTCAACTTCAAATAATTTATTAAAATTTGGCAAGGCAAGAACAGGATCAGAACATAATTTTTCTTTTATGAGAGAAAAACTTTGCTCTTGTTCTTCTTCCCATTGAAATTTACCCTTTTTCAGACATTCAGTAATGAGAGCCATGATACTACTAAAATTCTTAATAAAGCGCCTATAGAAGGTTGCCAACCCATGAAAATGCCTGACATCTATGACAGTGGATGGGGTCGGCCACTCCCTAATGGCTTTCACTTTTTCTTCATCTACTTTCACACCATCATTGCTTATAATAAATCACAGGAATAATAAATTATCATTTATGAAGATGCATTTCTTCAAATTAGCATATAATTTATTTTCCCTCAATGTTTTCAGGACCTCCCTAATATGTCCCATATGCTCAGTGATAGATTTATTGTATATCAAAAGATCATCAAAATAAACTATCACAAATTTACCAATGAAGGGGTGCAATACCTGGTTCATCAGCCTCATGAATGTGCTGGGTGCGTTGGTTAGTTCAAAGGGCATGACAAACCACTCGAACAAGCCATCTCTAGTCTTGAAGGCTGTCTTCCATTCATCTCCGAGACAGATCTTGATCTGATGATAACCACTCCTAAGATCAATCTTTGAGAAAACTACAACTCCATTAAGCTGGTCCAGCATGTCATCCAGCATGGGAATAGGAAATTTGTACCCAATGGTGATCTTGTTAATTGCTCTGCTGTTGACACACATTCTCCAACTGCCATCCTTTTTAGGTGTTAATAAGGAAGGTATTGCGCAAGGACTCATGCTGATTTGAATGTGTCCCTTTTTCAATAATTCTTCTATCTTTTCCCATAAGATTTCATTCTCCTTAGGACTCATCCTGTAATGTGGGAGGTTAGGTAGACTGGCACCTGGAACAAAATCAATATGGTCCTATATGTCTCTCATGGTAGGGAGTTCATTTGGTAACTCCTCTGGAACTACATCATTGAATTCATCCAATAGTCTCTATACTTCTGCTGGAATTTTATTTTCATCATTAACATCTTTTCCTTTTACTACTAGCAAATGTATTTCATGAGTATCCTTACATTCTTTAAAAAATTCAGTATGATGATGGGTGATGGTAAGGAAATTCTTCTGATGAACATACAATTTATCTATATTTTATGAGGTTTTTGCATGAAATTTTATGCCGGTTTAATTAGATTTTGCCCTATTTTAACTTGATTGCAAGAAAGATTTCAGGGGCATCCAACTCAAGAAAAAGAAGGCAAAAGCAAGAAAAGAAAGCCCAAAATTTATCAAATTCAGCCCGGCCCAGCCATGAGAGCAAAGGAGGGCCATTCGGCCCATGCAGCCCATGCTGCACTCTTTGGGAAAGCCCAAAGAGAGAGTACAACCGAAGCTCTCCAAAGGAGCCTATTCGGCCCAGCAATAAGGAGGCCCATTTGTAGATCAAGAGCAGCTCAAGAGCAGCCCAAAGTGCAGCCCAAGGAGCCTAAAGGCGGGAAACTTTCTAGAAGAGAGAAAGGAGGCATTAAGTGAAAAACAAGGCTAATTGGGTAATTCTGGACAATTTCGGCACCGAATAGTAATTTGGGCATAACTCTCTCATCCAAACTCCGATTGAGATGATTCAAGATGAGTTGGAAAGATAAAGAAACGTTCTAAAACTTTCATGTTTTAAGTTTTGATATACACGGACTGAATCAGGGTCAAAATCGAGCCCGAATTATCTAGAACCGCATTGTAAAACTTTCTAGATGAGAGAACTTTCTAGAGAGAACTTTCTAGATGAGAGAACTTTCTAGAGGAGGAAAGGGGCTGAGGAGAAGGCTATAAAAGGAGAAGAGAGCCAAGGGAAAAGGGGTCCAACATCTGATTTCAAACTCTCCTTGAGCTCTTGTTCTAAGAGAGAAGAAGAGAGAGAGATAGGCGCAAGAGAGGAGAAGAGAGGAGGAACAATCAGCTTCAAGAGAAGAAGAAGCTGAATTCGAAGGGGGAGAAAGCAATTGGAGATCAAGGTTTCGTCATCATTTGATTTTTGCACAAATTGGTAATCGAATTCAGCTAAGATTTATGTAATTTCTCCATCAAATTTTCCTTTATTGCTGTAATCAAAGCATGTATTATGCAAATTCAATTCTATAATTTGTTTTCTAAGTTCATTCGAGTAAAATAGATTCAATCTTGAAGTTTCTTGTTTGGAATATCAACTGTGGATTGTTGGCCAAACTACTATTCTGAAATCTCAGATTTGAAATTTCAGATCATGAATTTACAAGGTCTGAATTGCTATTTTCCAATCTCATATTTGTAAATTCAGATCATGAAATAGTGAGATCCGAACTGCTATTCTATAAAGTCAGATCTGTGATTTTAGATCATGAACTTGTAATTCCTGAATTACTTGAGAAAGAATTCAGGTAGCTTTAATTCAGTCTAGCCGAATTGTTCCTCTTTCTTTTTTGGAATTCCTAGAGTTCTTGAGAAAGACTCTAAGATTTCAGATCTACCAATCAATAGTCGAATTGAGTGCAAGGTTAGAGATAACTTGCACAATTCGGTTGGTGTTCATTCAGCTGAGTTGATGATCATTCAGCTGAAATGAAGCCCTAGAATTGGTAGATCTAAATGCATGCATCGTGATTAGATCCTTGATAGAGATATACAGACCATCACTCATGCATAGATTGAACATGCGCTCGAGAGAGGCTGTTCATTGCTTTGGGATTTCACCAAACCAAGGCTAAATCCTATTCTACTCGAATTTCCTAGAAAACTAGTTGCTGAATTTATTTTTCTATACATCTTTAGCTTATCTCCTCACTTGCATACAAGGTGTTTGGTCTAATGTGTTAGAAATAACTTTGTAGTTAGAATTTCAGATTTTCATTAGTTTTACATTTCAGCTGATCAGATAACAGTAGACTGATTTATTACTAGTAATTGCTACATAAGTCCTTGTGGGAATGATACTCTACTCACTACTCTATTACTTGAGCGGCTAGTGCACTTGCTAGTGTTACAATGAGCCACACATCATCTTCTCATGTGTTTTTGGAGCATTTGTAATGCTTTTTTCAGCTATGGGTAACAAAGTATAATGTGTACCTTCTTTTTCAAGTTGGTAGGTAATCTTCCTACCCGTGTGCCTTGCATCTGTATCAAACTGCCAAGGCCTCCCTAACAAAATATGGCAAGCATTCATATCAACAATATTACAATATACTTCATCATGGTACTTACCAATCGAAAAATGTACCTTGCAGCGTTCTTCCACTCATACGCTGCCTCCTTCCTTGATCCACCCAATTGTGTATGGGTTGGGATGTTTTTCAGGGATCAGCTGTAATTGTTGGATGACATCCCTAGAAATAATATTTTCTTGATTGCCACTATCAATAATTAAATTGAATAATTTTCCCTTGACAGTACATCTGGTACGAAATAATCTGTGCCTTTGAGAAGTATCCTTATTTTTCTGGGACAACATTAATTTTCTAACCACACAAGTATACTCCTCATGTTCATATGGACCCTCTTCATCGTCCCCATCAGGCCCACAGTATACCTCCTCCTCAATATCTTCTTCTTCCTCCCTTTCTACCATATTAACTGCCTTCCTCCTGGGATAGTCACTAGATCTATGTCCAACCTCATTACATTTAAAACATTTAATAGGAGCAGGCCTTGCATAAGGGTTATTGGGTTTAGGAGGGTTGGAAGGGTTACCTCGAGTATGTCCTCCTGTAGTAGCCTTACCGGCGTTACTTGTGCTTGCCGGGACTGATTTGTTCCTGTCGACAGTTGCCCGTCTGTTGTCGCTCCTACTGTACCGACGGTAATTATCACTGTGTGCCTTGTCTTGGAACATTAATTCTGCTTTCAAGGCTAGGTTCCTTACTTCCTGCACACTAAGAACCATTTGTACACCAATTTTGTCCCTGATGGATGGTCTTAACCCGCTCAAATAACGGGCTGTCTGCTGGTTATCACTTTTAGACAACTGGTTTCTTTCTGCTAATCTTAAAAATTCTGATGTGTACTCATTAACACTACGTGAACCCTGCACACACCGTTTCTATCGTTGCCGGGAAGAACTGGAGCACCACCAAATTCAAAATCATCATCACTGTCATCGTCAAGAACTAGACATCGGGACACAGTAGCGACGAGTGGTCTGTTGTGGTTGTCTCCTTCGATATGCTGTGGAACTTCCCGGTTCTGTGGGACAACCTCCCGTAACAAAGTTCGCAGTTGCTCAGTCACCTCTGCCAACTGCCGTTCGATGTTACGTGTGGCCGTGCGCTGTTCTTCAATCTCTCTCCAAATAGCTGGGAACCCCTGATCTCCGTCACGGGGTGGGTTGCGACTGCTACCGTCTGGGTTGGACATGACTGGGTGAATTCCTTGCTTTGATACCACTTAACGCAGCATGGAAGCAATGGAAAACCGGACTGGCTATGCAAGCACTGGGCAATCTTGCTAGCTTCTAGCGAAGAACACTGAATTCTCTAGGAGAGAGAAAAGGTGGCAAAAATTGGAAGAAGAGAACTTGAAAAAACTCTGAAATTATGAAGTATGAATTGATTCTGAAGTGTCTATTAACTGGAAAATAACAGTATTTATAATACATCTGGAAATTGTAAAAGAAATAGGAAATAACAACTAGGATAGAGCCAAATGTCTAATCTGATAGGATCAAACTCTTCTTGGTTTGAGCTTCCATCGTCCGATCTCCCTTGATGCATGAATCTTGGATTATCTTGCTAATCTTGATGCTTCTTGGAGTCTTGTTGGAATTCTGATCTTGATTTCTTGATAATCTTGGATTTTTTATAAGTCTTGGAATCTTGGATTAAGTCTTGATGGATCTTGAATTATCCTTTCTTGACTTATCTTGGACTTTTGACCTTATCCTAGGAGCTGCCGCTCCTAGGGGTGAGATGGGCCTTGGGGTGGGCCTCCATCAATTTCAATGTAAAATATAAACTAAAAAATGAAAATGGAAAGAATGATTTATTAAAAGTTTTTATGGATATAAAAACATTATATTGGTAAAGAAATAATAAAAATAATAACTGATTTAGAATTAGTTCTATTTCATTAGGAATGGAAGCATAGCTGAAAGCATCTGAATAAAATTGGCATTAATTCCCTATATTTGAAGAATTTGTTGGATAAGTATTTAATAACCTACAATACTAATGTGAAACTAAACATAGACATTTATCATATTTGCATCAAAATGCATGTAATGGTTCCCACCTTATCAGTGTGTCCATGTATGTGAGTGGGTGTGATTGATTCGTTGAGATTTGATGAGTATCAGCAAACCTCATTAAGTTTTTCATAAATTAATCACAGAAATCCTTTGAATTTTTTATCATATTTTCACAATACTAGCCATATTTAGAGGCTGATTATATTAAGTTGTACTTCAAAATAAATCATATTGAATTGATCAAAAAAATAATAATAATAAATCATATTGAAAGTGAAGTATGAAGATTCTTGTACAATGTTTTCGCTTACACATTCAGTTGCTACTACTATTTTAGTACTTAGTAGAATTATTATTTGTTTTAGATGCATGCAAGAGGAAATGTTTTACACATTTTAGTTTTCTTGAGAAGTTGTCCTTATTCAATCTCATGCTACCTAAATGATTTCTTTCTCTACTCCTTGTCATCTTAAGAACATGTAAAATTCTTCCCGTTTCCAACCATTATCATCAAATTGTTGTTGCGTGTATGTTATTGAGAACCTTAACTATATCTTTTTTGGTTTTGGGGATACAGTAACAATTCTGGATGCTTGTTTTGTTATGTATCTTTCATTCTTTTTTCTAACAATTTTCTTTTCTAAATGTTTTAGAGAGAAAAAAGACATATGTTCTTGTTTCAAGGAGGTGGGATCTATCAAATAAAAAATAAAGAAAACAAAACAAAAAAGAGAGGTGGGGAGGAGATTGGCTTCCGCGTTCCAACCGTCTTTTACAACCTTGCACTGGGAATATCTCCCCATAAAATAAAGCACATAAGAAGGGAGATATTCTCAATGCAAGGCCGTAAAGGCTGCTCGAACGGGTTTGCCCTGACCAAAGCTGAACTCGGTGGGGGAGAGAGGAGATAACCAATATATCAGTATAGAGTATCTTAAGAATCACTTCAAGAGCTTGGAGATCACTCAGCTTGCTGCAGTTGAGAATTACTAGAACTACGCCCATTATCTCCAATTGAGGTCTTAATAATTGTTCCCTCTCTAGTGAGGTGTTCATCTTTGAATAACTAATAAGAAAACTACCCTTCCAATTAATATTGAAAAATCAAATTAAAACTATAAGTTTGCCCGAAAATCTACATTTGATTAACTTTGGAGACCTAAAAGAAGCAAAGAAATAATACTTGGTGAACGAATTCTTATAGTTGGATGTTACATTACATTAGTTAATAACAAAATTAAAATTGTCTTTATTGTTCAAATTTATAGATAAGTTAAAGTAAGAAATAAAACTAGTTTAGGCAACATTGGTAATTTGGTACTCTTGGAACTAACCTCTTTATGTAGATGTTAAGATCCTTACCCTCTAAGAACTCGTTATGCAGTTAGGAGCTAGCCCGTCTCGGAAGCAGAATTCTTCCATCTTACCCTCTTGTCTCGAGGAAACCATGCACTTTAAAACATTTCTCCATGATCCACTAGGGCTCTAACTTATAACAAAAACCTATTGAAAATTAAAAAAGAAATTAAATGAAAAGAAGAAAGAAAGTAAGAGATAACAATTTATAAGCTACCGAATAGTCCCAGACTCCCAATCAAAACAACTTCTATATTACCAATTAAATACAGCATAGCATCTAGAAATCAATTTGTGAGTATTGAAAATTAATGTATATATTATATACAAAAAATAGTTGTAAGGGCAATAATGCTTTTTGGAGAAACATATTGGACAGTCAAGATGTCCAAAAAATGAGTATGGTAGAAATGAGCAACATATTGGACGGTCAAAATATTGGACAATCAAGATTAAAGAGTATGGTAGAAATGCACATATTAGACATTTTGGTTGACTTGCTACTACTGTTTATGTTTTGATAACTGATGTCTGAAATATTCTTCAGGGTTTTTGGACTCAAGAATTATAATTATAAATGCATAGACTTTAGAATCTCTACATATCTATGGAAATTAAAGCTTTTTGGAATTTATGGAAATATAGTAAGCTTTATGGAAATTAAAGAATTCAAATCAATAGAAAATAATTAAAAATATCCTATCATAGCTTCAATTCTAATTGATCCATAAGCACATAAAATGACCACAATTCCAAACTTAATACATACCTCCTCAACCAGATTAACTAAAGGATTCCCAAATTCCAAGGGTGCAGGTTTTGACTCTTCTAGACTTCCCTGCTAATTCCGTGGCAACTAATAATTAACTCTAGAGGTAAATATTATTTATCAAGTGGTCTAAACAGGTTTTGTAAAATCAAAAAAGTATACGGGAGAAAATGAATAACCTCTAACATAATCAATCATTTAAATCCCAAGAGGCACTACTACAATAAAGATTAAAAATAAAGGAAAGAGGCAGTTTAGAAAAAAATACAAGTGAAAACTGGAATAACATGGGGAAATGTGAATATAATAGCCATCTAATCAATAACACTGTTTACGGGTAAATATGATCCCCAATGCTGAATGCATTCTATAGAATTCATTTCTTACTGTTGGACCTTGATTTCCTATGTGTTGCATTTCTGCCACAATACTGTCATCACAAACTGACCTGGCTGGTGTACCATGGTATCTTGATGCTAGCATGCGAGCTCTTTAACTCTTGTCAAAGAAAATAACATAAAAAAAAAGATAATTACATGATAAGTCAAAACTTTTTTACTAGGCTTGTAGTAGTTAAGGTATTGATCAAGTCCACCATAACTATTCTAACCTAAGAAAAATGAAAAAGAAAAAGAATTGCTATTGAGAAGAATTGTCAATCAGTGACAAAATTGACCACTCTCAGACTAAAAGCTGAATTCTCACACTTTTTTTTGATAAATAAATTCTCACACTTTTTTATCCCATGATTTTAACATAGTACCAAGCAATTGCTTTTACTTCATTAAATGTATTGAAATGAAACTATAAGAACTTTTAAAACAGCCAAGAGAAACATCCTACCTATCATACCTAAGACAAAAAGCATGAGGATATACATCAAGTATTAGATAAATCCAATTTGTGGGTTCACATTGGTTCCTAATTTCTGGGTTCAAATTGGCCTAAAATTCATAAAGCTTCCAATTGACATCTAGGATGAACTTAATTAAAATAAAGGAATTTTAGTTTAGCTGGTATGAATAAAAGTCCTCTCATATCCAAAATGTATGGTGTAAATGTATGAAGCCTCAGTATAAATTTAGGTTTGCTTTTGCTTTAGATTTAAGTTATCATGCTTGTTTGTGAGAAATAAAATTAATACATAGTAGAAATATTTTAGGGTCCGTTTAATTCGCAGTGGGAATTGGAATCAGAATCGGAATGGTCCATTCCCATAGTCTGTTTGGTTCAGACAGGAATGGGAATGGGAATTAAAATCAATAGGAATGGGATTTCATTCCCAAGGGAGGGGCAGGGAATGGCTATTCCCTCAAATGGGGGAATGCCATTCCAGCAGGAATGGGAATGGGATTCCAATTCCACCCAACTTAAACAGTTGGAATTGGAATAGCCCATTTCGATTCCGAATCCAAACCCCTATTCCCGCGAACCAAATGGGCCTTAGTTTTTTATTATTGCTAAACTTGTATGATCTATGCATTTAGAGATGGTTACTTCATGGAAACATCAGCTTTCTCCATTTGAACAAAAGTCTTAGATCCCAAGCTATCTTCGAAAACTAGGCCCTTGAAGAGATGGCAATAACTTCATTGGAGACATCAACTATAACCCAGCCTCCTATCAAAATAACAATGAAGAATCACCATAATTAGCTAGTGGTGAAGAAAAGTTCAAATGTGCAAATAATTGGCCAAAGAAAGTTGTAGTTTTGCTCACTTGGAAGGATTCATCTTCAACAAAGAGTAACCCACCTGAAGTCCAAGGACCATGATGTTGGATGACAAAAATATTGAGCTTAAACATTCTTATAAATAAATTGAATGGGGAAGATATGATTTATGATATTGAATTTGTAAAAAACAACACAACAAAATCTTACCAAAAGAAAATATAGAGTGTATAAAAAGGGAGAAGAAATACTAAAAGAATTGATGGACAAGAGCTAGAAACTGAATATCACAGGTCAAACAACAAGGTACTAAGGACTCCAGACATACTTAAATGACCAAATAGGACCAGATCAAACTGTGGCCCCTTAAAGATCACTCGTATCCATTCCACCCCTGGCTGACCAAATAGGGCCTAAATACTATAAAAATCTCTCCTATAGTCCATAAGAAACTACATAGGACTCCAGACATCCTCTGGACACATCAACTAGGAACTCACCAAACTCCTAAGGGCAACAAATCTTTTGATCTTGATCCATCATACTTAAATGAAGTAAGTTTTTGAACTAAAAATATTGTTGCCACCTGACTTGCATTTCTCCATAGACAACCCTTTCTCTTCTTATGGGTTGGAAAGTGAGATTGGAATATCCTTTCTATGTAGGCACTTCTATTTGACTGTAAACCATGTTCATGCAATTAGCATACGTTCATAATCTTGCAGAACTGATCAAAGTTTACCACACTTCTTTATTGGATGCAGCCAAGATGCAATTGTGCTCTGTTAAAGATGATTTAGATTGATCATGCGGGGCTTTTCCTTAGATTAGATGCATCCCTTTAGTTGTTCACCATCAACTTACCTCAAGCGATTTCTTCTTGGACCTCTCTTCAGATGGGCTTTACCAATACTCCAGCAATGAAGAGGTAGTTGCTCATGTTGCATGGTTCATGGAATATGTGTCTGAATGTGATCCCACCTAGTATCTCATTGCTGAGTTTCTCTTCCATGCTGCCAAAAAGAATGGTTAGTTGATGCTTATTAGCTTCTACATTTCTATAACTCCATATTATACCTTAAGATATAGAAACCTCAATTTCACCAAGAGGATGGTCATGCTCCCTAGAGGTGCTAATTATATGCCACATGCTTTAGGCAATGAATGGCATCTTTAGTTTACAACATCTGGGAGATTTCCACTCTTGGAATTTATCCAATCAAATGGTTCCAACAATTTAATCTTTCACTTCTTTTATAATGGAAAAAATAAAAACTATCCATTAAATCCATAAACCAAATAATTAAGAAATTGTACATGGGGTATATGTGCAAGACAATGGATGGTGTCTTCAATGTACCATACCTAGGAGATCCTCCTCTGTAGTTGATCCAATTGAATGGTTCTTAACCATTTAATCTTTTACATATTTTTAGATGGATAGCAAATAAAAACCATCCACAGAAGCCAATAAACCAAATAATTATGACCTTGATGTAAGGAGGAACTTCGGTTCGAAGATCTTCTAGAATAAGAAAGGAAACCTGTGGGGTAGAAAAAAGGATTATAGGAAGTTTTATGTCGATTTAGCATAATTCACTTTAACAGGATGTTTTAGCATGATGCATTAGCAAGTCAGTATTCTCCTATTATAGATTAAGAACATATTAGCTTTGTATACGTAACCCAACTGCTTCTCTTAGCTGCATTTATTCTTTCACCTGTACTAGACCAAATGATTGTTGATTCAAGATCATTTCCAATACAACTATGAATTATGAATGATTGGTTATCAGAAGGTACACTCTTTGAATCACTGAGTAATTAGAAATTTGGAAGAAGCTGTTACAAAAGATGGCAAACTGATAGCTAATTTTTCTTGGGACAATTGGAAAGATATGGAGTGCTGATGAGAAATTGTTTGATGCAGTTCCTAGTTTGAGTGGAAGTGATATTGCTTATACATACCTTGCAATAGATGTTTTGTAGAATGGAGGAATAGTTGCTGGTTTACCACAAGATCTTGCATTAGGCTTGGCTTCTCAAACAGTTTTGAGAGCAGCATCTATGGTCAATAACACGAAAACATCCAAGTCAGTTAAAAGATGATGTTGCATCACCTGGATAAACCACAATTGCTTCCAAGTGTTGCTTCCAAGAAAAATTAATGAATGTTTTTGGTTGTTGCTTCCAAGTGTTGCAGAGAACTAACTTAGAGTTAACCTTATAACATCACTTCCTTTATTGGTATTCATCCATGAACAAATGATACCTACACAAAAATTAAACCGAATTGGTATTCAAGCATTCTTTTTGGCATATTGGTTAGGAGAAATTTCTAATTACAGAGAATTACATATTATAGATTCATACTGACATACATGTAATGGTCCTGCATGAACTTTTCAAAATTCAATTTTATCATGTCTGAAAATGGATCAAAAAATTCTGAATTATAGATTAAAAAAATCAGAGACCATTCACTAGAGAGAAGCCCATTGATTGAGAAGAAGTAGAGGCCTCTTTACAAAAAGGTTTTGATGTCAAGTAATAACGTTAACTAACCAAACATTACAAAGTTAAGAAAGAGTTAAAAGCTAACTGATGTTATTTGGACTAGAAAGGACCATATTTTTCTTTTTAAACTGTCCGGTTAGATATAACAACTAAGCATTTAATAAGGAAGGTCTTAGTATTTAATACAAAACTCTGGGGAGGTTGAAGTCTTTTACCCAATAATTAAAGTATATATTCATAACAATAAGATGTTTGACATTATACATTAAAATAACTCACATCTATTAAAACATTGAGTTGGATTACCAAATCATGAAAGCCTCTATTGCATGAAGTTTAAGAAGACTTTTGAGATGTGTCATAATTACTATAATGACCTAGGAATTTCTACTCAAAACAAAATCAGGATCAGACCTCTTAATAAGAAAGCAAAAAAAAGGAATTTGATTTTAATATTTATGAAATTTATTATTTTATTTGCCAAATATGCAAAGAATGTTTAAATATGTTTTGAAATTGAAATACTAAGCAAATCAAACCCAAACCTATGTATTATATAAAGAATAACTTCCCCAAAACGGGAATTCCAAGCCAAAGAAAAAGTTATTGAGCACATTAATTTTTAAAGTAAAGGCTAATGTGCCACCTCATAACCCTAAGCACAAGTGCACAACCTGCAAGAAAATAAATACATCTTACTATTAGTTCTTGAGCAAACACCAGTAAACCAAAAGCAACCCAAAACACTAGTAAACAAAGAAGAAAAATAGGGATACAAAAAGACCTTTGCAAAACACCAGTAATTGGGGAGTTGTTGATAAATGTAAATTCTAATTTCATATTCTCTTTTCCATAAGTGTAATTCTAATCAGCCCCACAAGACACCCTTTCTCTTATAAGGAAAAGACACCACTACAGACCCATAAATTGATCAAGCACTCAATGCTAACATTGTTGGCTAAAACTTTTTTTATATAATGAAATTCTCTAACAGAAACAAGACCAAATAAAGAGCTAATAATGATCGTGAATGAAAATCCAATGGATACTTTACGGTCAAATAAAACAAGATGTATTAATAAAGGGAAAATTCAAGTCCAATTCATGAAGAAAATTCCTAGGAGATATTAAATTTTTAAAACCAAGAATCCATTGAGCAAACATATACCAGAAAAAAATTAGAGCAAACAAAATGTCCTAAGCAGTTGATGGCAAAAATGCTCTTCCAGGTTGGCGTTCCGTAGGGGTCCATGACAACCAACAAGCTTGGCATGCATTAACACCATCTAGCACAATCTGGTTCTTTGGCTTCCACTTAAGATAATCAATATGACTAAGCATGGTGAAACCCCACCCCACTTCTTGCTGACAATGATCTTTTGGTGACCAGGAAACTTGAACTTGGCAAACGAAGGGCCTCCTGTGCATGATTGGCATTCCCATCTTTACAGTGGACACAAAACCCTAAGAACTTCAAACGACTTTTGACCAAAGAGAAGAGAAACTAAGAAGAAATTAATAAAGAGTATAGAAAACTTTACGATTCGAACCAAAGAACCTTACAACCAATTTTATCTATAGGGCTTAGCGTTGAAGAAAAAAAAAATTACCATTGAAGAAAAAAATACAGATATAACCTGATTCAAATACATATATAACCCGATTTTATCTATAGGGTTTACCATTGAAGAAAAAAAACAAATATACCATTGAACAAATATATTGATGTAGTGCAATCCAGTCACTCCTAACTGGCACTCGCGTATCTCCTGGAAGACACCTGAAATGGGGAAGAATAAGAAGAATCCCTCGAGGGTCTGCCCGGCCGGGACACTCTGATGCTTAACTCAGGACTCGGTAGAAGCAAGGAAAAGGAGAAAGGCTAAGAGTGCAGATAGCGCGTTACCACTATATTCAAGAGATCAGCAGTTCAAAAAGAAGTTTCTCCCCCGCCGTGAGGGCTTTTATAGAGGTGTTTGTGTCAGGTCGGGCACAACTGCCACAGGGCTCCTGCCACAGCCATTACCTGTCAGGGCTGCGCAGGCAGCCGTTGTGACATACCTCTCGCCTGGGTGAGTGACACGTCCCTGGATTGGCAGGCACGCCTCCGCCTGCCAAGAGACGTGGACGCAGACTGTCGAAAGGACAAAGACTGCACCGTTAGTAAGGAAAGTGCCGCAGTCTAATCGGTACGGCCTGTCAGATAGAAGCTTCCTGAGAAGCGCTCATGCGGCTCGTTCCCAAGCTACTTTGTTGCGAGCTTGGGGTGCTTCAGGATCACCCTTAGTAAAATTGGTCCCCAGGATGACTTATCTGTTCAGGGGCTTGGGCGAGCTAGTTTCCCTAGCTCGCAAGCTAAAATTGCCTCGGAATATCCCTTTCGGGGTAGCTCGGGGAACCCAGAGCTCGCGTTGTAGCGAGCCCCTTTTCTTGCTCGCTACGGTGTAGCAAGCTGCTCTAAGGGCTCGTTACTTTTTCGTGCGAAGCCACAATGTTGAGTTGTTACTTGTGCTGAGTCAAGTCCACGTGTCACAGTTTCGTAGGTCGGGTCAAACCATCCTCCATCAATTGCCCCCCACTCCTTGGGGTGAGAGTGTAACCTTAGTGCGAGGAGTTCATGAAATGCGATGGGCTGATTTGACCGAAATTCAAACTTGATTGACTACTCACATTAAATGCATTCGCGGGAATTAGGAGATTTTCTGACTTTTCGGATTTCGAAAACATGCTGAAGTGGCTCTTAACTCTGAGCATCGTGCAGCTGTCTTTACCTTAATCGCGAAAGACATGCCACCAACCACTTTCGGTTTTCAGAAGGTGGGCGGTCAGTGCGCCTGCAAGCCGTTGGATCCGTTTTGATCTGGGCCATCGATTCAGGGGTGTGGAGACCATAAATAGGAGGGCCCTCCAGGCCTCACCTTCTTTCACGCCATCTTGCTGTCTTCGGATTCTGAGGTCGCGCACTCATTTAATCTGCCCAGAGTTCCTCAGTTTACTTCATTTCGTCTCCTCTGGTGAGTCCTAATCACTGTCAACCATGTCTGGGTATCCGTACCACACCTACCACCGGGGCGATAACCAGGACGACGATGCTCCCTCGAGCTCGGGAGGAGGTTGGGAACAAGTCCTGGAGGCTCGGAAGGCCTCCAATGATGTAGCGTCTACCTCTCGGGGGAGGGAGCCTAACACTTTTGGCCCTTCCTCCATGACGACGGAGAGACTTAGGTCTCTAATTTGCTACTTTCGCCTCCCTGGGGACCTGGCCTATAGTCTCCCCACTGGAAACTTCCCTTGGGAGCATGGTCCCAATGAAATAGTCATCTTTCAGGAACAGCTCGAGGCTGGCCTGCATCTCCCCCTGCACCCCTTGATAGTGGAGGTGCTAAACCATTTTAACATCACCATCGATCAGCTTCATCCCAACGCCATTCGGAACATGGTTGGGACTATATCTTTGTGCTATGAGTATTGCCTTCCCTTGGACCTTGAAATTTTTGTTTCTATCCTTAGTATAAAGAATGCCGCTCCCGGGGTTCTACCGGAGAGGCGCTTTTACTACCTCTCTCCCCGCCGCGGCTATAAGCTCTTGTATGGGCTACCGAATAAGATTCCAGCTTGGAAGCGGGATTACTTCGTAGTCCATAATCCCGAGGGATGGCCCTTCCCAACTTCTTGGAGGGGCGCCATCCAGGATCATGGGGCCAAGCTGGACCCCGAAATCCGGAAAACAATGCTGTCCTGGGCATCAGTAGGCTTCCTCTGTTCGTACTACTTGGCCAAGGAGAAGTTCACACAGGCCGGCCTAAGCCCGGGTAGGTTGTCCTTTTAGGTTGCGTAGTTTTCATCATGACGTTGTGTTCTTATGCATATAATTCATTCTTACCAAGCTAACACTGATTTCTTCTTGGCAGCCATCGTGTCTGGTGTCGACTCGCGTTGTCTTCTCTCTAGCAACCAGAGGCGCAAAGTGAAGAGGTCGCGCCCCGACCGGACTCCCACTTCTGGGGGCTCTGAGTTCGAGTCTGCTGGACCAAACCTTGTTTCCCCACTGCCTGAAGTTCCATCGGCGCCATTTGAAGGAGGCGCCAGAGAGGGTGGCCTCGAGGGGGGCAAGCTCCCGAGTCAGGGGGTGATTCCTCTGAGTCCTTCCCGCCCATTCCCTACCCGCAGTTCCCGGTAGGGAACTGGCAGGGGTCAATGACTATATCATGGCTGGATGGAAGAGCCGAAGGGCGATCTACCACGAGAAGGTTGCTAGGTGGGGGGAGATGGAGCCCAAGCCACTTGCCGCTTTTGCTGCCTCCCACTGCATGGTGGTAAGTGGTCATTCTTTCCCTCCCATCCTTTCTTTCCTTTTACTGTCTTCTGACCTTACTCTCTCGTTCGGTAGGTGAACACCGCCATCCACGCCATGGCCCTCCAAACTAACATCCACTCGGGCGACGCTCGTAATCAGATGACCCTTGTTCAGAAGCTCCAGGGCGAGCTCGACCAGGCCCGAGGCGAGCTCCTTCACACTCGCAAAGGGAGCGAGGTCCAGGAGCTACTCGTCCGTGACCACGAGGCGCAGATCGCCAGGCTTTCCAAAGAGAGCGCGCGCTACAGGGAGGAGTCGTCGAGGGTGTCAGCGGAGAGGGAGCTCCTTCGCCAACAAGTTCAGGACTTGGAGTCTACACTTCTGGACCGAACTCGGAACTTCGACTCCATGGTGGAGGCCGAGTGGGAGAAGGCAGTCTGGGACTTCAAGGAATCCCAGGAGTATCACGACCTCCAAGTGGAGTATGGCTCGAGTTCATACCACTCCAGATTCAAGCTCTGCCGCTGGTTGGTCCGGAAGAAGTTCTTTGGCCTCAACCTTGACGGCATCACCATGAAGGGCCGGGCCCCCGAAACGGCGGACCAGGCAGAGAAGGAAGAGCCTGACTCTCCGAAGGACGAGGACGAGGACGAGGTGGAGGACCAGGTCGCCGACACGGAGGTTCCGCTTCTTGACCATTGCATTATAGTACCGAGCTACTCTTTGTTGGTAAGCTGCGGTCCTGATATATGCGAGGTCCCTAACTTTGTCGAGTAGGTCGAGGTTGGTACGTAGCTCATCTTCATTCGCCTTGTCATCATATGCTTCCAGTCGTAGCAAGGGAACCTCACTTTCAGCTGGGATGACTGCCTCGGTGTCATAGGTGAGGTTGAAGGGAGTCTCTCCTATGGCAGTCTTCATTGTGGTTTGGTAAGCCCATAGAACACTGGGTAGCTCGTCTGCCCATAGTCCTTTAGCTCGGTCCAACCGTGCCTTTAGCCCGCGGAGGATAGCCTTGTTCATGACTTCTGCCTGACCATTTGCTTGAGGGTGTGCGATTGAAGTAAAATTTTGTCGGATTCCCATGTCTTGGCACCAATCTTGGAATTTGATATCCTCGAACTGCTTGCCGTTGTCAGAAATCAATACCCGAGGTAGTCCAAAGCGGCACACGATGTTCTTCCAAAAGAAGTTTTGGACATTTCGGGTTGTGATCGTGACAAGGGGTTCGACTTCTACCCACTTGGTGAAGTAGTCCACTGCTACTACTAAAAACATCCTCCCACCCATTGCTGGCGGGAATGGCCCGAGTAAATCGATACCCCATTGTGCAAAGGGCCACGGGCTAGTGAGATACTTGAGGTCGGCAGTGGGTTGGTGGTGAATATTGGCATGTCTCTGGCATTTGTCACATTTTCTAACGAGCTCAATAGCATCTGCCTTCATTGTTGGCCAATAATACCCTTGTCGAAGTGCTTTCTGGGCAAGGGCCCAGCCCCCCAAGTGCCCGCTGCATAACCCCTCATGAGTGTCACGGAGTACGAGCTCGGCTTCGGTAGGGCGCAAGCAACGCAGATAGGGGAGCGTGTAGGATCTCCTGTACAACCGTTCGTCTATCATGACATATTTGGTTGCCTAGCGCCGCACCCTTCTGGCTGCATTACGATTTATAGGGAGGGTCTCGTGTAGCAGGAAGCTCGCGAGTGGGTCAATCCAGCTCGGCTCTACTTGAACGATGGGAGCGACCTCCTCTGCCCCCCCTCCCCGGAGAATGCTAGGCCGGGGCAAGTCCTCTATGTACACGGTTCTCATGGTGATGTCGCTGGCGCTGGCTAGTCTGGACAGGGCGTCGGCCTCAGCGTTCTTCGACCTTGGGATTTGCCTGATGAAGTGTGACTAGAAGTTGAGCAGGGCCTCTCTGACTTGGGTCAAGTAGGTGATCATGGTTAGTTCGCGAGCTCCGTACTCGCCAATGACCTGGTTGACCACGAGCTGGGAGTCGTTGCAGATAATGATGTGTTTGGCTTTTACTTCTCTGGCTCGATCTAGTCCAGCTATCAACGCCTCGTACTCCGCTTCATTGTTAGATGCTGCAAACTCAAAGCGTAGCGCATACTCCAGTTTCGTGCCACTTGGGCCATAAAGGACTATTCCAACTCCGCTGCCCTGTTGGTTCGAGGAGCCATCTATGTGAAGGATCCAGGGCTCCTCATCCTAGCTCGCGCTTGGCCGAACTAGGAGAGATGTGACACTAGCTGCTACATCATGGGGCTCTGACTCGACTGGCCTGGGAGCTTCGGGCTCACCCGAGCTAGGGGTCTCGTGCTCAACTAGCCTGGGAACTTTGGAGTTGAATGTGCACTCGGCGATGAAATCTGCAATTACCAGTTCGTACTCGCTGAGCTCAATGGCCCACTTCATCAATCGATCGGAGACCTCGGGCTTAAGTAAGACTTGCCTCAGAGGTTTGTTAGTGAGGACGATAACAGTGTGAGCCTGGAAGTATGGGTGGAGCTTCCGATCTGCAATTACCAGTGCGTACGCTAGCTTTTCTATCTCCGGGTATCTCATCTCTGCCCCCTGCAATACTTTACTAACATAATAGATGGGTCGTTGAACCCGATCTACTTCTTTTATTAGTACCGAACTGACCACTTCATCGCTTGCCGAGAGGTACAGTTCTAAAATATCGCCCTCTTCGGGCCGGATCAAGATCGGCACACTAGCGAGGTATTTCTTGAGTCATCAAACGTGAGCTGACAATCTTGGGTCCATTCAAACCCTTTGCTCTTGATTGCCTTGAAGAATGGCAGACAGCGGTCTGCCGATTTGGACATGAAGCGGATTAGGGCAGCTATGCGGCCATTCAACATCTGAACCTCTTTCAACTTCCGAGGTGGTCTCATATCTAAGATGGCCTTAACTTTATCCGGGTTGGGCTCAATGCCGCGCCGGTTGACAATGTATCCTAGGAACTTGCCCGAGGTCACACCGAACACACACTTATTCGGGTTCAGTCTCATATTAAACTTACGCAAGATTTCAAAAACTGAATGCAAATCTTGTATTAATTCATGTGAGAATTGAGTTTTGACGACCATGTCATCTACATAGCATTCTACTTTTCTGCCAATTAATGGCACAAACAACTTATTTACAAGCCTCTGGAAGGTCGCCCCTGTGTTTTTCAACCTAAAGGGCATAACCTTGTAACAGTATAGACCGAACTCCGTGATGAAGGTAGTCTTTTCTTTGTCCGTCGGGTCCATCCTGATTTGTTTATAGCCCAAATAGGCATCCAAGAAACTTAGCAACTCATGCCTTGAGGTCACGTCCACCAAGCGGTAAATTCTGGGGAGCGGGAAGTAGTCTTTTGGGCAAGCCCGGTTCAGGTCGGTGTAGTCGACGCACATGCACCACTTGCCATTCGCCTTCTTTACCAGGACGGGGTTGGCTACCCAGCTCGTGTAATGGACTTCTCTCATGAAGTCAGCTGCGAGGAGCTTCTCGACCTCCTCATTGACCGCTTTCCACCACTCCGGGGCTAGGTTGCGTTTCTTCTGTCTAATGGGCCTAACCACAGGATCAGTATTCAGCTTGTAACTTACCAATTCGGATTGTAGAGGTTCCTGGACGGAAGCACTGATCTGAAGTGTCCAAGCTGGGTCTGCCGCTAAGGTCGGGACTGCGACTGGGCGCGGCTTGTTTTCGCCTTGCTCCGTTGGCCGCTCTAGTTCAAGGTCATCGGCCACCTTAGTTTTTCCCATCATGGCGGTGACATAACACTTGCGGGACTCGAGCTAGTCGCCCCGCGCTACCCCCACACTGAAGTCTGTAGGGAATTTCATAGCCAAATGGTAGGTGGAGACCACCACCCACAGGATATGGGTGATCAGCCGACCTATTATGGCATTGTACGGGGAGGGGGTCGTGACCACCAGGAAGTTGTGGTTGAGTCTGACTACGCAGGGCCATGTGCCGACTTCCACAGGTACTGTTATTTTCCCAAGGGGCCAGACTTCTTCTCCTCTGAAGCCCACCAAAGGAGTGTTTGCAAGCCTCAAGTCACGTTTCTACAACTGAAGCTGGTCGAATACAACTTTGAAGAGGATATCTGCCGAGTTGCCCGAGTCAACGAGTACACGCCTGACCTCGAAATCACTGATCCTCAGCTTTATCACAAGTGCATCGTCGTGGGGGTAATGGACCCCTTGCGCATCATCTTCTGTGAAGAAAATCGGTTCTTTTGTCCTCGGCCGCTTCGGAGGATTCTGTTCTTCCCGGGCGGCTTCGCGAACTGACGTCCGAGCTGCTGCTGAAGTACAGCCCGCGACGATCGATCCTCCCACTATAACGTGGATGGTGCCCCAGACTGGCCTCTCTTTCGGAGGTTGTCTCACTGTTCGGCCGGCCTGCTGCTGGACTCGGGAGCATCCTTACCGTGCTCCCCTTGCCGACCTGCTTTATTATTATTACTGTTGTTTTGTATAAAGTTTCTTAAATATCCGTGACGGATGAGTTCTTCAATCTCGTCGCGGAGATTTTTACAATTTTTGGTGCTATGACCGTGATCTTTGTGAAAGCTACAATATAGATTCTTATTTCTTTCATTGGGGTTTCCCCTCAAACAGGGTGGCCACTTCACATACGGAGCGTCCTTGATCGCCATCAGGATTTTGGTCCACTTCATGTTCAATGGGGTGTAATCAGTTCGGTCCGCTGCAGGAGCTTAGAACGACTGTCCTGGCTTTGCCCCCCGAGCTGCATTCTTTTTCTTTCGGCTGTCCCCTTGGCTGGAAGGCTCTCCTTCCCTCTTCCTCTTTTCAGGTGCACTATCGCCCTTTTGATTGATCTCCTCTTCGGTGGATATGAACTTGTCCGTGAGCTTAAGAAATTCAGTTATGGTCGCTGGTTGGTTGACGACCATGTGCCATTTGAACTCCTTGTGCGTCACGCCTTTCTTAGTTGCTGCAAGGCGTACGGTGGGGTCCAGGTGCGGTATCTGCATGCAAGTATCGTTGAACCGCTTGACGTAGCACCCGGATGGATTCTCCTTCTCTCTACACTATGTTGAGGAGGCTCTCTTCAGTTCGTGGGCACCGCTTACTGGTGATAAAGTGGGACATGAAAGCCTGCACGAACTGCGCCCAACTTCTTATTGATCCGGGCATCAAGTTCTGGTACCATGTGCGGGCTACTCCCCTAAAGGTGGTGGATAAGGCCACGCACATGCACGACTCACTTGCATTTTCTAGGTGCATCTGCAACTAGAAGGTATCTATGTGATCATTTGGGTCGAATGACCCATCATACTTATCAAGAGGGGGAAGCTTGAAATCTTTAGGCATTGAGACTGCCAGTAGCTCGGGAGATAGCGCTTTAACCTCACCCGAGCTTACCTCTTCTTTGCCTCCGAGCTCGGGTAGGCCGCGGGTAGCAAACCGGTGAGCTTAGTGGTGGCGTCTCTACTTTCTGGCGGGCTCAGCATTCGTGCTGCTCACTTTTGTACTGTCAGGAATGGTGTGTGCAGGAAATAGCTCGGGCCGCTGGTGATGGCTTCAGACAGAGGGCTCCTACTTGGAACCTACGGCCAGGGTTTCGAATCGGTTTTCCAGGAATGGAGTACCGGGCCTTGAGGGTTGAGGTGATGTGGGCCTGCCGAGCTGAGGTCCTCCCGACCTGACTGCCCATGGTGAGGTCGAGGCGGCTGGTCTTTCTTGTCTGCCATGGGTGGAGGCCTGGCTCCTTGGAGGGTTCTAGGGGGACTCTCCTCGGCGAGACGGATGCTCCTCCTATCGGTGGGACCTAGCTCGCTGCGAGACCGGGTGTCGAGGGGGAAGCTGTGATTGCTGAAGCTGAGGTTGAGGTAACTGGGGAAACTGCTGCTAATACAGGTACTGGGAGACCTAGTGCAGCACATGCTATTGATAGAGCTGAAGTTGCTAGAACTGTTCCATTTGGGCCTGCATGGCCCGCATGCACTGTGTCAAGTCCTCTAGTTGGTTCGTGTTGGCTGCTGGGGGCACGACCGAAGGTTCAGTGAACATCGCTCCGACTGTAGCAGGGAGTGGCACGATGATGGGTGCCACTGTAAGAGGCACATGCAAGCTGGGAATTCTGTCCACTGAGAGGGGGACGGTAAACTGTCCAATGCAGACAGTAGGAAGCTGGGGTTGTTCCCTGGAGTTATCCATTTACGTGCTTCATCTGATGTTGCTGGAGGAAGCCATGAGTGTTGGGTTTTTGGAGAGTAAAGAGACGTGATAGTTTGGAGAATGACTTTTCGAAGCGTTTCCCACAGACGGTGCCAAATGATGTAGCACAATCCGGTCACTCCTAGTTGGCACTCACGTGGCTCCTGGAAGACACCTGAAATGGGGAAGAATAAGAAGAATCCCTCGGGGACACTCCGATGCTTAAGTCAGTACTCGGTAGAAGCAAGGAAAATGAGAAAGGCTAAGAGTGCAGATAGCGCGTTACCACTATATTCAAGAGATCAACAGTTCAAGAAGAAGTTTCTCCCCCGCCGTGAAGGCTTTTATAGGGGTGTTCGTGTCAGGTCAGGCACAACCGCCGCTGGGCTCCTACCACAGCTGTTACCTGTCAGGGCTGCGCAGGCAGCCGTTGTGACATACCTCTTGCCTGGGTGAGTGACACATCCCTAGATTGGCAGGCACGCCTCCGCCTGCCGAGAGACGTGGACGCAGACTGTCGAAAGGACAGGGATTGCGCCGTCAGTAAGGAAAGTGTCGCAGTCTGATCGGTATGGCCTGTCAGATAGAAGCTTCCTGAGAAGCGCTCATGCGGCTTGTTCCCGAGCTACTTTGTAGCGAGCTTGGGGTGCTTCAGGATAACCCTTAGTAAAATTGGTCCCCGGGATGACTTATCTGTTTGGGGGCTCGGGCGAGCTAGTTTCCCTAGCTTGCGAGCTAAAATTGCCTCGGAATATCCATTTCGGGGTAGCTCGGGGAACCCAGAGCTAGCGTTGTGGCGAGCTGCTCTAAGGGCTTGTTACTTTTTCGTGCGAAGCCACGATGTTGAGTTGTTACCTGTGCTGAGTCAGGTCCACGTGTCACCGTTTCGTAGGTCAGGTCAAACCATCCTCCATCATATACCATTCTCTAACCTGATGTATCTTTCGAGAACAACAATTCTATTTTGCTTGGAAAAAGTTGCACGCGCACGATGTATCTTGGGCGCGAAACTAAACAGCGACTCTAATTTTTGTCCATCAATATGGACGAGACTAAAAATGGCAACAAGACATAAAAAAGTGCCACTATAATAATCAAATAATTGTTACCACTTTTAATATGCTAGAGAGGTATTTTTCTTTGACCGCCTCTACCCAAAAGCCTCTAAATGTCAGTATTCTAGTAGTGTTTGATGTGCCACATCACCTTAGTGATTCAAGATCACCAAGGTGATTCAAGAAATGTCAATTTAACGATTCAAGAAACACCTCCTTTCCCAAATCCCAAAGCGAACCATTGAAAAAAACTTTTTTTTGAAAAAAATGATTGCCCAATGTGATTTTCTTGCTGATTCTGTTAATTACTGGTGTGACACAAATGACACATCAGCAGAAACGCAATGCTTGTAAAACACTTTGGTGCCAAACACCCACTATAATAGTGGCAAGATAAATTTGAATAAAATGTTAACAATTTGAGCTCGATTTCAAAAACTTATTTATTTATTTATTATTCTAAGCTATATACGTATATATGATATGGTACTAGTTTGCATTATACTTGCTCAGGTTTCACAAGTGAATCTCTCAAATATGATACAGACAACCATGTGGGTCTATTATTTAATACATGGTCAAATGAGACAATTATTGGTTGCTAATTATATTGCATTTTCTTAATTAAATCAAGAATTATAATCTCAAGAAAAAAAGAGTTTATACAATTATAGGTTTTCCTTGTCCTATTACAGATGAAATAGGATCCATGAAAGAACTGTCAAACTTTTGTCTTGTAGTGCACTTTTGTTCCACCATTTTTATATTAAGGTAATCAATAAAATGTTGCCGTAAGCAGGGGTTCCACTTTGATACCATAAAGACATGATGACCTAAAAAATTACAAAAATTTAAAGTTCCATTCTCAAGGATCTTCATTAAGTTTTGGGGTTTTATTTATCAATAATTCCACCTATGATTTACTATCCCATGAATTTTGATTCATTCCCCCACCTGTATTTTTATATTATCAGTTAACCATTTTTTGGTAGGAATCAATAGATATCATGAAAGTGGTAAGTTCTTCCCATATCATAGCTTTTTGGTATTATAAATTTATCCATGATTTGGAAGACACTTAATTGTAAGACAAATTATTCTTGATGTGAATCAGTATTAACTGAAGGTGATGGCTATCAGTCCAAATCTATCGCTTGCTTAACTGTGTATCACTTGTTATGAAACTAATCATGAGTGAACATGCTAGTGTTTATGGAGCCCACATGTCAACATATAGAACATTGGTACATTCATTTGTGATTGATTAGGTAGCAAATGATACACAACCAAACGAGTAGCAGTTCCAAGTGTGTTAAGGGAGTCTAGACTCATGCTAGGGATTGTATACTATAATCAATTAACATCTCATCACCAATCACAATCCAAAGTTTTGTAAAAGGTTAAGGCTGCACTTGTTTGAGGTGTAAATGAGAACCAGGGAAAACTTTACACCATGGTCTGGTTTTGCTAGTGTTTGTTTGAGGTGTTGTTTTACATCACAAATGAGCGTAAAACTTTGCTCTAAGCAAGTTTTACACCGAGATTTGGTAGAAAGTTACCACCAATAAAATTAATGTAAGATTCCATCTTCTCTATTGGTGTAAAACTCCCTACTCGTACCTCCTCTTAGCCGCTGCAATGGTCAAATAGCACCGGTATTCCCTCTCAATGATGATGCAGGTATGATGATTTAGGATATTGACGTCGGATGACTTGATTACTGCCATTATTTTTTTTTTATAGTTCAATTAGCACCTTGGTGTCTTGTTCATTTATATGTAAATGAGATTGTTCTTTTGCTACTTGATTTGGATTACTACCCAATGCATCTTTTATTTACTAATTTAATTTTTTTTGGAAAATACAATAAGTACATCAAGTAGCAGGAACATAGGACTATGTAATAATTTTCTAGTATTGTTGAATCATAGTGATCTGAAAGTAAATTACTCAATCCTAAAACATGTAGGGAAATGTAAGATCTTAATCACATGGAAGATAAAATGAAAATCTTTGTTGAAACAAAATAGTCCAATGTAAAAATATTAAATAATTGGAACTAAAAACAATCAACACTCTCCTTTACTCTCCTTTAGGCCACATCCACACCCTAGAATCCTTAGGCTAAGGCTATTTTGAGATCAAGGTTGAGTGGTTCATAAATCCATTTATTAATTGATAGCTGAGGTTGATGGGTTCATAAATTCACCAAGCTAGAGAACAATCTAATTTAACTAGACAATGTGGCATACCTTATGTTCAAACTTCAAAGATGATAGAAAGTCACTCCTTAAGAAACATCAATAGAAAATCTGTATGACAATATTAGTAAAAATATCTATAGAAAAAAGAATAAAATAGGGAGAAAAGAATAAAATATTAGTAAACTAGATTAGCATCTAAAACTAAAAGGCATAAAAATGCACCCTAAACATGAATAAATCATGTCCAACAGTCTAAATATGAAATATATATATATATATATATATATATATATATATATATATATATATATTAAATCATCATTTCAACCATCAAAAACATACATCAAAGGTCCAAATATAAAACCAATGACCAAACATCATAGACCCAACAAAAGCATAGTAAGAAGAATCTTGCAATAACAAGTCTTGGATCATATTCTCAATGTTTTCCATGTTCTCCAGGTTCAACCTAGTGGCCTATAAGAGAGATATAAGAATCTTAAAAATTATAGTACAAGTCTAATATGTTATACAATACAAGTATCAAATTTAAAAAACCTATCAAGTACAAGCATAAATAAGGATAATCACATACCAATCACTATTGGATCTAATGTAAATACAACATTTGATAAATTTGAAAATTGATGAAGAAAATTAGAAAAACACTTACAAATTACAAAGGTTAAATAATTATCATGAGAAAAATGGCAAATAATATGAAACTTAAATTAAAAAAAAAAATTGTTACCATTTTCAAGTTTGTCAAGCTCTTTTAGATATTCTATAACATTAATGGCATGTTGTGATAATTGGATCCAACTTTTAGCACATACAAGTGGTTTTTATATCTGGGGCAATTAACTTAATATCATCCTAGGATACCAAAGTCATAATTTGAATATTTAGTATCTTCATTTAGGTGCTAATCCAACTCCATTTTTGGCATATACTTCTTAAATCAAGACATTAACAATATCTTCTTTAGTTGTGTTGGTTTCTCACCCTCTATCTCACTTAAAGTTGAAATTTTAGTTTTTGGGGTCTAGTTACCGGTTTGAACGGTTAACTGGCTAGTTCAGCGCTTTGCTGACCAAAATCAACAATTTTGGGGGGAAAAAGCGATTCCCAGTTTTTCTAGTCCGGTCTGGTTTTAAAACCATGGGTTTTATCACTAATATACTCATTTTCAAATGGAATCATATTCTTGTATTCATTATATAAATCATACACAATTTTCTTTAGTTTTTCACAAGTTCTTCACCCTTCGCACCTTCATATATATCATAAGTGCAAATTCCACATACTCTAATTTCTAACGAGGGTCTAGAATAACTGCAATATAAATCAATTTATTCATCTTGTCAATGTTGCTCTAATACTTGTCATACTTCCATTTCATCCTTTTTACCATTTCTAACAATTCCCTATCCTCATATGTCCCCAGTCTTGTATAAATCAATTTATTCATCTTGTCAGTCTTGTTAGATGTGACATACAAGGAACTTGAAACCTGTACTGCAAAATCGCATCTCAAGTTTACTTATAAAATAAGGATCATGATCTTCAAACCTCTCAAAGGTTCTTTCAAACTTCTGATCTACCTCCAACATTAAATAAATTGAGTTCCATTTATTACAAACATCTAAGCACAAGAAACTCTTACTATGAATTTTTTAATCTCAACAAGCTCCTTAAATTTTTGCAACCTTACTAGAGACTGCTCCAAAAAACTTACTACCCCCAAATACAATTAATAGATTCACCCATCTCTTTCAAACTATCATTCAAAATCAAATTTATATGTTTACTACATCACATGTAAAGCAATTTTCCATCTAAAATACTAGTTCCGTAATTAGCAATTTTCTTTCCTAAAAATACACTCACAACATCATTTGAAATGAGACCAGATTTGCTCCTCACATAGGGTGCCTCACAATGACCTCACGAGCACATCTCACAATGCACTAGAAACATCTTATGTACTTATACATTATTATTCTTGGGAGATGTTCCCAATGCATGTGAGGTCGGTGTGAGGTGCCCTATGTGAGGAGCATATCCCAATTCATTTGAACTAGCATTATCAATTATAGTGAAGAAAATTTTATCAATTCCCTATTCAAGAAAACACTTTTCTACTGTCTTAACAATTGCCTCTCCTTTATTACTAGAAGTTAGACAAAAATTAATTTTTTTCTGTTCAATTTTTAGTCACTGTCAATAAAGTAGGTTGTTAAATACATGTAATTAATCATTTGCAAGGAAGACCATGTATTGGTTGTAAGACAAACTCTTTAACATGAAATTTTTAAGAAATTCTTCAATTTGAACTTTTCAGCCTAGTACAATTGATTGCAACCCCGAGTTACAATCCACTAGATAGAATATGAAACTGTAGTTTATAGAATGACCACCAGCTTAGGTGGAGAGGTCAAGCCGTACGTCGGCTAAATAATATTATGGGGAGTGAACTATGAGTCTCTCCTAGAGTCCAAGGGTCATGATGCCGAACAAATAGTGACCTTGGTGCTAAACATGAATAAGACCTAGTTGCCCCTTCAGCATGGGTGGAATAAAAAAGTAGTTCACATTCAGCCCCTTCAGTGTGCAGACAGATTGGGTACATATCGTTCCACCTTAGCCTCATCGGTGTGCAGAAGAAAAAAGAGAAAAAGAAAGAGAGAAAAAGAATCAAAGGAATGAATATTAATCCAACACAAGAAAGAGAAACAAAGGAAAGACTAGACCATGACAGACATAAACTTGGCCAATCTCTTCATAGTAGACTTCCACCTTGGTTTCAGGCTCCGCATCGAACTCGCTAGCTACTCTTTTGAGAACTAGCTTGAGGGACACTACGTTGAAGTCTACCTAGGTGGAGAAACCTGATAAAGCAGTCACATAGAACCCCTTCTTGAGGATGGCATGATGAGCTTTGCTCTTGAGGTACTTAGTCAGATTGCAGAACCCCTTGATGGTCGCATCCCTAATAAGGTAGATGTCCTCAGGGTACCTGTTATCGAATGGATGAATTTGCTCTTGTGCCCTAACAATCAAGACTGCGAGGTCCTGCATAAGGCTGCAAACACTTGGACTCTTCCGACCTGAGGAGTAAATTGGATTGACGCCAACGACTACAAGCTAATCAAACAGTCATTCTGGGCCAAAGGAACAATCTGCTCCCTTCGCCGAGCTACACTTAGCTCAGGAGTGGGGGGCAATTGATGAGGGCAGATTTGGCCCTCCAATAACCTCATGACACATGGCATCCCAAAATAGCTAGACGATGCCCAGATGCCACCTAAGCGATGATTTGGAGTCCCAGATCGTAGTTTGTCTTCACCCTGACTTGGTGACCTACCTTTATCGTTGACCTGGTGACCTTGACCACAACTTAGGGTGGCTTGTAGCACCTCGTCTAGGGCCGACCTGTAGCACCTCGTCACCAGCTGAAGTGTCCTCGACGCAAGTCACCACCTCTCTCGGGGGCTTGCCGACCTAACTGAGGACCAGCGGTGACCTACGAGATGTGCTCGTTGACAATTTGGCATGCATACCCCAACACTCCCAGGTTTCTCTAAAGTTGGCCCATGTACCAAATGTTCCAGATGATGGTCAACGTGCATAGTGGTTACCTCTGAGGATTTCGGACCGATAAGGCATGACCTCTCAGAAATCTTGGATGTAGTGCGTGAAGCCTATGCCAAACAATGCCTATATAAAGGCACCAACCCCAATGACACAGGGTATGCGTGATTATTTGCTCACTATCTTACTAGCATACAAACTTTTAGCTTGCACAACCCAGTACTGACTTAAGCATCAGAGCGACCTTGCCAGGTTAGCCACCCCAGATTCTCTCATCCTCTGTTTTGCAGCTTGGTCCAGTTCACTACACGACCAAGGTCCAAGTCATCTTCCAACTAGGAGCTTCCAAATCGCACATCATCAGAGCTGAAAGAAGCATGGGAGGATCAAGGACTAGATCTTCCAGAGCCTAAAGATGCTCGAACTAGTGCAAAGAAGTGCTCCACTGGATTGATATCGAAGAACGGAATCTGGTTGAAGGATCGCAAGGACGTAACCTCCAATTAGCTACAAAAGGTCTTACATTTTGCATTTTTTTTATTCTCAGTCATTGTTTTAACTTGAGCCCTAGTAAATTATAATAATCTATTGGTTTCTATTTGAAACAAGGTGGAACAACCAAAGCATCGATTGGACACCAAACTTCAAATGATAGAATAAGAGTGTTCTCAGAGTGTTAGGAGATCTAATGATGAGTAAGTTAATTTATTTTTTTATTATTTGGTTCTCTGAACCCATTGTAGAGGTTGCATTGCAGTTTACTCTTTCTTGTGTGCTTTGAGTTGGGCAACTGGTCACAACCCTAGATGTTGATATTTGGGAGTCATCTTGTTAAGATGGTGTTAATGGCTAGTGGTTTGTTTATTGTTTCTTCTCTATTAAGACTTTCTTTTTATTTATCTTCAAAAAAAATTCATGTGAATATCAAGGGTGGTAAGGGATCAGCTAGAATGGGGTTGTCCACGGCTAGGTTGTAATTTGTAATTGCCTTTTCTTTTTTCTGTCATTTTAGTCTCCATGATGCTAGGAGCAATCTTTGAACTTCCTACTAGCTGCTATCACCTTGGTGAGCAGCATGGCAGTTCTAATTCTAATGAAACATTTCAGATATTTCATGGAAGTTTTTATGTGAATACCCTAGACATATTGGAGATTACATTGTGATGTAGCACGATCCGGTCACTCCTATCTGGTGGGGGCTTCGCTCCTACCTGGCAACAAACAGCACTTGAGAAGGAGAAGAAGGTGAAGGATTCCCGGGGAGCTCACCCGGTGGGAATAATCCAATGCTTAAGTTAGAACTCTGAGAGAGCTACAGAGAATGCAGAAAGAACTAAGAGTGCAGATGGTGCTAGTTTAATTCAATTCAAGTTCGATTCAAATTACCTTCACCCCTTGGGAATTGGGGCCTTTAAATACTAATGTTCTTTCCAAATCGGGCGTAACTGCCTCTGGCCCTCTATCGCAATTGTTTACTGCCAGGGCTGCGCAGGTAACCGTTATAGGGTATGATGAACCTACAATTTATCTATAGTTTTTGAGGACTTTAGCATGAATTTTTATGCCGGTTTTATTAATTTTTGCCTTAATTTAGCTTAATGCTAAGAATAAGTTTCAGGGGTAACTAATCCAAGAAAATGAAGGAAAAATGCAAGAAAAGAAGGTTAAAAAAGACCAAATTCAGCTCAGCCCAGTTGTGGAAGCAAGAGAGAGCACTTCAGCCCAAGAAGAGCAAGTGGTATCCTTGAGAAAACCCAAGAAAAGAAAGCCTAGCTAAGAGTAGAATTGGGCTCAGCAAGGAAGGCCCATTCTCAGCCCAAAAGAGTAGCTCGATGTATAGCTATCATTTGCTAAGAGAGAGCCTAAGTGCAGCCCAAATAACAGCCCTTAGAAGGCTTTCAAGAGAGCTCTAGAAAGTTCAAGAAAGGGGTGTAATACACTCTATTCTAGAGGCTTCAAGAAGGGGCAAGAGCCCCCTTGAAAAACTATATAAGGAGGCCTCTAGGAGGGGGGAGAGGTGTTCAATTGCTTGAGAGGAAAGCTCTCCCACTCTTAGAGGTTCGACCACCTTGAAAGAAGATAAGAGAAGAAGGTTAGGCGCAAGGAAGAAGAAGAAGAAGGGCTGAAGGAAGTTCAAGACAAGCAAGCTAGAAGAGAAGGTGAGTTCAAAATTGGGGGTTTGTGATTCAAAGATCCTTTGTAAAAACTCAATTGTAGTTTCATTCTCCTTTAATTTGAATTATGTTTCTTTGTTATATTTTCTTTCTTCTTTCTCCTTCTTCCATTCTTCCTTGATATATTTTAGCTTGTAAAATTTCAGTTCAGCAATCTAATTCCTTTTTATTCATTCGAATGGTCATGAATTGTACTTGAAGTTTCTTGAATAAGGGTGTTATTGTAGATTAATTTAGCCAACTAACCTCCAAAACTCATATCTGAATTCTCAGATCTGAGATTGCAAGATCTGAATTGCTTGGAATTCCTAGAGTGCTTGAGATAGACTCTAGGAATTCAGATATACTATTCAAGAACTGAATTGGATGCAAGATTAGAGATAATTGCACAATTCAGTTGGTGATCAATTCAGTTTTGAATTGATACATTGTATGTGTTTGTAGAAATGCATGCATGAGGATTAGATCCTTGATAGAGATATGGGGATCATCACTTATGCATAGATTAAACATGAACTCGAAAGAGGCTGTTCATGAGCTTGGGGTCTGACCAAACCAAGGCTCAATCATGATTTATTTGAATGATCCAAATTGATAGATTACTGAATTCTGAGATTGACATTTACTGCTTACTCTTCTAACTTGATTTTAAGGCAATTGGACCAATGATTTAGATAGATTTTAATTTAGGATTTTTTAGCTTTCATTAAAGTTTTGATTTATTTGTTAATTAGATAAGAAGTACTCAATTTAGTATTGATACTTGTTTTCTAAATCCTCGTGGGAACGATACTTCACTTACTACTTTATTACTTGAACGGTTAGTGCACTTGCTAGTGTCACAATGAGCCACACGTCATGTTTTTGGCGCCGTTGCCGGGAATTTATAGAAGCAATATTAGGAACGATTGATCATTCTTAATTTGGTTTTTAGCATTGCATTCATGGCTGGTTTTCAAATTTTCATCTTACATTTCAGCTTTGAATGCAAGGGCTGCATTGATGGAGCCATGGTTCTTCTATTGATATTTGATTGTTCCATCCTTTGTTTTAGTTTTAGTATAGATGAAGTAGATCTGATTTCTCTTATTTGTGATTCTATTACGTCCAAAAAAAAAAATTATAAATCTCAAAATGAGTTCAGATCTGAATTGCATTCAGCAATCAGAGCTACACTCATCCAAAAAGATTTTGGTTGCATTGTTGTATTTTGTTTTAGCTTTCTTCCTTTCTAAAAAAGAAAAAAAAAAAGAAAAAGAAAAGAAAAAAAAACAATGAAAAAATAGCATGAGAGCTTTCAGATCTGAACTTCAAATCTGACTTTCAAATCTGAAACTCAAATCTGAAGTTCAGATCTGAGTTCAGCCGATTGCAGGTCTACATTCTGCTAGGTTCAGATCTGAGTTCATCTGAACTCAGACCTGAACCTACTCAATTATGACTGATATTTTGATACATCAGACTTGTCTCATGGCTGAAAATGTAGCAAAGAATGAAAGAAATTTGATGTGAACTCAGACTTGGGGTCAGATTTGAGTTCAGTTGGTTGCAAATCTGCTAGGTTCAGATCTGAGTTCATCTGAATTCAGACCTGAACCTACTAAATTATGATGAGAATTTGGCACCCCATTCACAATGTGAGATATCAGATTTGCTTCAAGGATCAAAGGGTAGCAAGGAATGAAAAATATTTGAAAGAATGACATGTGAGCCTTCAGATCTGAACCTCAGATTTGAGCTCAGATCTGAGCTCAACTGGTTGCAGGTCTGAATGCATTTGGGTTCAGGTCTGAGTTCAGATGAACTCAGACCTGAACCCACTCTATTCTGATGTGAATTCGAGTAGTAACAACACCCAATTCACAATTTGATGCATCACACTTGCCTCATTGATGAAAATATAAGCCATGAATGGTAAAATCAGATCTGAAATGCATGAGAATCTGAGGCAGTATGAGTACATGATCTAAAATTTCTTTGAACTTGATGTTTTATTATCTTTTAAATCTCTTGCACCTGATCTGAATTGATGTTTGGATTAGATTAGGACTGATGTTTGTAAGGCCTGAAAGGTCCAAAAAGAGCTTCATATTTTAGATTGTAATATACTGGCATTCAGATCTGAATCCAGGCTACTTACAGTATAAACATTGCAGACCTGATTTTAGGTTTCTACAATCACTGAACATGAGCCACTCAGGCTTGGATGTCCATTTCTAAATTTAAAGTTTTTGTTGGCCAACTCCATTTTCTAATAAAGTTACAGATATGAAGTGCAAGTGGTTTGATATGAGATCTGATCTGAAATATCTTTGGACTGAGTTTTGTTTTGTAAAACTGCTAACATCAGATCTGAATTGCAGCAATTAACAATACCAAACATTGCAGACCCGATTTTCAGGTCTTAGCAAGTGTTTGATATGCATAAGCTATACAGGTTTGGGCTTCAATTGTAGAGCTTAAAATCCTTAAACCAAGCCTAACTCAGGACTAGTTTTAGTTTATTTCAGGTCCTCTTAATATATTTTTCAGATCAAATCTGATATCAGCCCTAAAGCATCACAGATTTGATTCCAACCTTAATGGATGTATATTGCAGTGTATACCAATGAGTGTGTATGAGATATACAGCTCAAATCTGAATTATTATTTGTTAATTTTCTCTGGACTAACAATACCAAAGACTTGCAGATCTGAACTCAACTAAATTGGATTTGAATTCAGATGTTGCAATCGATGGATGTAGATAAAGGAACCCTGAATAAGATGTTGGTTTAGATATGCTTTTAGTATAATCGGCTTCAATTATTCATGATAGGATGTAGGTTTTCGTATTCCAATAATTCACTACATTTTCAGTTGTAATAAGATTAGTTATTTATTTTCTTTTGTGAATATTGGCCTTTTTATTGCTTTGACCTTTACAGTTTATGACAAGCAGACCTGAACTAGAGGAGATCCTTTACGACCCGGAGATTGAACGGACTCTCCATGTCCGTTTGAGAGCTGCTTGGCAAGTCGGACAAGAAGCACAAGAAATGGCTAAACAAAGAACTATGATGGATTATGCTAAGCCCACCCTCACCGGGACTGCCTCCAGCATTATCAGGCCAACTATTGCTGCCAATAGCTTTGAAATTAAACTGACCATAATCCAAATGATACAAAATACGGTTCAATTTTGTGGTATGGCCCATGAAGATCCGAATGCCCATATTGCTAACTTCTTGGAAATCTGTGACACCTTCAAACACAATGGGGTAAGTGATGATACCATCCGGCTGAGGTTATTCCCATTTTCTTTGAAGGATAAAGCCAAGGCTTGGTTGAACTCATTACCGGCAGGATCTATAGCCACATGGGATGAAATGGCTAGCCGATTCCTCTCTAAGTATTTTCCCCCCTCTAAAACAGCAAAAATGAGGAATGATATTACTACCTTTTTCCAGCAAGAGGGGGAATCTCTCTATGAGTCCTGGGAACATTACAAGGAGCTACTAAGGAGGGTTCCTCACCATGGCCTTCCGATTTGGCTGCAGGTGCAAACATTTTATAATGGTCTGACCGATTCAAACAAGACCATCTTAGATGCAGTAGTTGGGGGTTCCATAAACAATAAGACTCCCGAGGTTGCCCATGCACTCATCGAAGAGATGGCAGCCAATAACTACCAATGGCATTCAAAAAGGACACCAGTTAGAAAGTAGCATGGCCTTCATAATGTGGATACATACACAGCTCTCTTTGCACAAATAGGAGCACTTAGAAAAAAAATTGATTAGATGCAGATGGCAGCTATGCATGTATAGTATGATAAGTGTGGGGGAGGCCATAATAGCACTGAATGCCAAGTTGGCAGTCAGTCTTTTCAGTCCACAGAACAAGTAGACACTGTTGGCAACTTTACAAGACAGCCAGGAAATCAGTACCATCATGCCCATAACCCCGGATGGAGAAGCCACTTGAATCAGCCATGGCAGATTCAGCATGCACCTAAGCCTTTCCACCAAAACTTCCATCAGCTGGAACTGAAATCTAACTTGGAGGAGCTGATGACAAAGTTCATAGCTAGTGCGGAAACTAGATTTTAGAATAACGAAACATCGATAAGGAACTTGGAAACTCAGGTTGGGCAGCTGGCACAGATGATTTCAGAAAGGGTTTCGGGTACCTTACCTAGTAACACCGTGGTAAACCCAAGGGAACAAGAGGCTGTTGGGAGAATTCCCAATTCAGATACTTAGTCATAAACTGTCTTACTTGCTTTTTGTTTTTATTTTTCATAGCATTTAAGTTTAGTTACTTTTCTTAGAATTTAATTGAATAAAGATACTGATATCCTCTTCTAGTTTGCAAGTGATTTCTAGCAGAAGAAGTTTTCCACCGACAACATATTGCAGAATTTAAGAATGATCTTTAGGGAAGTCCTCTAAACACCTCCTATTACTTGATGATGCTCTTGCTAGTTTTATTGTTACTACCTAACACTACAAACATTGAGGACAATGTTCATCTTAAGTGTGGGGGAGTAAGCCCGAGGCTAGGGTATGGGGGCCGAAACCATGCACCTCATTCACCCCAACATACATATGCAGGCAATGACATAACAAAAAAAAAAAAAAAACTGGAACTCCTCAAGTTCATTACTATTTATTTGATGATTTTTAAGAAGGAATTCAATGAGTTGAGGGAGACTGATGTATTTGTTAAGTTTTTATTCTTGTGAATAACCCAGTTTGATATATGAATGAGAAAAAGAGGAGCTGAATATGCCTTTCAGCATGACTAGCCCTAACTACCTTCATGTGTATGGAAGCCCTTGATTTCATTGTTAATGGTCAAGAAAGCTAGTGCACATCTGAAGTGTTGATTCTTGAGGTTCAATAATTGCAAAGAAGGACAAAAGCCCAAATTGACTTTGCTATTTTGAGCTGAATAGTAAAACTAGCAGCTCAGAACATGAGTCCTATTTACCTACCTCAAGCAAGTGACCAGTGTGAGATGGAGCATAAGATGCAGTCACAGCAAAAAAAAAAAAAAGAAAAAAAAAGAGAGAAAAAGAGAGAGAAAAGTGTGTGAGATAGAGCATAAAATGCACTCACACCGAAAAAAAAAATAGAAGAAAAGGGTGAGATGGAGCATAAGATGCACTCACCCCTAGAATTAAGAAATTGTGGTGATAGCTGAGGTTCAAATGGACATTCTAAAGTTGAACTCTCATTAAGATTTAGTTACAGATGTGAAACTTAGTGAAATTTGATTATTAACCTTGACAATTAAGGAGCTGATTTATATATGAATTAGGAGTGAAGGCTAAACTATGATGAAATTCATATTCTCCTTTCCTTGGATCTTATACATATCTTAAATGGTAATTTACAAGAATAAGAGTTGAGCATTTACAAAAGTTCCCCGACTACTCAATGCATTTCTATCTTAAAAAGTTCACTAGGTAAATGGTGAGAACAGAAGGGGGGAATGTTCAGTTTATGGCTGATGTCTTTGCTTGAGGACAAGCAAAATCTTAAGTGTGGGGGTATTTGATGAACCTACAATTTACCTATAATTTTTTAGGACTTTAGCATTGATTTTTATGTCGGTTTTATTAATTTTTGCCTTAATTTAGCTTAATGCTAAGAATAAGTTTCAGAGGTAATTAATCCAAGAAAATGAAGGAAAAAGGCAAGAAAAGAAGGTTAAAAAATATCAAATTCAGCCCAGCCCGGTTGTGGGAGCAAGAGAAAGCACTTCGGCCCAAGAAGTGCAAGTGGATTCCTTGAGAAAACACAAGAAAAGAAAGCCTAGCTAAGAGTAGAATTCGGCCCAGCAAGGAAGGCCCATTCTCAGCCCAAAAGAGCAGTTCAATGTATAGCTATCATGTTCTAAAAGAGAGCCTAAGTGCAGCCCAAATAACAGCCCTTAGAAGGCTTTCAAGAGAGCTCTAGAAAGTTCAAGAAAGGGGTGTAATACACCCCATTCTAGAGGCTTCAAGAAAGGGCAAGAGCCCTTTTGAAAAACTATATAAGGAGGCCTCTAGGAGGGGGGAGAGGTGTTCAATTGCTTGAGAGGAAGGCTCTCCCACTCTTAGAGGTTCGGCCACCTTGAGAGAAGAGAAGAGAAGAAGGCTAGGCGCAAGGAAGAAGAAGAAGAAGGGCTGAAGGAAGTTCAAGACAAGCAAGTTAGAAGAGAAGGTGAGTTCGAAATTGGGGGTTTGTGATTCAAAGATCCTTTGTAATAACTCAATTGTAGTTTCATTCTCCTTTAATTTGAATTCTGTTTCTTTGTTATATTTTCTTTCTTCCTTCTCCTTCTTCCATTCTTCCTTGATGTATTTCAGCTTGTAAAATTTTAGTTCAGCAATCTAATTCTTTTTTATTCATTTGAATGGTCATGAATTGTACATAAAGTTTCTTGAATAAGGGTGTTATTGTAGATTAATTCGGCCAACTAACCTTCAAAACTCATATCTGAATTCTCAGATCTGAGATTGCATGATCTGAATTGCTTGAAAGAGAATTCAGATCTGCAATTTTCAGATTGGCCGAATGGATCTAAAGCTTGGAATTCCTAGAGTGCTTGAGAGAGACTCTAGGAATTCAGATCTACTATTCAAGAACTGAATTGGATGCAAGATTAGAGATAACTTGCACAATTTAGTTGGTGATCAATTCAGTTTTGAATTGATACATTGTATGCGTTTGTAGAAATGTATGCATGAGGATTAGATCCTTGATAGAGATATGGGGATCATCACTTATGCATAGATTGAACATGAACTCGAAAGAGGCTGTTCATGAGCATGGGGTCTGACTAAACCAAGGCTCAATCATGATTTATTCGAATGATCCAAATTGATAGATTGCTGAGTTCTGAAATTGACATTTACTACTTACTCTTCTAACCTGATTTGAAGGCAATTGGACCAATGATTTAGATAGATTTTAATTTAGGATTTTTAGTTTTCAATAAAGTTTTGATTTATTTGTTAATCAGATAAGAAGTACTCAATTTAGTATTGATACTTGTTTCCTAAATCCTCGTGGGAACGATACTTCACTCATTACTTTATTACTTGAATGACTAGTGCACTTGCTAGTGTCACAATGAGCCACACGTCAGGGTACTACCCAATCAGATGGGAGACATGACCCGGAGAGGATAGACACACCACCACCTGTCGAGAGACTTGGGTGCAGTCCGCTGGGCTGGTAGGGACTGTGCCATCGGTCAGGAGACGTGGTGCAATCTGACAGGTATGGTCTTGTCAGATAAGAAGCTTCTTGAAAATTCTGCGTCGCTCAGTAGCGAGCTGCCTCACAACGAGCTATCCCATAGCAAGCTGCTTTGTAGCGAGCTCCTGGAGGTATCCCGAGGTGATTCCGCCTAAGGTTGCCTTTGAGGCAGTCCTCTTGCCTAAGTATTGGAGCGAGCTGATTATCCCAGCTCGCGAGCAGGGATAGACTTAGCTTGGAGTGTTCCCTTTCAGCATACTAGGGTCCTTGAGCTCGTGCTGTAGCGAGCTCATTCTGTGGTGAGCTGTCGTGTAGTGAGCTTACCTACGAGGGCTTTAATGAGCTCATTACTCAGTTGTAGCCAGGCTGTCACGCTGAGCTGTTACATATGTGGAGTCATGTCCACGTGTCGCCTTCTTAGGATGTCGGGTCAAATCACGCTCCATCACTTTGCAATGCACAATCTTTGTTTATATGAGGGTACATGTGCTTACTAAGTTGACTTCATCATATAAAGTCTTGTGGAAAACTCCTTGGAATACAATTTAATGTTCAAAATTTGAAAATTTTCTTCCAATATATCTCAGATGTAAGGAAGGGGTGAGCTGCGTTTGGGAGCAATTCTATTCTTATCAGCATTTTTATATGCTTTTGGTGCATGGGAATTCACTTTCCATTTCCTTCTCCTAATAAAGGTTTAACTGTACTACTCCCCCTCCTCCTTTCCTTGTGCTTTCTTTCTTCCCCTTCTTCATTAAAAAAAAAAAAAAAGAAGAAACTTGTGTTACCATTCATTTGGCAATATGGATTAAGGTGTCCTTAAATCGGTTGGTTTTGATTCATTTTACTTTCTAGGGTTCTTCACCACGCCTCACTTAGTCAGCAGGATTGGAGTCATTGGTGTACTGTCATTGGCACCAAAGGTTAATTTTTGTGAAGCTAAAATTTTTTGCTCCACAAAATGACTTGTCAATTTTCACATTCCCTCACCAGAACTGATTCCTTGCAAACAAGAAAATGCTATCTAATGTTCTATTGGATAGATATCTAATTTTTCCCTTCATAAAAGAAGCTTATTGGTTCATTAACAAGATATATAATTATACATTGTTATAAAAAATAAAAGCATAAAAGAAAAGAATAACTGAAAATGCCTTCATTAAACATATACTAACTCTGCTTGTATTGCTATGCTGAAGTAGATTCGTGCACATGCAAAATACCTGGGAATTCCTCTGTTAGGGGTGAAGTGTATGGAGGAAACAGAAAAATGGCCCTATCACTGCTACGAACTAGGAGTCCTTCTAGCTTCCATGGTGACCTTTCACAATTAATTGGTTTCAAAATTACAGAGGCCTCGCCTCCACGCATTCACTCTTGGGTGAGAAAAGTATATTTACTTTTACTTGGGTTATATTTAACTACAGGTCCAATAGTATTTTAAAGATAATCAGCCTGATGATGTTTCCCTGCATTATGTAGGTTTAAACATCCGTATACAGGGGAGAACATGCAGTTCTCTTGTCCACCACCTGCTGACTTCACTGGGATCTTGAGTCAGCTTCGCAGTATTGGCATTGAGAAGGTATGTTCCTCTAGATGAAAACTATTATTATATCAATAGCATCTCGTAGCTGAATTTGCAAAGAGAAGATTGGGTTCTTGTATATTTCTGTTCATGTGTCATGCTTGCATCTTTATGGACTATCCATATCCAATTAATAGGTCTAGACTGGCTCTATGCATAAACTACAGTTTCACTAAAACAAAGTTGGTCACTCAACACTGTCCTGATATTTACTCAGCGAATCAACTATCTAATTTATTTTGTTAAATTGCTATGTATGTCTCAAACTGTTCAATTGCTAAGCAGATGACTATAAAATGGATGATCTTTCAGAGAAAAGACTAGCTAAGATCAGAAAATATATCGAATAAAGCAATCAGAAAGTGCAAAAATAAAGGGGAGTGGTGGTTAGGAAGGGAAAGGGGGTAGAACCACACATCTAATTTATTTTCATGTATTTGATGGGGAACATTACTTTATTGCTGCTAAAATACAAGCATCATTCCTATTTAAACAGTCAACCTGTAACATGGCTAATCATGAAACAAATCTTGTTTCAACTTGACACCTATCAATTTCTATTTAAATAACCAAAAGTGCAAAACCAACAACTGCTGGATCAGGCTTTGCCAAGTTAATTTTGGTTTTGATAATGTACAAATCAGTTGAAAGGAACTCAAACTCAAAAACATTCCACTGCTCTTACCACTAAAGCCAGACACCATGAACTGAAACACCGCCTTTTTCTCTTACCACATGTAATATACATAATTCAATTGCATTTTTTTTAAGGCCTTAATCATCCACCTTATTGTTGGTCTGGGTTGACATGTGGCATTTTAAGGATCAACAGTCCATTTTTACATAATTTGCTGGAATATTGAGTATGAGGCATCTGTTTTTCTTCTCTATATTTACTACCACCTCTTTGTCTTCAAAATCGGAACCTTACCCTCCTTGCTCTTTACTGAGCAATCTGGAAGGAATGCTCGTGTGTTTGAAATGAAAGCTTCACCCATTGAGATGCAAAGGGCTGAGTGATACTTTTCTTTCCCATCATTTCCAAGGAATCAAACCTACCCAACACCTATCCATATGCACTCCAACTGGGTCGCATAATTGCTTATGATTTTGTGTTTTTAGTTAATACATAATTACATAGGGGGTGGGTTCCTTAGTTGTTGAACTACTTTTAACATTAATATTTCATTATATTGCCATTGTATATGGTAAAAGACAAAGCAATGAGTAATTCGGTTAAGTCAAACTTAACAATTATTAAATGGCCACCAAGTCTTGGCTTATAGTACTGGATGTTTGCTAAGTTAGCTCTGGGCTTTCTTTCATTGTATCTTTCTATCTTTTAATAATAAAAAACAAACTAAGAAGGTGATCCCCTCTAAACTCCCTTTCTAGCAATTGTTGGAAGTGAATATCATTTTGTTGTTTATAATGTGTCATAGCATTTTAGTGCAGGTGGATATGTTGTCATGAATAAGAAATTGCCAAACTATGTCGTCCATGATTTGAGCAACTTCAAGGTACACATGCTCCTTCCCATAACAAATAATTTAATTTATCATTAAAATTATGACATACCCAAGTAGAGAGGTTCATACATCAAAATGTCATGCATATCTATTTTTCTACTTTTTGTGATGGTTTCAACATTTTTATTGTTACCTTGTATTGCTTGCCTAGGTATGGGAATATGATACCAGATTTGCACATTTTGTTATAAATATATGTTTGGTCTTTTACCTTGAACTATACTTTGGGACTGATGGTGTAGTTATGGCATTATACTTTGGGACTTTAGGCCAAGGACACTTGGTAATCAACAGTGATGATCTTTACTTCGAGAGATGAGATTTGATGAGAACCTAAAAGATACAAGGGGACATAAGCAAAACAGAAAAATGGACTTCAAGTTGAATTAAATTATTTTGCATAGATGATGTTGAATTGGTGGAGCCAATTCAACTTCAGATCTGATTATTGAATGGGCACCCACTTAGATTTGGTTAGATTTTATTTGCATTAAACATGTATTAAGTAAGAAATTAGATTTGCCTGTCAATTACTTTATGGCATCCAGTCAGTTGTTGGGAAGAATGTTCCTTTGGTTAACTTAAAATCCATTTAATAAAACCCAACCTTCTCTATTTAAATGCACATTTTGTTTACTAACCCATCATAAACTCATTCAAAAAATTGCAACAATTATAGAATTGGCCTGTCCTGGCCAATTCAGAAAGCTAAATGAATATAAAAATTGCAATCTTATTTGAGATTCAAAACTATTTGTTATGTGTTAAAGAGTACTAGTTGCTAATCTTGTTGCTTTGTCAAGATGTTCAAGCCTCTATAACATGATTCAACGCATAATAATAATAGCAAAGTGACCCAATTTACCATTTATGACTCACCCCGTAGACATTAACAGTAGATGTGGTTTTGTTGTTTCAAAGATCTAAATTTATAAATTATGAACTGTTTTGGACTTTGGAGTCACAAAATCAGGAATTGTTGGGCCTGTTAATGGTTATAATGTGTAATTTGTTGGGATGATTCCTAACAAGGCATCTTGGAGATTAGCATCATTATAGCACATGACAGTTGAAACATTTAATCTATTACGGCTACATGTACTTGATAGTCTTAATTGTACAATTTCTTGTCTTCTTCTAACATTTCATGGATGATTGCATAATGAGAGTTAACTTAGACAATTGCTTGCCCATAGATTTTCATTTTGAGTACATAAGGAATCTTCTTGTTTTGACTGAAATTTGCCAAAATTTTCATAATTAACTGTTTTTTTTAAGATTTAATAGACTTGCCCACCATATTAGTATCATTGTGAAACCCACAATTTCTTGACTGGAAGATCATTGGTTTGGAAAATATAATACCGTCTCATAGCTCATATTGTCATATGAAAGATTTTCAAATATGGATAGTTTGGCTTTGTTATCCTATTGGCTTTGTTATCCTGTGTTTGTGAGATCTGATTGGATCTTCGAATTTGAATTTGTGTTTGGCTTTGTTAATCTAACAACGAGGATCAAACTAGACCATCTGATCAAGGAACCATTCAACCTAAAAGCTTAATAAGTTGTTAGGTGAGGTCCTTATAAAGGGATGGGAAATCCATCATATGGATGGCCGAACCCTGCAGGAAGGTTGGGAAAATTTTCAAAAATTTCTTTACTCTCTTCCAGGAATCCTATTCCAAGTTTAAAAACCTGCATTTTCAAAGTTCGTTCTTGTAACCAAACCGGACCAAATCTGAAACCAAAATAAGGGAGGGATACACCTAATATGGAATCCACGCAAGAACTCTCCTTCCAACGTAGGTGTTCATGCCCAAAGAGTATACCAAATCCTCCATCCACTGAAGATGACATAGCTTAGGATGAGGCAAGATCAACAGGTAGTTGTTTACCAAGAACTAGTGATTCTTTAGCAAGAATCGAAGGGGACAGTGAGCACAGCTTCTAAATTGTTTCTTCTGGCAAGAAACAATATCAAAATCGAATCTTGATCCAATCCAAGAACTGAAGATCAAACAGGGTAGGGCAACAAGAATAGGGAGAAAAAGAGCAGAAGACAAGAACAGACTAACTGAGTTATCTTCTCTCTGTATTGAGTGAGTGTGCCTTCAAGGTTCACCCTGCTCTCCTATTTATAACCTTAAATAAACAATTTCCTAATCTCATTAGGAGTTTCCTGATCCAAATCTTTTATTTGGATCTAGACACTTTAAGTGATAAGGATAATCCCTTATCTTATCTACAAACAAAGATCAGCCTTACTAATCAAATTAGGAGTTCCTTTGATCCAAATCTTTATTTGGATCTAGACTCTTTAAGTGGATAAGGATAATCCCTTATCTTATATGCTGATCCAAATCCCAAATCCACCCATATTTAATTAATGGGCTTTTAGGCCCATTGAGCTTTCAAGCTCACTTCCACTTTAATACTGGCTAGCTTGGCTCTCTTTGTATGGCGTGGGACCCTATCATTGATCTACGCATCAGCCATATGGGTTCAAAATAGCCTCTATTACAAGGCCTGGTCGAATTCACTACTGAATACAATGAACCAATGAGTCCATCACAATGGGCTCTTAATGGGCCCAACATTTACACTAAATGGTCCTTGGGTCCAACCATCTTATGAAGGCCCAAGGACTGTGGACAGATGCAAGATTAGCCCATCAGGTATAATCCTCAATGGTTTTACACTTAACCTCTCAGCTCATAATGATCAAACACTGCCCGACAAAAGAGGACCTCTCCCTCGGCTGCAAGGTGCAGTGTTGCACTTTCTACTCACATGGATCTCGGAAATTAAAACATTTTGCTAACATTTTGAAACCATAATATATATATATATATAAATGTGTATATATATATACACATATATATACATACATATATATATGTATATATATATATATGTATGTCTCTATATAAATATATTTTGCAAAAACAATTTTCAATGGTTGAAATCAACTGTCGGCAATTTAGGTTTTCATCAGAGAGAGTGCATCTCCGATCATTCACTTTGTCCGACAAAGGGGCTGATCCTGTCACTATGATCACTCACTCATGAATTCTCAAACTGTTGATGTGTTGCTCATTGTGACACTAGCAAGTGCACTAGCCGTTCAAGTAATAAAGTAGTGAGTGAAGTATCGTTCCCACGAGGATTTAGGAAACAATTACCAATACTAAATTGAACACTTCTTATCTGATCAACAAATAAATCAAAACTCTAATGAAAGCTAAGAAATCCTAAATTAAAATCTATCTAAATCATTGGTCCAATTTCCTTCAATTCAGGTTAGAAGAGTAAGTAGTAAATGTCAATCTCAGAATCCAGCAATCTATCAATTTGGATCATTCGAATGAATCATGATTGAGCCTTGGTTTGGTGAAACCCCAAGGTCATGAATAGCCTCTCTCAAGCGCATGTTCATCCTATGCATGAGTGACGATTCTTCTATCTCTAGCAAGAATCTAATCCCCATGCATGTATTTCTTCAAACACTTCTAAGGCATCAATTCAAATCTGAATTGATCACCAACTGAACTGTGCAAGTTATCTCTAACCTTGCACTCAATTCAGTTCTTGAATAGTAGATCTGAATTCCTAGAGTCTCTCTCAAGCACTCTAGGAATTCCAAGCTGTAGATTAATTTGCCCAATCTGAAAATTGCAGATCTGAATTCTCTTTCAAGCAATTCAGATCTTGCAATCTCAGATCTGAGAATTCAGATCTGAGTTTTGAAGGTTAGTTGGCCGAATTACTCTACAATCACACCCTTATTCAAGAAACTTCAAGTACAATGCATGACCATTTGAATGAATCAAAAAGAATTAGATTGCTGAACTGAAATTTTACAAGCTGAAATACATCAAGGAAGAATGGAAACAAGGAGAAAGAAGAAAGAACATATAACTAAGAAACTGAATTCAAATCAAAAGAGAATGAAACTACAAATGATTTATTACAAAAGATCTTTGAATCACAAACCCTCAATTCGAACTCACCTTCTTCTTCTAGCTTGCTTTGTCTTGAACTTCCTTCAGCCCTTCTTCTTCTTCTTCCTTGCGCCTAGCCTTCTTCTCTTCTCTTCTCTCAAGGTGGCCGAACCTCTAAGAGTGGGAGAGCCTTCCTCTCAAGCAATTGAACAACTTTCTCCCCTCCTAGAGGCCTCCTTATATAGTTTTTCAAGGGGGCTCTTGCCCCTTCTTGAATCCTCTAGAATGGGGTGTATTACACCCCTCATGAACCTTCTAGAGTGCTCCCTCCTTCTCTTCAAGAAACTCCTAGAAGTTGCCGCCCCTAGCTCCCTTTGGGCTGCTATTTGGGCTACAACTTAGCTTGCTTTTGAGCTCATGTGGGCTACACTCTAGGCTGTTATTTGGGCTAAAAATGGGCTGGGCCAAAATTTCCTTCTTGCTAGGCTTCTTCCCTTGGATTTTCCAAAGAGTTTCACTTGCTCTTCTTGGGCCGAATGAAATTCTCTTGCTCTCATGGCTGGGCCGGACTGAAATTTGTAAATTTTGGGTTTTCTTTTCTTGCTTTTGCCTTCTTTTTATTGATTTGGCTCCCCCTGAAATATTTCTTGCAATCAAGCTAAAATAGGGCAAAATTTAATTAAACCATCATAAAATTTCATGCAAAAACCTCATAAAATATAGATAAATTGTAGGTTCATCAACTGTCCCAACATACCCAAGTTTTGACCCCTCTAAGGATCTCACTGATTGGCATATCAAAGACAGCCCAATCCGACTTCTAGTACAGTATCATAATCGAGTCTAGGGGTCAGGTGTAACATTCTAGTTTTGCCCATCTATCTCCAAGGTCTAGGGCAATGCTAGAATTTTGGTCATGTTTAGGGTTTTTATCGAGTCTAGGGGTCAAGTGTAACATTTTAGTTTTGCCCATCTATCTCCAAGGTCCAGGGCAATACTAGAATTTTGGTCCTATTTAGGGTTTTAAGAAAACCCACACTACATGTACCTCAGGTCTCACCCTGACAGCTGAGACAAACCACCCCAACCAACTTGGTGGTATATCAGTGTCAGCCTTGGTATGATATATCTCCCTAGATATATCCAATGACTGTGAAGATTTTAAACTAACACGAGTCTCATATATGTCCAGTTTAAGGGTATTACACAAAAACACACTATAATAAAATGATTCAAATATGTACTTTATTCATTTACAATAAATGCCATAATGTACATCAGGTTGATTGGAGCTAAGGGCATACACTAGCTAACACCTTAAATAGGTTTTACTTTTTAACAGACTACGAACTGATTGGGCTAGGTGCATGTTGGTTAATTTAGTTGTAGAACACTAAGAGGTGTGTGCTCACATGGGTGTATCTACTACATCGGGTCCTCTCATGAATGGTTTAGGTTAAGGGTGTCAATGGACTGGTTTTGGATTGGATTGGACATGATCCATTTATAATGGACTCACATTGGACTGAATCGGATTAGACCAAATACAGTCCAATTGACACCCCTAGTTTAGGTTGACCACGTCATCCCTCTCTCATGGTCTGAACAGGAGGACTTCGATGGAACATAAATTTGAAATATGGAATAGAAATTTAATAGATGCCAACTGGCTTGATCCTACTACTGTTGTTATGGGATTTGATTTTTAGTTTTTAGTCTAGAGGATGTTCTTGGGGAATTAATATGTTAAGTCCATGTTCCGGCGATTCTCACGAATCACTAGAAATGTTTGAGAAAGAAGTCTCAAAGTACAAGCATTACTCCAGATTTCCTACTCAATTTTTTTACCCGCTCTAATGCAGGTGAGAATTGTTAAAGATACAACCATAAACTCGTATGTTGTCCTAGAAAAAACAAATAGTGAAAGCACACAAAATAGTCCATTTGCAACAAAGATATAATATATATTATGCAAGATCTCTCTCTATTTATCTATACATCTACTATTAGATCGAAAGATATAATATTATATCTAGTCCTTATTAACAAGATGTATTTGTTTTTTCAGGAAATTATTAACATGGAGGGTATTCAAGATATATACTTTGGATTTTGATGATCACTTTTGGACATCATAGAGCGAAATGATTTTTTTTGGTTATATTTTTTGTTGGTTTTTAGACTATCCATTATGGATTTATGACCTGAAAGTGATAGTTGAATATATAAATATTTTATGATAAATTTGTTTTATATGAAAATGGTTTATTTGGTTAAATTTCATAATTATTTGATTTTTTAATTAAATATATAATATACATTTGATATAAAGGGCATGATGAAATTAATATTTATTGATACAGGTCCATTTACCATTATATAATAAGCAACATCTTTTTAATTTGTTGCTTCATTTTATTATATTTTAGCATGCATGTATGAATATGTTTAGGCATTTAGTGGCGCATGTAAATGCCACTAAATCTTAAATGAATAGAATGATTAAGACTTTTTAGTGGCAATTATAAACGCCACTATAGCGGTTGCTATTTAGTGGCACTATGAATTGCTACTAAATGTGACAATAAATGTCATTATTAAATTTAAAAATGGGATTGGAAACTGCCACTAAAGGATAAATAAAATGCCACTAAAAATAGTTGTTATGGGCGTTTATACAAGTGCCACTGAAGTCAGGATAAATGCCACTAAAAGTAAGCTTTAGTGAAATTTAGTTAAGTGACACTAAAAATTGGATAAACACCACTAAAGCTTTTACCGACTTATATATCGGTGGCATAATTTAAAAATGCCGCAATAGCCTTTAGTGGTGTTTTTACCTATCTTTAGCAGCATTTTCAAATGCCGCTAAGGCTTAATTAGCTATGTTAATGTAGTTTATATTGAAGTAAAAAACACTTATATTAATTCCACCTATACATGTCTAAGTTAGTTTATATATTTATTTAGTTTAGATTATAGTGAATAGAAAAGAAAAAAAATCAATATTAATAGGTGATGCAGTACAGGAGAAAGCTAATAAGTTCTATGCAAGTTGGGACCACTCCAAAACACATAAGAAGCTTGGATTACGTCCTCGATCCAACTGAGTAATCAATTACCAAGTTGGTGCCTACATGAAATTTCTATCTTAGTTCGAAATTACCAAATTATCACCAGCACAAAACTTCTATTCTGGTTTGGATTTACCAAGTTAGCTCCAATGCAAAATTTCCATCTTACTTCGAATTTACCAAGATAATCTAGCATGGGGTTTCTATCTTAGTTCGAATTTACTAAGCTAGTGTCAACACAGGACTTCTATTCTAGTTCATAATTACCAAATTAGAATTATATCATGATTTCTGGATTTTTGCTCAATTAAGACTTTCTTTTTGAATAGTTTTAGTAGAACTATATTATGGAGTGTTTTCATAGATTAGGAAGCTTTCTTATAAGAGCCATAAGGGTGTATGCCTATATAAAGAGTAGTTAGGGGAAGGCTAAGATAGATTTTGATATTGAATTTTCTCTTAATTATTCAATGAAGATTTTTTTTTCCTGATGGTTGGACTTTTGCTCTTTTCTTTGAAGTTTTTCCCAACGTGTTTTGTTTCCATACTAAGTCATTTAGTATCCAAACTCATGTTCAATCCTTCTTCAGATTATGGCTCCTAAGAAGAAACAAGTAGCTCACATCATGGAGCAGTAAGCCAACAACAAAATGCAAGGAGAGATAACAAAGCTAAGAAGACAAATCGTGGCACTTGCTTAGGAGTTGAAATTGTTGTGAGGGGAAGCGACTCCAACGCAAGTATCTCCACACATTCCCTTTCATCATCAAGGCAAGCAACTAAATTGGTTGTAGTTGCGAGTGGTAAATAGAGACGTTGAGAAGCAAATCTCAAGGTTAAGATCCCATAATTCTAGGGAGGCATGACTCCAAAAGAATTCATGGATTGGCTTTTCGTGGTAAAAGAAATCATTGAATTCAATGGAGTTCTATAAGATTGTGTCCTAAATAATCACTCGGTTTAGAGGACAAGCAACATGATGACATCAATTGAAGGTTATGCGATAGAGAAGAGTTAAGAAAAAGATTAAGACATAAGGGAAACTCAAGGCAAAGATGAGGCCAAAATTTCTACCCCATAATTATATTCGTTTACTTTATCAAGAAATGCAAAATCTAAAGCAAGGAACTGATATGGTAGATGAGTATACAAAAAAGTTTCATTTGTTAGTGGCCCGAAATGAATTAGTTAAAACTGAAGACCAATTGGTGGCCACGTATATAGGTGGGATAAGACCAAATATCTGGAATATATTAGACATATTTGACCGCTATGATGTTTCTATGGCACATCAACATGCTCTAACAATAGAAAAGCAAAGTAGCTGACCTAACCAATTGGGCTAAACCCAAATTGATGTGGCCAGACCACCCCCACATAGTAATTCCAACCTGCCTCTAAATTCAACTACTCAACCATAGTCTTATGGGCTGAACCAAAACCAAGGATGTGGGTCTAATCAAAACTAAGTGGGTCCACCTGGACTAAAGCGCTTTAAGTGTGGTGAATTAGAACATCAAGTTGTTGAATGTGCTAGGGGTGATAAAAGAAAAGGGGTGATATTTGTAGAAGATGAGAGTGAAATCCAATTTGAAGCATTTGACTATTCAACCCACCTGTGTTTGACCCTTATGATGAAGAAACCTTAGAGGGAGAAATGGTGTATGGAGATGTGGGAAAGGCCTTGATGATGCAGCGATCATTCCTAACTCCTAGGGATGAATCAGCAGATTGGCTAAGAAATAATATTTTCCACACCACTTGTATTATGGGTGGGAAGGTTACAAGCCTTGTAATTGATAGTAGGAATTGTGAGAATGTTATACTGGAAGTATCCATCCGAAAACTGAACCTAAAAACTCAACAACACCCTCACCCCTACAAACTTGCATGGTTAAAAAGAAAGAATGAGGTTTCAGTCACACACCAGTGTCTAGCGAGCTTTTCTATTGGTAATAATTTTAGTGATCGTGTGTAGTGTGGTGTTGTATGCATTGATGCTTGCCATTTTCTACTTGGGTGCCCGTGGTAATTTGACCGTTACATAGTCCATGATGGATGAAAGAGCACCTACTCTTTTGAATTTAAAGCGAAAATGTTGACTTTATGTCCATCACAAGAGATTATACCTAAACCAAAACCCGATGATGGTTCTAGCCTTTTCGCCATGATTGAATTCACAAGTGCCTTAAAGGAGATGGGTGTTGTATATGCTTTAATTGACAAGGAGTTTGAGCTAAAAGGTGTGAAGGTTAAAGAGGAGGCGTGGCCTTTATCCACATCAAATACTAATTTTCTCCTATATGCATGTACTAAAATGGGTCTTTCAAAACCAATTTTGCAAATGTTTACTCAGTTGATCCGAATCTCATACCGCATCAATAGGCTTGCTCTATTATATTAGTAAATATATCATCCTAGATTAATTGCTATTTATAGATTCCATTTCTATTGATAATAAATTAATTAATTATCTTAGAATAATTAATCAACTATTTAATTATTTTTATTAGGTAAGATACATTTTTCCAAAGCAATAATATAATGTTTAAAATTCTTTTTAATCCCTTATGTCATTAAAAATTAAGCTTAGATGCATAATTAATGATACCGTGTACTTTGCATAATGGTGGCTCAACTAACAGATTACTTTGTTAGTTGAGCCACCAATATGCAAAATACACGGTATCATTAATTATGCACCTAAGCTTAATTTTTAAATTATTTAAATTAATATTTATTTATTTTTTATAAATTTATTATCAGGGTCCTTGTGATACATAGGAATACCGGATAGCCTATATTCAATTTAATGACAGAAGGGGTTAAAAAGAAATTCAAGCATTATATTATTGCTTTGGAAAAATGTATCTTACCTAATAAAAATAATTAAATAGTTGATTAATTATTCTAAGATAATTAATTAATTTATTATCAATAGAAATGGAATCTATATAGCAATTAATCTAGGATGATATATTACTAAAATAATAGAGCAAGTATATTGATGCAATATGGGATTTGGATCAACTGAGTAAATATTTACAAAATTGGTTTTGAAAGACCCATCTTAGCACATACATATAGGAGGAAATTAATGTTTGATGTGGGAGGCTATGTTTGGGCCATTTAATAGAGGAACGCTTATTGGTTGCACAACGTGGAAAGTTGGCACCAAGGAAGGTTGGACCATGCGAGATAGTTGAAGTCATCAATGAGAATACTTATAGACTAAAGCTACCTGGCCATATACGTCTCATGATATTTTTAATATTAAACACTTGGTACCATATGTTGGTGAGCAGTCAAATGATGATTTGAATCCGAGGATGGATTCCCCCCAACCCGGAGAGGACGATACAGTACAGGAGAAGGCCAATAAGTTCTATGCAAGTTGGGACCACTCCAAAATACATAAGAAGCTTGAATTGCATCACTGATCCAACTGAGTAATCAATTACCAAGTTGGCGCTTGCATGAAACTTCTATCTTAGTTCGAAGTTACCAAGTTAGCAACAACACAAAACTTCTATTCTAGTTCAAATTTACCAAGTTTTGCTTGCATGAAATTTCCATCTTAGTTTGAATTTACCAAGATAATTTGAATTTACCAAGCTAATGTTAGTGCAAGACTATTATTCTAGTTCTTAATTACCAAATTAGTAATTAAGATTTCCAAATTTTTGTTCAATTAGGACTTTCTTTTTGAAGAGTTTTAGTAGGATTCTATTATGGAGTGTTTTCATAGATTAGGAAGCTTTTTTATAGGAGTCATAAAGGGTGTATGCCTATATAAAGGGTATCTAGGGGAAGGCTAAGACAATTTTTAATATTTAATTTTGTCTTAATTATTCAGTAAAGAATTTTTTCTTCCTAGTAGTTCGACATCTAATCTTTTCTTTGAAGCTTTTCCAATGTGTTTTATTTCCGTATTGCGTCAGTTTCTCCCTGGGTTGGGGAGAATCCAACATCGGATTCATGTTACCATTTAAGAGACTGCCAACATATGTTGTTGCACTTCTACAGTGCTTCTTTTTTTTCTAACCCTTTGATAGATAATTGGCAATGTAAGCCTCCAATACGAATTGAGATTTCTTCATTTTATATCTTAAATTTCTTGCACTTCACAGAACCTGAATATTCTTTTCTTGACCCTTTTGAGCATTGCAAGAGTGCTTTCCGATAAGGATTTTCATAGAAATGCATGTTGACAATGTGGTCATAATCTCCAATATGATAAATATTATCTTCATCATATTGAAATTCATGATGAATGATGACATATTCCCCTTAGTAATTGGTTCTTTATCATAAATTGGATGTTTGTTCCAATTAATAAGTTTCTTTTCAAGAGATATTGTTGAGGAAAAAGGCCACGCCTCCTCTTTAACCTTCACACCTTTCAGCTCAAACTCCTTGTCAATTAAAGCATATGCAACACCCATCTCCTTTAAGGCACTTGTGAATTCAATAATGGCGAAAAGGCTAGAACCCTCCTCGGGTTTTGGTTTAGGTATAGTCTCTTGTGATGGACATAAAGTCAACATTTTCGCTTTAAATTCAAAAGAGTAGGTGTTCTTTCGTCCGTCATGGACTACGTAACGGTCAAATTACCACTGGCGCCTAAGTAGAAAATGGCAAGTATCAATGCATACAACACCACACTACACACGATCACTAAAATTATTACCAATAGAAAAGCTCGCTAGACTGGTGTGTGACTGAAACCTCATTCTTTTTTTTTAGCCATGCAAGTTTGTAGGGGTGAGGGTGTTGTTGAGTTTTTAGGTTCAGTTTGCGGACGGAAACTTCCGCTATAACATTATCACAATTCCTACTATCAATTACAAGGTTTGTAACCTTCCCACCCATAGTACATGTGGTGTGGAAAATATTATTTCTTAGCCAATCTATTGATTCATTCCTAGGAGTTAGGAATGATCACTGCATCATCAAGGCCTTTCCCACATCTCCTTACACCATTTCTCCCTCTAAGGTTTCTTCATCATAAGGATCAAACACAGATGGGTTGAATAGTCAAATGCTTCCGATTGGGTTTCACTCTCATCTTCTATAAACATCGCCCATTTTTTTTTATCACCCCTCGCACATTCAACAAAGTTATGATCTAATTCACCACACTTAAAACACTTTAGTCCAGGTGGACCCACTTGGTTTTGATTAGGCCCTCATCCTTGGTTTTGGTTCAACCCACAGGACTATGGTTGAGTAGTTGAATTTAGAGGCAGGTTGGAATTACTATGTGGGGGTGGTCTGGCCACATCAATTTGGGTTTAGGCCAATTGGTTAGGTCAGCTACTTTGCTTTTCTATTGTTAGAGCATGTTGATGTGCCATAGAAACATCATAGCGGTCAAATATGTCTAATATATTCCGGATATTTGGTCTTAGCCCACCTATATACATAGCCACCAATTGGTCTTCAGTTTCAGCTAACTCATTTCGGGCCACTAACAAATGAAACTTCTTTGTATACTCATCTACCATATCAATTTCTTGCTTTAGATTTTGCAATTCTTGATAAAGTAAACGAATATAATTAGGGGGTAGAAATTCTGGTCTCATCTTTGCCTTGAGTTTCTCTTATGTCTTAATCTTTTTCTTAACTCTTCTCTATCGCATATCCTTTAATTGATGTCATCATGTTGCTCGTCCTCTAAACCGAGTGGTTATTAAGGACACAATCTTATTTTTCAGAACTCCATTGAATTCAATGATTTCTTTTACCACAAAAAGCCAATCCATGAATTTTTTTGGAGTCATGCCTCCCTAGAATTATGGGATCTTAACCTTGAGATTTGCTTCCCATCATCTCTAGTTACCACCCGCAACTACAACCAATTTAGTTGCTTTCCTTGATGATGAAAGGGAATGTGTGGAGATACTTGCGTCGGAGTCGCTTCCCCTCACAGCAATTTCAACTCCTAAGAAAGTGCCTCAATTTGTCTTCTTAGCTTTGTTATCTCTCCTTGCATTTTGTTGGTGGCTTACTGCTCCATGATGTGAGCTACTTGTTTCTTCTTAGGAGTCGTAATCTAAAGAAGGATCGAACATGAGTTCTGATACCAAATGGCATAGTATGGAAACAAAACACATTGGGAAAAGTTTCAAAGAAAAGAGCAAAAGTCAAACCATCAAGAAAAAGAATTCTTCATTGAATAATTAAGAGAAAATTCAATATCATAATCTATCTTAGCCTTCCCCTAGCTACTCTTTATATAGGCATACACCCTTATGGCTCTTATAAGAAAGCTTCCTAATCTATGAAAACACTCCATAATATAGTCCTACTAAAACTATTCAAAAAGAAAGTCTTAATTGAGCAAAATTCCAAAAATCATGATATAATTCTAATTTGGTAATTATGAACTAGAATAGAAGTCTTGTGTTGACACTAGCTTAGTAAATTCGAACTAAGATAGAAACCCCATGCTAGATTATCTTGGTAAATTCGAAGTAAGATGGAAATTTTGCGTTGGAGCTAACTTGGTAAATTCAAACTAGAATAGAAGTTTTGCGCTGGTGATAACTTAGTAACTTCGAACTAAGAAGTTTCATGCAGGCACCAACTCGGTAATTGATTACTCGGTTGGATTGAGGATGTCATCCAAGCTTCTTATATGTTTTGGAGTGGTCCCAACTTGCATAAAACTTATTATCCTTCTCCTGTACTGCATCACATATTAATATTGAATTCTTTTTTTCTTTTCTATTCACTATAATCTAAACTAAATAAATATATAAACTAACTTAAACATGTATAGGTGGAATTAATATAAGTGTTTTTTACTTCAATATAAACTACATTAACATAGCTAATTAAGCTACATTAATTAAATCACTACAAGAAAAGTGATTTTAGCGGCATTTTCAAATGCCGCTAAAGATAGGTAAAAACGCCACTAAAGGCTATTGCGGCATTTTTAAATTACGCCACCGATATCTAAGTCGGTAAAAGTTTTAGTGGCGTTTATCCAATTTTTAGTGGCACTTAACTAAATGCCACTAAAACTTACTTTCAGTGGCGTTTATCCAGATTTCAGTGGCACTTGTATAAACGCCCATAACAACTATTTTTAGTGACATTTTATTTATCCTTTAGTGGCAGTTTCCAATGCCATTTTTAAATTTAATAATGACATTTATTGACACATTTAGTGGCAATTCATAGTGCCACTAAATAGCAACCGCTATAGTGGCGTTTATAATTGCCACTAAAAAGTCTTAATCATTCTATTCATTTAAGATTTAGTGGCATTTACAAGCGCCACTAAATGTCTAAACATATTCATACATGCATGCTAAAATATAATAAAATGAAGCAACAAATTAAAAAGATGTTGCTTATTATATAATGGTAAATGGACCTGTATCAATAAATATTAGTTTCATCATGCCCTTTATATCAAATGCATATTATATATTTAATTAAAAAATCAAATAATTATGAAATTTAACCAAATAAACCATTTTCATATAAATCAAATTTATCATAAAATGTTTACATATACAACTATCACTTTCAGGTCATAGATCCATAATGGATAGTCTAAAAACCAACAAAAAATATAACAAAAAAATCATTTTGCTCTATGATGTCCAAAAGTGTTCATCAAAATCCAAAGTATATATCTTCAATACCCTCCATGTTAACAATTTCCTGAAAAAACAAATACATCTTGTTAATAAAGACTAGATATAATATTATACCTTTCGATCTAATAGTAGATGTATAGATAAATAGAGAGAGATCTTACATAATATATATTATATCTTTGTTGCAAATGGACTATTTTGTGTGCTTTCACTATTTGTTTTTTATAGGACAAAATACGAGTTTATGGTTGTATCTTTAATAGTTCTCGCCTGCATTAGAGTGGGTAAAAAAATTGATTAGGAAATCTGGAGTAATGCTTGTACTTTGAGACTTCTTTCTCAAACATTTCTAGTGATTCGTGAGAATCGCCGGAACTTGGATTTAACATATTAATTCCCCAAGAACATCCTCTAGACTAAAAACTAAAAACCAAATCCCATAACAACAGTAGTAGGATCAAGACAATTGGCATCTATTAAATTTCTATTCCTTATTTCAAATTTATGTTCCATCGAAGTCCTCCTGTTCAGACCATGAGAGAGGGATGACGTGGTCAACCTAAACTAGGGGTGTCAATTGGACTGTATTTGGTCCAATCCGATTCAGTCCAATGTGAGTCCATTATAAATGGATAATGTCCAATCCAATCCAAAACCAGTCCATTGACACCCTTCACCTAAACCATTCATGAGAGGACCCGATCTAGTAGATACACCCATGTGAGCACACACCTCTTAGTGTTCTACAGCTAAATTAACCAACATGCACCTAGCCCAATCAGTTCGTAGTCTGTTAAAAAGTAAAACCTATTTAAGGTGTTAGTTAGTGTATGCCCTTAACTCCAATCAACCTGATGTAAATTATGAAATTTATTGTAAATGAATAAAATATATATTTAATTCATTTTATTATGGTGTGTTTTTGTGTAATACCCTTAAACTGAATACATATGAGACTCGTGTTAGTTTAAAATCTTCACACTCGTTGGATATATCTGGGGAGATATATCCTACCAAGGCTGACACTGATATACCACCAAGTTGGTTGGGGTGGTTTGTCTTAGCTGCCAAGGTGAGACCTGAGGTACATGTAGTGTGGATTTTCATAAAACCTTGAACACGACTAAAATTCTAGTATTACCCTAGACCTTGGAGATAGATGGACAAAACTAGAATGTTACAACTGACCCCTAGACTCGATTATGATAATACACTAGGTGTCGGATTGGGCTATCTTTGATATGCCAATCAGTGAGATCCTTAGAGGGGGTCAAAACCTGGGTATGTTGGTACAGTTCGAGAATTCATATGAGTGGGTGATCATAGTGACAGGATCAGCCCCTTTGTCGGACAAAGTGAATGATTGGGGATGCACTTTCTCTGATGGAAACCTAAATTTCCGGTAGTTGATTTCAACCATTGAAATTTGTTTTTGCAAAATATATTTATATAGAGACATACATATATATATATATATATATATATATATATATATTATGGTTTCAAAATATTTGCAAAATGTTTTAATTCCCGATATCCATGTGAGTAGAGAATGTAACACTGCACCTTGCAACCGAGGGAGAGGTTAAGTGTAAGACCATTGAGGATTATACCTGATGGGCTAATCTTGCATCTACTCACAGTCCTTGGGCCTTCATAAGATGGCTGGACCCAAGGACCGTTTAGTGTAAATATTGGGCCCATTAAGAGCCCATGGTGATGGACTCAGTGGTTCACTATATTCAGTAGTGAATTCGACCAGGCCTTGTAATAGAGGTTATGCTGAACCCATATGGCTGATGCATAAATCAATGATAGGGTCCCATGCCATACAAAGAGAGCCAAGTTAGCCAGGATTAAAGTGGAAGTGAGCTTGAAAGCTTAATGGGCCTAAAAGCCCATTAATTAAATAGGGGTGGATTTGGGATTTGGATCAGTAGATAAGATAAGGGATTATCCTTATCCACTTAAAGAGTCTAGATCCAAATAAAGATTTGGATCAAAGGAACTCCTAATTTGATTAGGAAGGTTGATCTATGTCTGCAGATAAGATAAGGGATTATCCTTTTCACTTAAAGAGTCTAGATCCAAATAAAAGATTTGGATTAGGAAACTCCTAATGAGATTAGAAAATTGTCTCTTTAAGGCTATAAATAGGAGAGTAGGGAGAACCTTGAAGACACACTCACTCAATACAGAGAGAAGACAACTTAGTTAGACTGGTCTTGCCTTCTGCTCTTTTTCTCCCTACTCTTGTTGCCTTACCCTTTTCGATCTTCAGTTCTTGGATTGGATCAAGATTCAATCTTGATATTGTTTTTTGCCAGGAGAAACAATTTAGAAGTTGTGCTCACAGTGCCATTCGATTCTTGTTGAAGAATCACCAGTTCTTGGTGAACAATTACCTATTGATCCTGCCTCATCCTAAGCTATGTCATCTTCAGTGGATGGAGGATTTGGTATACTCTTTGGGCGTGAATACCTACGTTGGGAGGAGCGTTCTTGCGTGGATTTCGTATTAGGTAATATCTGTCCCTTATTTTGGTTTCAGATTTGGTCCAGTTTGGTTACAAGAACGAACCTTGAAAATGCAGGTTTCTAAACTAGGAATAGGATTCCCGGATGAGAGAGTAAAGAAATTTTTGAAAAATTTCCCAACCTTCCTGCAGGGTTCGGCCATCCATATGGTGGATCTCCCATCCCTTCATAAGGACCTCACCTAACAACTTATTAAGCTTTTAGGTTGAATGGTTCCTTGATCAAATGGCTTACTTTGACCCTCGTTGTTAGGTTAACAAAGCCAAATACAAATTCAAATTCAAAGATCAAATCAGATCTCACAAACACAAGATAACAAAGCCAATAGGATAACAAAGCCAAACTATCCATATTTGAAAATCTTTCATATGACAAATGAGCTATGAGACGGTATTATATTTTCCAAACCAATGATCTTCCAGTCAAGAAACTGTGGGTTTCACAATGATACTAATATGGTGGGCAAGTCTATTAAATCTTAAAAAAAAAACAGTTAATTATGAAAAATTTGGCAAATTTCTTTCAAAACAAGAAGATTCCTTATGTACTCAAAATGAAAATCTGTGGGCAAGCACTCTGATTATGCAATCATCCATGAGATGTTAGAAGAAGACAAGAAATTGTATAATTAAGACCATCAAGTACATGTAGCAGTACAAGATTAAATGTTTCAACTGTCATGTGCTATAATGATGCTAATCTCCAAGATGCCTTGTTAGGAATCATCCCAACAAATTACACATTATAACCATTAACAGGCCCAACAATTCCTGATTTTGTGACTCCAAAGTCCAAAACAGTTCATAATTTATAAATTTAGATCTTTGAAACAACAAAACCACATCTACTGTTAATGTCTACGGGGTGAGTCATAAATGGTAAATTGGGTCACTTTGCTATTATTATTATGCGTTGAATCATGTTATAGAGGCTTGAACATCTTGACAAAGCAACAAGATTAGCAACTAGTACTCTTTAACACATAACAAATAGTTTTGAATCTCAAATAAGATTGCAATTTTTATATTCATTTAGCTTTCTGAATTGGCCAGGACAGGCCAATTCTATAATTGTTGCAATTTTTTGAACATCTTGACAAAGCAACAAGATTAGCAACTAGTACTGTTTAACACATAACAAATGGTTTTGGATCTCAAATAAGATTGCAATTTTTATATTTCATTTAGCTTTCTGAATTGGGCAGGACAGGCCAATTCTATAATGGTTGCAATTTTTTGAATGAGTTTATGATGACTTAGTAAACAAAATGTGCATTTAAATAGAGAAGTGTTGGGTTTTATTAAATGGGTTTTAAGTTAACCAAAGGAACATTCTTCCCAACAACTGACTGGATTCCATAAAGTAATTGACAGGCAAATCTAATTTCTTACTTAATACATGTTTAATGCAAATAAAATCTATAAATAACCAAATCTAGGTGGGTGCCCATTCAATAATCAGATCTGAAGTTCAATTGGATCCACCAATTCAACATCATCTTTGCAAAATAATTTAATTCAACTTGAAGTCCATTTTTCTATTTTGCTTATGTCCCCTTGTATCTTTTGGGTTCTCATCGAATCTCATCTCTCTAAGTAAAGATAATCACTGTTGATTACCAAGTGTCCTTGGCCTAAAGTCCCAAAGTATAATGCCATATCTACACCGTCAGTCCCAAAGTATAGTTCAAGGTAAAAGATCAACCATATATTTATAACAAAATGTGAAAATATGGTACCATATACCCATACCTAGGCAAGCAATACAAGGTAACAATAAAAATGTTGAAACCATCACAAAAAGTAGAAAAATAGATATGCATGACATTTTGATGTATGAACCTCTCTACTTGGGTATGTCAGAATCTTAATGATAAATTAAATTATTTGTTATGGGAAGGAGCATGTGTACCTTGAAGTTGGTCAAATCATGGACGACATAGTTTGGCAATTTCTCATTCATGACAACATATCCACCTGCACTAAAATGCTATGACACATTATAAACAACATAATGATATTCACTTCCAACAATTGCTAGAAAGGGAGTTTAGAGGGGATCACCTTCTTAGTTTGTTTTTTATTATTAAAAGATAGAAAGATACAATGAAAGAAAGCCCAGAGCTAACTCAGCAAACATGCAGTACTATAAGCCAATGCTTAGTGGCCATTTAATAATTGCTAAGTTTGACTTAACCGAATTACTCATTGCTTTGTCTTTTACCATATACAATGGCAATATAATGAAATAATTAATGTTAAAAGTAGTTCAACAACTAAGGAACCCACCCCCTATGTAATTGTGTATTAACTAAAAACACAAAATCATAAGCAATTATGCGACCCAGTTGGATTGCATATGGATAGATGTTGGGTAGGTTTGATTCCTTGGAAATTATGGGAAAGAAAAGTACCATTCAGCCCTTTCCATCTCAATGGGCGAAGCTTTCATTTTAAACACACGAGCATTCCTTCCAAATTGCTCAGTAAAGAGCAAGGAGGGTAAGGTTCCGAATTTGAAGACAAAGAGGTGGTAGTAAATATAGAGAAGAAAAACAGATGCCTCATACTCAGTATTCCAGCAAATTATGTAAAAATGGACTGTTGATCCTTAAAAACGGTAAGGTGGATGATTAAGGCCTTAAAAAAATGCAATTGAATTTTGTATATTACATGTTGTAAGAGAAAAAGGCGGTGTTTCAGTTCATGGTGTCTGGCTTTAGTGGTAAGAGCAGTGGCATGTTTTTGAGTTTGAGTTCCTTTCAACTGATTTGTACATTATCAAAACCAAAATTAACTTGGCAAAGCCTGATCCAGCAGTTGTTGGTTTTGCACTTGTGGTTATTTAAATAGAAATTGATAGGTGTCAAGTTGATGAAACAAGATTTGTTTCATGATTATCCATGTTACAGGTTGATTGTTTAAATAGGAATGATGCTTGTATTTTAGCAGCAATAAAGTAATGTTCCCCATCAAATACATGAAAATAAATTAGATATGTAGTTCTACCCCCTTTCCCTTCCCAACCACCACCACCCCCCCTTTATTTTTGCACTTTCTGATTGCTTTATTCGATATATTTTCTGATCTTAGCTAGTCTTTTCTCTGAAAGAGCATCCATTTTATAGTCATCTGCTTAGCAATTGAACAGTTTGAAACATACATAGCAATTTAACAAAATAAATTAGATAGTTGATTCGCTGAGTAAATATCAGGACAATGTTGAGTGACCAACTTTGTTTTAGTGAAACTGTAGTTTATGCATAGAGCCAATCTAGACCTATTAATTGGATATGGATAGTCCATAAAGATGCAAGCATGACACATGAACAGGAATATACAAGAACCCAATCTTCTCTTTGCAAATTCAGCTATGAGATGCTATTGACATAATAATAGTTTTCATCTAGAGGAACATACCTTCTCAGTACCAATACTGCGAAGCTGACTCAAGATCCCAGTGAAGTCAGCAGGTGATGGACAAGAGAACTGCATGTTTCCCCTGTATACGGATGTTTAAACCTACATAATGCAGGGAAACATCATCAGACTGATTATCTTTAAAATACTATTGGACCTGGAGTTAAATAAAACCCAAGTAAAAGTAAATATACTTCTCACCCAAGAGTGAATGCGTGGAGGCGAGGCCTCTGTAATTTTGAAACCAATTAATTGTAAAAGGTCACCATGGAAGCTAGAAGGACTCCTAGTTCGTAGCAGTGATAGGGCCATGTTTCTGGTTCCTCCATACACTTCACCCCTAACAGAGGAATTCCCAGGTATTTTGCATGCGCACGGATCTACTTCAGCATAGCAATACAAGCAGAGTTAATATATGTTTAATGAAGGCATTTTCAGTTCTTTTCTTTTATGCTTTTATTTCTTATAACAATGTATAATTATATATCATGTTAATGAACCAATAAGCTTCTTTTATGAAGGGAAAAATTAGTTATCTATCCAATAGAACTTTAGACAGCATTTTCTTGTTTGCAAGGAATCAGTTCTGGTGAGGGAATGTGAAAATTACCAGGATTTTTTGGGCTCAAAAATCGTTTTGACAAGTCATTTTGTGGAGCAAAAGATTTTAGCTTCACAAAAATTAACCTTTGGTGCCAATGACAGTCACACCAATGACTCCAACCCTGCTGACTAACTGAGGCGTGGTGAAGAATCCTAGAAAGTAAAATGAATCAAAACCAACCGATTTAAGGACACCTTAATCCATACTGCCAAATGAATGGTAACACAAGTTTCTTCTTTTTTTTTTTTTTAATGAAGAATGGGAAGAAAGAAAGCACAAGGAAAGGAGGAGGGGGAGTAGTACAGTTAAACCTTTATTAGGAGAAGGAAATGGCAAGTGAATTCCCATGCACCAAAAGCATATAAAAATGCTGATAAGAATAGAATTGCTCCCAAATGCAGCTCACCCCTTCCTTACATCTGAGATATATTGGAAGAAAATTTTCAAATTTTGAACATTAAATTGTATTCCAAGGAGTTTTTCACAAGACTTTATATGATGAAGTCAACTTAGTAAGCACATGTACCCTCATATAAACAAAGAGTGTGCATTGCAAAGTGATGGAGGGTGATTTGACCCGACCTTCTAAGAAGGCAACACGTGGACATGACTCGACATATGTAACAGCTCAGCGTGGCAGCTTGGCTAGAACTGAGTAACGAGCTCGTTAAAGCCCTTGTAGGTCAGCTCGCTACACGACAGCTCGCCATAGAACGAGCTCGCTACAGCGCGAGCTCAAGGACCCTAGTATGATGAAAGGGAACACTCCAAGCTAAGTCTATCCCTGCTCGCGAGTTGGGATAATCAGCTCGCTCCAATACTTAGGCAAGAGGACTGCCTCAAAGGCAACCTCAGGCGGAATCACCTCGGGATACCTCCAGGAACTCGCTACAAAGCAGCTCGCTATGGGATAGCTCGTTGTGAGGCAGCTTGCTACTGAGCGACGCAGCATTTTCAGGAAGCTTCTTATCTGACAAGACCGTACCTGTCAGACTACACCACGTCTCCTGACCGATGGCACAGTCCTTGCTAGCCCAACGGACTGCACCCAAGTCTCTCAACAGGTGGTGGTGTGTCTGTCCTCTCCGGGTCGTGTCTCCTATCTTATTGGGTAGTACCCTGTAACGGTTACTTGCGCAGCCCTGGCAGTAAACGACTGGACAGAGGGCCAGAGGCGGTTACGCCCGATTTGACAAGAACATTAGTATTTAAAGGCCCCAATTCCCAAGGGGTGAAGGTAATCTGAATCGAACTTGAATTGAATTGAACTAGCACCATCTGCACTCTTAGTTCTCTCTGCATTCTCTGTAGCTCTCTCAGAGTTCTAACTTAAGCATCGGAGTATTCCTACCAGGTGAGCTCCCCGGAAATCCTTCACCTTCTTCTCCTTCTCAGGTGTTGTTTGTTGCCAGGTAGGAGCGAAGCCCCTACCTGCTAGGAGTGACCGGATCGCGCTACATCACAAAGTAATCTCCAATATGTCTAGGGTATTCACATAAAAACTTCCATGAAATATCTGAAATGTTTCATTAGAATTAGAATCGCCATGCTGCTCACCAAGGTGATAGCAGCTAGTAGGAAGTTCAAAGATTGCTCCTAGCATCATGGAGACTAAAATGACAGAAAAAAGAAAAGGCAATTACAACTTACAACCTAGCCGTGGACAACCCCATTCTAGCCGATCCCTTACCACCCTTGATATTCACATGATTTTTTTTTGAAGATAAATAAAAAGAAAGTCTTAATAGAGAAGAAACAATAAACAAACTACTAGCCATTAACACCATCTTGACAAGATGACTCCCAAATATCAACATCTAGGGTTGTGACCAGTTGCCCAACTCAAAGCACACAAGAAAGAGTAAACTGCAACGCAACCTCTACAATGGGTTCAGAGAACCAAATAATAAAAAAATAAATTAACTTACTCATCATTAGATCTCCTAACACTCTGAGAACACTCTTAATCTATCATTTGAAGTTTGGTGTCCAATCGATGCTCTGGTTGTTCCACCTTGTTTCAAATAGAAACCAATAGATTATTATAATTTACTAGGGCTCAAGTTAAAACAGCGACTGAGAATAAAAAAAATGCAAAATCTAAGACCTTTTGAAGCTAATCGGAGGTTACATCCTTGCAATCCTTCAACCAGATTCCGTTCATCGATATCAATCCGGTGGAGCATTTCTCTGCACTAATTCGGACATCTTTAGGTCTGGAAGATCTAGCCCTCGATCCTCTCATGCTTCTTTCAGCTCTGATGATGTGTGATTTGGAAGCTCCTAGTTGGAAGATGACTTGGATGTTGGTCGTGTAGTGAACTGGACCACACTACAAAACAAAGGATGAGAGAACCCGGGGTGGCTAACCTGGCAAGGTCGCTCTGATGCTTAAGTCAGTACTGGGTTGTGCAAGCTAAAAGTTTGTATGCTAATAAGCTAGTGAGCAAATAATCACGCGTACCCTGTGTCATTGGGGTTAGTGCCTTTATATAGGCATTGTTTGGCGTAGGCTTCACGCACTACATCCAAGATTTCCGAGAGGTCATGCCTTACCGGTCTGAAATCCTCAGAGGTAACCGTTATGCACGTTGACCATCATCTAGAACATTTGGTACGTGGGCCAACTTTAAAGAAACCTGGGAGTGTTGGGGTATGCATACCAAATTGTCAGCGAGCACATCTCGCAGGTCACCGCTGGTCCTCAGTTAGGTCGGCAAGCCCTCGAGAGAGGTCGCGACTTGAGTTGAGGTCACTTCAGCTAGGGACGAGGTGCTACAGGTTGGCCCTGGACGACGTGCTGCAAGCCGCCCCTAAGTTGTGGTCAAGGTCATCGGGTGAACGATAAAGGTAGGTCACCAAGTTAGGGCGAAGACAAACTACGATCTGGAACTCCAAATCATCACTTTGGTGGCATCTGGGTGTCGTCTAGCTGTTTTGGGATGCCATGTGTCATGAGGTTATTGGAGGGCCAAATATGCCCTCATCAATTGCCCCCCACTCTTGAGCTAAGTGTAGCTTGGCGAAGGGAGCAGATTGTTCCTTTGGTCCAGAATGACTATTTGATTAGCTCGTAGTCGTTGGTGTCAATCCAATTTGCTCCTCAGGTCGGAAGAGTCCAAGTGTTTGCAGCCTTACGCAGGACCTCGTAGTCTTGATTGTTAAGGCACAAGAGCAAATTCATCCATTCGATAACAGGAACCCCGAGGACATCTACCTTATTAGGGATGCGACCATCAAGGGGTTCTGCAATCTGACTAAGTACCTCAAGAGAAAAGCTCATCATGTCGTCCTCAAGAAGGGGTTCTATGTGACTGCTTTATCAGGTTGCTCCACCTAGGTAGACTTCGACGCAGTGTCCCTCAAGCTGGTTCTCAAAAGAGTAGCTAGCAAGTTCGATGCGGAGCCTGAAACCCAGGTGGAAGTCTACTATGAAGAGATTGGCCAAGTTTGTGTCTGTCATGGTCTAGTCTTTCCTTTGTTTCTCTTTCTTGTGTTGGATTAATCTTCATTCCTTTGCTTCTTTTTCTCTCTTTCTTTTTTTCTTTCTTCTTCTGCACACCGATGAGGCTAAGGCGGAACGATATGTACCCGATCTGTCTGCACACCGATGGGGCTGAATGCGAACTACTTTTTTATTCCACCCATGCTGAAGAGGTGACTAGGTCTTATGTTGCTCATGCCGAAGGGGTGACTAGGTCTTATTCATGTTTAGTGCCGAGGTCACTATTTTTTTGGCATCATGACCCTTGGACTCTAGGAGCGACTCATAGTTCACTCCCCATAATATTATTTAGCCGACGTACGGCTTGACCTCTCCGCCTAAGCTGGTGGTCATTCTGTAAACTACAGTTTCATATTCTATCTAGTGGACTGTAACTCGAAGTTGCTATCAATTGTACTAGGCTGAAAAGTTGAAATTGAAGAATTTCATAAAAATTTCATGTTAAAGAGTTTGTCTTACAACCAATACATGGTCTTCCTTGCAAAGGATTAATTACATGTATTTAACAACCTACTTTATTGATAGTGACTAAAAATTGAACAAAAAAATTTTAATTTTTGTCTAACTTCTAGTAATAAAGGAGAGGCAACTGTTAAGACAGTAGAAAAGTGTTTTCTTGAATAGGGATTTGATAAATTTTCTTCACTATAATTGATAATGCTAGTTCAAATGAATTGGGATATGCTCCTCACACAGGGCACCTCACACCGACCTCACATGCATATCTCACCATGCTTTGGGAACATCTCCCAGGAATAATAACGTATAAGTACATAAGATGTTTCTAATGCATGGTGAGATGTGCTTGTGAGGTCATTATGAGGCACCCTATGTGAGGAGCAAATCTGGTCTCATTTCAAATGATGTTGTGAGTGTATTTTTAAGAAAGAAAATTGCTAATTACGGAACTAGTATTTTAGATGAAAAATTGCTTTACATGTGATGTAGTAGACATATAAATTTGATTTTGAATGATAGTTTGAAAGAGATGGATAAATCAATTAATTGTATTTGGGGTAGTAAGTTTTTTGGAGCAGTAGAGTAAGGTTGCAAAAATTTAAGGAGCTTGTTGAGATTAAAAAATTCATAGTAAGAGTTTCTTGTACTTAGATGTTTGCAATAAATGGAACTCAACTTATTTAATGTTGGAGGAAGATCAGAAGTTTGAAAGAACCTTTGAGAGGTTTGAAGATCAAGATCCTTATTTTATAAGTAAACTTGAGATGTGATTTTGCAGTACAGGTTTCAAGTTCCTTGTATGTCACATCTAACAACTTTTTTCAATAAATTTATTTAGAGGATTGCTTATTACAAGAATGGGGACATATGAGGATAGGGAATTATTACAAATGGTAAAAAGGATGAAATGGAAGTATGACAAGTATTAGAGCAACATTGACAAGATGAATAAATTGATTTATATTGCAGTTATTCTAGACCCTCGTTAGAAATCAGAGTATGTGGAATTTGCACATATGATATATATGAAGGTGCGAAGGGTGAAGAACTTGTGAAAAACTTAAGAAAATTGTGTATGATTTATATAATGAATAGAAGAATATGATTCCATCTGAAAATGAGTATATTAGTGATAAAACCCATGGTTTTCAAAACCAGACCGAACTGGAAAAACATGGAATCGCTTTTTCCCCCAAAACCATTGATTTTGGTCAACAAACTGCTGAACTGGCCGATTAACCATTCAAACCGGTAACTAGACCTCAAAAACCCAAATTTCAACTTTAAGTGAGATAGAGGGTGAGAAACCAACACAACTAAATAAGATATTGTTAATGTCTTGATTTAAGAAGTACATGCCAAAAATGGAGGGTTTGAAAGTAAATTGGAGTTGGATTGGCACCTAAATGAAGATACTAAATATTCAAATTATGACTTTGGTATCCTAGGATGATATTAAGTTAATTGCCCCAGATAGAGAAACCACTTGTATGTGCTAAAAATTGGATCCAATTATCACAACATGCCATTAATGTTATAGAATATCTAAAAGAGCTTGACAAACTTGAAAATGGTAACAATTTTTTTTAATTTAAGTTTCATATTATTTTCCATTTTTCTCATGATAATTATTTAACCTTTGTAATTTGTAAGTGTTTTTCTAATTTTCTTCCTCAATTTTCAAATTTATCAAATGTTGTATTTACATTAGATCCAATAGTGATTGGTATGTGATTATCCTTATTTATGCTTGTACTTGATAGGTTTTTTAAATTTGATACTTGTATTGTATAACATATTAGACTTGTACTATAATTTTTAAGGTTCTTATATCTCTCTTACTATGCTTTTGTTGGGTCTATGATGTTTGGTCATTGGTTTTATATTTGGACCTTTGATGTATGTTTTTAATGGATGATTGGATGATTTGATATATATATATATATTTCATATTTAGACTGTTGGACATGATTTATTCATGTTTAGGGTGCATTTTTTATGCCTTTTAGTTTTAGATGCTAATATAGTTTACTAATATTTTATTATTTTTTCTCTAGATAATTTTTACTAATATTGTCATACAGATTTTCTATTGATGTTTCTTAAGGAGTGATTTTCTATCATCTTTGAAGTTTGAACATAAGGTATGCCACATTGTCTAGTTAAATTAGATTGTTCTCTAGCTTGGTGAATTTATAAACCCATCAACCTTAGCTATCAATTAATAAATGGATTTATGAACCACTCGACCTTAATCTCAAAATAGCCTTAGCCTAAGGATTCTAGGGTGTGGGTGTGGCCTAAAGGAGAGTTTTGATTGTTTTTAGTTCCAATGATTTAGTATTTTTAGATTGGACTATTTTGTTTCAACAAAGATCTTCATTTTATCTTCCATGTGATTAAGATCTTACATTTCCCTACATGTTTCGGGATTGAGTAATTTACTTTCAGATCACTATGATTCAACAATACTAGAAAATTATTACATAGTCCTATGTTCCTGCTACTTGATGTACTTATTGTATTTTCCAAAAAAAAACTAAATTAGTAAATAAAAGATGCATTGGGTAGTAATCCAAATCAAGTAGCAAAGGAACAATCTCATTTACATATAAATGAACAAGACACCAAGGTGCTAATTGAACTATAAAAAAAAAATAATGGCAGTAATCAAGTCATCCGACGTCAATATCCTAAATCATCATACCTGCATCATCATTGAGAGGGAATACCGGTGCTATTTGACCATTGTAGCAGCTAAGAGGAGGTACGAGCAGGGAGTTTTACACCAATAGAGAAGCTGGAGTTTTACATTGATTTTATTGGTGGTAACTTTCTACCAAATCTCGGTGTAAAACTTGCTTAGAGCAAAGTTTTACGCTCATTTACGATGTAAAACAACACCTCAAACAAACACTAGCAAAACCAGACCATGGTGTAAAGTTTACCCCAGTTCTCATTTACACCTCAAACAAATGCAGCCTTAGCCTTTTACAAAACTTTGGATTGTGATTGGTGATGAGATGTTAATTAATTATAGTATACAATCACTAGCATGAGTCTAGGCTCCCTTAACACACTTGGAACTGCTACTCGTTTGGTTGTGTATCATTTGCTACCTAATCAATCACAAATGAATGCACCAATGTTCTATATGTTGACATGTGGGCTCCATAAACACTAGCATGTTCACTCATGATTAATTTCATAACAAGTGATACACAGTTAAGCAAGCGATAGATTTGGACTGATAGCCATCACCTTCAGTTAATACTGATTCACATCAAGAATAATTTGTCTTACAATTAAGTGTCTTCCAAATCATGTGTAAATTTATAATACCAAAAAGCTATGATATGTGAAGAGCTTACCACTTTCATGATATCTACTGATTCCTACCAAAAATGGTTAACTGATAATATAAAAATACAGGTGGGGGAATGAATCAAAATTCATGGGGATAGTAAATCATAGGTGAAATTATTGATAAATAAAACCCAAAAACTTAATGAAGATCCTTGAGAATGGAACTTTAAATTTTGTAATTTTTTAGGTCATCATGTCTTTATGGTATCATAGTTGAACCCTTGCTTACGGCAACATTTTATTGATTACCTTAATATAAAAATGGTGGAACAAAAGTGCACTACAAGACAAAAGTTTGACAGTTCTTTCATGGATCCTATTTCATCTGTAATAGGACAAGGAAAACCTATAATTGTATAAACTCTTTTTTTCTTGAGATTATAATTCTTGATTTAATTAAGAAAATGCAATATAATTAGCAACCAATAATTGTCTCATTTGACCATGTATTAAATAATAGACCCACATGGTTGTCTGTATCATATTTGAGAGATTCACTTGTGAAACCTGAGCAAGTATAATGCAAACTAGTGCCATATCATATATACGTATATAGCTTAGAATAATAAATAAATAAATAAGTTTTTGAAATCGAGCTCAAATTGTTAACATTTTATTCAAATTTAGCTTGCCACTATTATAGTGGGTGTTTGGCACCAAAGTGTTTTACAAGCATTGCGTTTTTGCTGATGTGTCATTTGTGCCACATCAGTAATTAACGGAATCAGCAAGAAAATCACATTGGGCAATCATTTTTTTCAATGGTTAGCTTTGGGATTTGGGAAAGGAGGTGTTTCTTGAATCGTTAAATTGACGTTTCTTGAATCGCCTTGGTGATCTTGAATCACTAAGGTGATGTGGCACATCAAACACTACAAGAATACTGACATTTAGAGGCTTTTGGGTAGAGGCGGTCAAAGAAAAATACCTCTGTAGCATATTAAAAGTGGTAACAATTATTTGATTATTATAGTGGCACTTTTTTATGTCTTGTTGCCATTTTTAGTCTCGTCCATATTGATGGACAAAAATTAGAGTCGCTGTTTAGTTTCACGCCCAAGATACATCGTGCGCGTGGAACTTTTTCCAAGCAAAATAGAATTGTTGTTCTCAAAAGGACCCTTCCCCAAGTGACCTATTTTACATATTGTAAGGATTTTCCTCTTTGAAGACCTCCTTTGGCTCTCAACTTTTTCTTCCTCTCTTCCTTGGCTTCTCTCTGCTTATTCCCACTCATCTCATCATAGAATCGAAGTGGAGCTCATTTGAATCAGGTTAGAGAATGGTATATGATGGAGGATGGTTTGACCAGACCTACGAAACGGTGACACGTGGACCTGACTCAGCACAGGTAACAGCTCAACATCTTGGCTTCGCACGAAAAAGTAATGAGCCCTCAGAGCAGCTCGCTACACCGTAGCGAGCAAGAAAAGGGGTTCGCCACAACGTGACCTCCGGGTTCCCGGAAGTACCCCAAAAGGGATATTCCGAGGCAATTTTAGCTCGCGAGCTAGGGAAACTAGCTCGCCCAAGCCTCTGAACAGATAACTCATCCCGGGGACCAATTTTACTAAGGGTGATCCTGAAGCACCACAAGCTCGCTACAAAGTAGCTCGGGAACGAGCCGCATGAGCGTTTCTCAGGAAGCTTCTATTTGACAGGGCATACCGATCAGACTGCACCACTTTCGACAGTCTGCATCCACGTCACTCAGTAGGCAGAGGCATGCCTGCCAATCTAGGGACGTGTCACTCACCTAGGCGAGAGCTACGTCACAACTGCTGCCTGCGCAGCCCTGACAGGTAACGGTTGTGGCAAGAGCCCAGTGGCGGTTGTGCCCGACCTAACACGAACACCCCTATAAAAGCCTCATGATGGAGGAGAAACTTCTTCTTGAATTGCAGATCTCTTGAATATGGTGGTAACGCACTATCTGCACTCTTAGCCTTTTGCCTTTTCCTTGCTTCTACAGAGTACAAACTTAAGCATCGGAGTGTCCCCGAGGGATTCTTCTTATTCTTCCCCATTTCAAGTGTCTTCCAGGAGCCACGTGAGTGCTAGCTAGGAGTGAACGGATTGCGCTACATCATTTGGCACCGTATGTGGGAAACGCATCAAAAAGCCTTTCTCTAGACCTTCACGTCTCTTTACTCTCCAGAAACCCAACACTCATGGCTTCCTCCAGCAACATCGGACGAAGCACGTAAATGGATAACTCCAGGGAACAACCCCAACTTCCTACTGTCTGCATTGGATAGTTTACCGTCCCCCTCTCGGTCGACGGAATTCCCAGCTTCAATGTGCCTCATGCAATGGCACCCATCGTCGCGCCACTTCCCGCTACAGTCGGAGAGATCTTCACCGAACCTTCGGTCGTGCCCCCAGTGGCCAGCACGAACCAACTAGAGGACTGGACGCAGTGCATGTGGGCCATGCAGGCCCAAATGCAATAGTTCCAGCAACTTCAGCTCTATCAACAGCATGTGCTGCACCAGGTCTCCCAATACCAGTATCAGCAACAATTTCCCCAGTTAACTCAACCTCAGCTTCAGCAATCACAGCTTCCCCCTCGACACCCGGTCTCGTAGTGAGCTAGGTCTCACCGACAAGAGGAGTACCCGTCTCGCCAAGGAGAGTCCCCCCAGAACCCTCCAAGGAGCCAGGCCTCCACCCATGGCAGACAAGAAAGACCAGCCGCCCTGACCTCGCCATGGGGAGTCAAGTCAAGAGGACCACAGCTAGGCAGGCCCACGTCATCTCAACCCTCAAGGCCTGGTACTCCATTCCTAGAAAACCGATTTGAAACCCTGGCCGCAGGTTCCAAGCAGGAGCCCTCTGTCCAAAGCCATCATCAGCGGCTCGAGCTATTTCCTGCGCATACCATTCCTGACAGAACAGAAGTGAGCAGCACGAATGCCAAACCCACCAGAAAGCAGAGACGCCACCGTCGAGCTCGCCGGTCTGCTACCCGCGACCTAGCCGAGTTCGGAGGCAAAGCGCTATCTCCCAAGCTACTTGCAGTCTCAACGACTAAAGATTTCAAGCTCCACCCTCTTGATAAGTATGACGGGTCATTCGACCCAAATGATCACATAGATGCCTTCTAGTCGCAGATGCACCTAGCAAGAGCAAGTGAGTCGTGCATGTGCGTGGCCTTCTCCACCAGCTTTAGGGGAGTAGCCGGCACATGGTACCTGAATCTGATGCTCGCTACACCGTAGAGAGCAAGACTAATGAGCCCTTAGAGCAGCTCGCTACACCATAGCGAGCAAGAAAAGGGGTTCACCACAACGCGAGCTTCGGGTTCCCCGAGCTACCCCGAAAGGGATATTCCGAGGCAATTTTAGCTCGCGAGCTAGGGAAACTGGCTCACTCAATCCCCTGAACAAATAAGTCATCCCGGGGACCAATTTTACTAAGGGTGAACCTGAAGCACCCCAAGCTCGCTACAAAGTAGCTCGAGAACGAGCCGCATGAGCGCTTCTCAGGAAACTTCTATCTGACAGGCCATACCAATCAGACTGCGCTACTTTCCTTACTGATGGCGTAGTCCCAATCCTTTTGACAGTCTGCATCCACATCACTCAGTAGGCGGAGGCATGCCTGCCAATCTAGGGATGTGTCACTCACCTAGGCGAGAGCTACGTCACAACTGCTGCCTGCGTAGCCCTGACAGGTAACGGTTGTGGCAAGAGCCCAGTGGCGGTTGTGCCCGACCTAACACGAACACCCCTATAAAAGCCTCATGATGGAGGAAAACTTCTTCTTGAACTGTAGATCTCTTGAATATGGTGGTAACGCACTATCTGCACTCTTAGCCTTTTGCCTTTTCCTTGTTTCTACCGAGTACTAACTTAAGCATCGGAGTGTCCCCGAGTGATTCTTCTTATTCTTCCCCATTTCAAGTGACTTCCAGGAGCCACGTGAGTGCTAGCTAGGAGTGAACGGATTGCGCTACATCATTTGGCACCGTATGTGGGAAACGCATCGAAAAGCCTTTCTCTAGACCTTCACGTCTCTTTACTCTCCAGAAACCCAAAAATCATGGCTTCCTCCAGCAACATCGGACGAAGCACGTCAATGGATAACTCCAGGGAACAACCCCAGCTTCCTACTGTCTGCATTGGATAGTTTACCGTCCCCCACCCGGTGGACGGAATTCCCAGCTTGAATGTGCCTCTTGCAATGGCACCCATCGTCGCGCCACTCCCCGCTACAGTCGGAGTGATCTTCACCGAACCTTCGGTCGTGCCCCCAGCGGCCAGCACGAACCAACTAGAGGACTGGACACAGTGCATGCGGGCCATGTAGGCCCAAATGCAATAGTTCCAGTAACTTCAGCTCTATCAACAGCATGTACTGCACCAGGTCTCCCAATTCCAGTATCAGCAACGATTTCCCTAGTTAACTCAACCTCAGCTTCAGCAATCATAGCTTCCCCCTCGACACTCGGTCTCGTAACGAGCTAGGTCTCACCGACAAGAGGAGTACCCGTCTCGCCAAGGAGAGTCCCCCCAGAACCCTCCAAGGAGCCAGGCCTCCACCCATGGCAGACAAGAAAGACCAGCCGCCCCGACCTCGCCATGGGCAGTCAAGTCAGGATGACCTCAGCTCGGCAGGCCCACGTCACCTCAACCCTCAAGGCCTGGTACTCCATTCCTAGAAAACCGATTCGAAACCCTGGCCGCAAGTTCCAAGCAGGAGCCCTCTGTCCAAAGCCATCACCAGCGGCTCTAGCTATTTCCTGCGCACACCATTCCTGATAGTATAGAAGTGAGCAGCACGAATGCCAAACCCACCAGAAAGCAGAGACGCCACCGTCGAGTTCGCCGGTCTGCTACCCGCGACCTAGCTGAGTTCGGAGGCAAAGCGCTATCCCCCGAGCTACTAGCAGTCTCAACGGCTAAAGATATCAAGCTCCCCCCTCTTGATAAGTATGACGGGTCATTCGACCCAAATGATCACATAGATGCCTTCTAGTCGCAGATGCACCTAGCAAGAGCAAGTGAGTCGTGCATGTGCGTGGCCTTCTCCACCAGCTTTAGGGGAGTAGTCGGCACATAGTACCTGAACCTGATGCTCGCTACACCATAGAGAGCAAGAATAATGAGCCCTCAGAGCAGCTCGCTACACCATAGCGAGCAAGAAAAGGGGTTAACCACAACGCGAGGTCCGGGTTCCCCGAGCTACCCCGAAAGGGATATTCCGAGGCAATTTTAGCTCGCGAGCTAGGGAAACTAGCTCGCTCAAGCCCCTGAACAAATAAGTCATCCCGGGGACCAATTTTACTAAGGGTGATCCTGAAGCACCCCAAGCTCGCTACAAAGTAGCTCGAGAACGAGCCGCATGAGCGCTTCTTAGGAAACTTCTATCTGACAGGCCATACCGATCAGACTGCGCCACTTTCCTTACTGATGGCATAGTCCCAATCCTTTCAACAGTCTGCATCCACGTCACTTGGTAGGCGGAGGCATGCTTGCCAATCTAGGGACGTGTCACTCACCTAGGCGAGAGATACGTCACAACTGCTGCCTACGCAGCCCGGACAGGTAACGGTTGTGGCAAGAGACCAGTGGCGGTTGTGCCCGACCTAACACAAACACCCCTATAAAAGCCCTCATGACAGGGGAGAAACTTCTTCTTGAACTGCTAATCTCTTGAATATGGTGGTAAAGCACTATCTGCACTCTTAGCATTTTGCCTTTTCCTTGCTTCTACCGAGTACTAACTTAAGCATCGGAGTGTCCCCGAGTGATTCTTCTTATTCCTCCCCATTTCAAGTGTCTTCCAGGAGCCACGTTAGTGCTATCTAGGAGTGACTGGATTGCGCTACATCATTTGGCACCGTATGTGGGAAACGCATCGAAAAGCCTTTCTCCAAACTTTCACGTCTCTTTACTCTCCAGAAACCCAACACTCATGGCTTCCTCCCACAACATCCTACGAAAAACATAAATGGAAAACTCCAGGGAACAACCCCAGCTTCCTACTGTCTGCATTGTACCATTTACCGTCCCCCTCTCAGTGGGCGGAATTCCTAGCTTGAATGTGCCTCTTGCAATGGCACCCATCGTCGCGCCACTCCCCGCTACAGTCGGAGTGATCTTCACCGAACCTTCGATCGTGCTCCCAGCGGCCAGCACGAACCAACTAGAGGACTTGACGCAGTGCATGTGGGCCATTAAGGCCCAAATGCAATAGTTCCAGCAACTTCAGCTCTTTCTACAGCATGTGCTGCACCAGGTCTCCCAATACTAGTATCAGCAACAATTTCCCTAGTTAACTCAACCTCAGCTTCAGCAATCATAGCTTCCACCTCGACACCCGGTCTCGTAGCGAGCTAGGTCTCACCGACAAGAGGAGTACCCGTCTCGCCAAGGAGAGTCCCCCCAGAACCCTCCAAGAAGCCAGGCCTCCAACCATGGCAGACAAGAAAGACCAGCCGCCCCGACCTCGCCAAGGGCAGTCAAGTCAGGAGGACCTCAGCTCGGCAGGCCCACGTCACCTCAACCCTCAAGGCCTGGTACCCCATTCCTAGAAAACCGATTCGAAACGCTGGCCGCAGGTTCCAAGCAGGACCCCTCTGTCCAAAGCCATCACCAGCGGCTCGAGCTATTTCCTGCGCACACCATTCCTGACAGTACAGAAGTGAGCAGAACGAATGCCAAACCCACCAGAAAGCAGAGACGCCACCGTCGAGCTCGCCGGTCTGCTACCCGCGACCTAGCCGAGTTCGGAGGCAAAGTGCTATCTCCCGAGCTACTAGCAGTCTCAACGGCTAAAGATTTCAAACTACCCCCTCTTGATAAGTATGACGGGTCATTCGACCTAAATGATCACATAGATGCCTTCTAGTCGCAGATGCACCTAGCAAGAGCGAGTGAGTCGTGCATGTGCGTGGCCTTCTCCACCAGCTTTAGGGGAGTACCCGGCACATGGTACCTGAACCTGATGCTCGCTACACCGTAGAGAGCAAGACTAATGAGCCCTCAGAGCAGCTCGCCACACCATAGCGAGCAAGAAAAGGGGTTCACCACAACGCGAGCTCCGGGTTCCCCGAGCTACCCCGAAAGGGATATTGCGAGCCAATTTTAGCTCGCGAGCTAGGGAAACTAGCTCGCTCAAGCCCTTGAACAAATAAGTCATCCCGGGGACCAAATTTACTAAGGGTGATCCTGAAGCACCCCAAGCTCGCTACAAACTAGCTCGAGAACGAGCCGCATGAGCGCTTCTCAGGAAACTTCTATATGACAGGCCATACCGATCAGACTGCGCCACTTAGCTTACTGATGGCATAGTCCCAATCCTTTCGATAGTCTGCATCCACGTCACTCGGTAGGCGGAGGCATGCCTGCCAATCTAGGGACGTGTCACTCACCTAGGCGAGAGATACGTCACAACTGCTGCCTACGCAGCCCGGACAGGTAACGGTTGTGGCAAGAGCCCAGTGGCGGTTGTGCCCGACCAAACACAAACACCCCTATAAAAGCCCTCATGACGGGGGAGAAACTTCATCTTGAACTGCTAATCTCTTGAATATGGTGGTAAAGCACTATCTGCACTCTTAGCCTTTTGCCTTTTCCTTGCTTCTACCGAGTACTAACTTAAGCATCGGAGTGTCCCCGAGGGATTCTTCTTATTCTTCCCCATTTCAAGTGTCTTCCAGGAGCCACGTTAGTGCTAGCTAGGAGTGACTGGATTGCGCTACATCATTTGGCACCATATGTGGGAAACGCAACGAAAAGCCTTTCTCCAAACTTTCACGTCTCTTTACTCTCCAAAAACCTAACAGTCATGGCTTCCTCCCGCAACATCACACGAAAAACGTAAATGGATAACTCCAGGGAACAACCCCAGCTTCCTACTATCTGCATTGGACCGTTTACCGTCCCCCTCTCGGTGGGCGGAATTCCCAGCTTGAATGTGCCTCTTGCAATGGCACCCATCGTCGCGCCACTCCCCACTACAGTCGGAGTGATCTTCACCGAACCTTCGGTCGTGCCCCCAGCGGCCAGCACGAACCAACTAGAGGACTTGACGCAGTGCATGCAGGCCATTAAGGCCCAAATGCAATAGTTCCTGCAACTTCAGCTCTATCAACAGCATGTGCTGCACCAGGTCTCCCAATACCAGTATCAGCAACAATTTCCCTAGTTAACTCAACCTCAGCTTCAGCAATCATAGCTTCCCCCTCGACACTCGGTCTCGTAGCGAGCTAGGTCTCACCGACAAGAGGAGTACCCGTCTCGCCAAGGAGAGTCCCCCCCAGAACCCTCCAAGGAGCCAGGCCTCCAACCATGGCAGACAAGAAAGACCAGCCGCCCCAACCTCGTCATGGGCAGTCAAGTCAGGAGGACCTCAGCTCGGCAGGCCCACGTCACCTCAACCCTCAAGGCCTGGTACTCCATTCCTAGAAAACCGATTCGAAACCCTGGCCGCCGGTTCCAAGCAGGAGCCCTCTGTCCAAAGCCATCACCAGCGGCTCGAGCTATTTCCTACGCACACCATTCCTGACAGTACAAAAGTGAGCAGCACGAATGCCAAACCCACCAGAAAGCAGAGACGCCACCGTCGAGCTCGCCGGTCTGCTACCAACGACCTAGCCGAGTTCGGAGGCAAAGCACTATCTCCCGAGCTACTAGCATTCTCAACGGCTAAAGATTTCAAGCTCCCCCCTCTTGATAAGTATGACGGGTCATTCGACCCAAATGATCACATAGATGCCTTCTAGTCGCAGATGCACCTAGCAAGAGCAAGTGAGTCGTGCATGTGCGTGGCCTTCTCCACCAGCTTTAGGGGAGTAGCCGACACATGGTACCTGAACCTGATGCTCGCTACACCGTAGAGAGCAAGACTAATGAGCCCTCAGAGCAGCTCGCTACACCATAGCGAGCAAAAAAGGGGTTCACCACAACGCGAGCTCCGGGTTCCCCGAGCTACCCCGAAAGGGATATTGCGAGGCAATCTTAGCTCGCGTGCTAGGGAAACTAGCTCGCTCAAGCCCCTGAACAAATAAGTCATCCCGGGGACCAATTTTACTAAGGGTGTTCCTGAAGCACCCCAAGCTCGCTAGAAAAGTAGCTCGAGAACGAGCCGCATGAGGGCTACTCAGGAAACTTATATCTGATAGGCCATACCGATCAGACTGCACCGCTTTCCTTACTGATGGCATAGTCCCAATCCTTTCGACAGTCTGCATCCACGTCACTCAGTAGGCGGAGGCATGCCTGCCAATCTAGGGACGTGTCACTCACCTAGGCGAGAGCTACGTCACAACTGCTCCCTACGCAGCCCGGACAGGTAACGGTTGTGGCAAGAGCCCAGTGGCGGTTCTGCCCGACCTAACACAAACACCCATATAAAAGCCCTAATGACGGGGGAGAAACTTCTTCTTGAGCTGCTAATCTCTTGAATATGGTGGTAAAGCACTATCTGCACTCTTAGCCTTTTGCCTTTTCCTTGCTTCTACCGAGTACTAACTTAAGCATCGGAGTGTCCCCGAGGGATTCTTCTTATTCTTCCCCATTTCAAGTGTCTTCCTGGAGCCACGTGAGTGCTAGCTAGGAGTGACTGGATTGCGCTACATCATTTGGCACCGTATGTGGGAAACGCATCGAATAGGCTTTCTCCAAACTTTCACGTCTCTTTACTCTCCAGAAACCCAACACTCATGGCTTCCTCCCGCAACATCCTACGAAGAATGTAAATGGATAACTCCTGGGAACAACCCCAGCTTCCTACTGTCTGCATTGGACCGTTTACCGTCCCCCTCTCGGTGGGCGGAATTCCCAGCTTGAATGTGCCTCTTGCAAAGGCACCCATCGTCGAGCCACTCCCCGCTACAGTCGGAGTGATCTTCACCGAACCTTCGGTCGTTCCCCCAGCGGCCAGCACGAACCAACTAGAGGACTTGACGCAGTGCATGCGGGCCATTAAGGCCCAAATGCAATAGTTCCAGCAACTTCAGCTCTATCAACAGCATGTGCTGCACCAGGTCTCCCAATACCAGTATCAGCAACAATTTCCCTAGTTAACTCAACCTCAGCTTCAGCAATCATAGCTTCCACCTCGACACCCGGTCTCGTAGCGAGCTAGGTCTCACCGACAAGAGGAGTACCCGTCTCGCCAAGGAGAGTCCCCCCAGAACCCTCCAAGGAGCCAGGCCTCCAACCATGGCAGACAAGAAAGACCAGCCGCCCCGACCTCGCCATGGGCAGTCAAGTCAGGAGGACCTCAGCTCGGCAGGCCCACGTCACCTAAACCCTCAAGGCCTGGTACCCCATTCCTAGAAAACCGATTCGAAACCCTGGCCGCAGGTTCCAAGCAGGAGCCCTCTGTCCAAAGCCATCACCAGCGGCTCGAGCTATTTCCTGCGCACACCATTCCTGACAGTACAGAAGTGAGCAGAACGAATGCCAAACCCACCAGAAAGCAGAGACGCCACCGTCGAGCTCGCCGGTCTGCTACCCGCGACCTAGCCGAGTTCGGAGGCAAAGTGCTATCTCCCGAGCTACTAGCAGTCTCAACGGCTAAAGATTTCAAACTACCCCCTCTTGATAAGTATGACGGGTCATTCGACCTAAATGATCACATAGATGCCTTCTAGTCGCAGATGCACCTAGCAAGAGCGAGTGAGTCGTGCATGTGCGTGGCCTTCTCCACCAGCTTTAGGGGAGTACCCGGCACATGGTACCTGAACCTGATGCTCGCTACACCGTAGAGAGCAAGACTAATGAGCCCTCAGAGCAGCTCGCCACACCATAGCGAGCAAGAAAAGGGGTTCACCACAACGCGAGCTCCGGGTTCCCCGAGCTACCCCGAAAGGGATATTGCGAGCCAATTTTAGCTCGCGAGCTAGGGAAACTAGCTCGCTCAAGCCCTTGAACAAATAAGTCATCCCGGGGACCAAATTTACTAAGGGTGATCCTGAAGCACCCCAAGCTCGCTACAAACTAGCTCGAGAACGAGCCGCATGAGCGCTTCTCAGGAAACTTCTATATGACAGGCCATACCGATCAGACTGCGCCACTTAGCTTACTGATGGCATAGTCCCAATCCTTTCGATAGTCTGCATCCACGTCACTCGGTAGGCGGAGGCATGCCTGCCAATCTAGGGACGTGTCACTCACCTAGGCGAGAGATACGTCACAACTGCTGCCTACGCAGCCCGGACAGGTAACGGTTGTGGCAAGAGCCCAGTGGCGGTTGTGCCCGACCAAACACAAACACCCCTATAAAAGCCCTCATGACGGGGGAGAAACTTCGTCTTGAACTGCTAATCTCTTGAATATGGTGGTAAAGCACTATCTGCACTCTTAGCCTTTTGCCTTTTCCTTGCTTCTACCGAGTACTAACTTAAGCATCGGAGTGTCCCCGAGGGATTCTTCTTATTCTTCCCCATTTCAAGTGTCTTCCAGGAGCCACGTTAGTGCTAGCTAGGAGTGACTGGATTGCGCTACATCATTTGGCACCATATGTGGGAAACGCAACGAAAAGCCTTTCTCCAAACTTTCACGTCTCTTTACTCTCCAAAAACCTAACAGTCATGGCTTCCTCCCGCAACATCACACGAAAAACGTAAATGGATAACTCCAGGGAACAACCCCAGCTTCCTACTATCTGCATTGGACCGTTTACCGTCCCCCTCTCGGTGGGCGGAATTCCCAGCTTGAATGTGCCTCTTGCAATGGCACCCATCGTCGCGCCACTCCCCACTACAGTCGGAGTGATCTTCACCGAACCTTCGGTCGTGCCCCCAGCGGCCAGCACGAACCAACTAGAGGACTTGACGCAGTGCATGCAGGCCATTAAGGCCCAAATGCAATAGTTCCTGCAACTTCAGCTCTATCAACAGCATGTGCTGCACCAGGTCTCCCAATACCAGTATCAGCAACAATTTCCCTAGTTAACTCAACCTCAGCTTCAGCAATCATAGCTTCCCCCTCGACACTCGGTCTCGTAGCGAGCTAGGTCTCACCGACAAGAGGAGTACCCGTCTCGCCAAGGAGAGTCCCCCCCAGAACCCTCCAAGGAGCCAGGCCTCCAACCATGGCAGACAAGAAAGACCAGCCGCCCCAACCTCGTCATGGGCAGTCAAGTCAGGAGGACCTCAGCTCGGCAGGCCCACGTCACCTCAACCCTCAAGGCCTGGTACTCCATTCCTAGAAAACCGATTCGAAACCCTGGCCGCCGGTTCCAAGCAGGAGCCCTCTGTCCAAAGCCATCACCAGCGGCTCGAGCTATTTCCTACGCACACCATTCCTGACAGTACAAAAGTGAGCAGCACGAATGCCAAACCCACCAGAAAGCAGAGACGCCACCGTCGAGCTCGCCGGTCTGCTACCAACGACCTAGCCGAGTTCGGAGGCAAAGCACTATCTCCCGAGCTACTAGCATTCTCAACGGCTAAAGATTTCAAGCTCCCCCCTCTTGATAAGTATGACGGGTCATTCGACCCAAATGATCACATAGATGCCTTCTAGTCGCAGATGCACCTAGCAAGAGCAAGTGAGTTGTGCATGTGCGTGGCCTTCTCCACCAGCTTTAGGGGAGTAGCCGACACATGGTACCTGAACCTGATGCTCGCTACACCGTAGAGAGCAAGACTAATGAGCCCTCAGAGCAGCTCGCTACACCATAGCGAGCAAAAAAAGGGGTTCACCACAACGCGAGCTCCGGGTTCCCCGAGCTACCCCGAAAGGGATATTGCGAGGCAATTTTAGCTCGCGAGCTAGGGAAACTAGCTCGCTCAAGCCCCTGAACAAATAAGTCATCCCGGGGACCAAATTTACTAAGGGTGATCCTGAAGCACCCCAAGCTCGCTCAAAGTAGCTCGAGAACGAGCCGCATGAGCGCTTCTCAGGAAACTTCTATCTGACAGGCCATACCGATCAGACTGCGCCACTTTCCTTACTGATGGCATAGTCTCAATCCTTTCGACAGTCTGCATCCACGTCACTCGGTAGGCGGAGGCATGCCTGCCAATCTAGGGACGTGTCACTCACCTTGGCGAGAGATACGTCACAACTGCTGCCTACGCAGCCCGGACAGGTAACGGTTGTGGCAAGAGCCCAGTGGCGGTTGTGCCCGACCAAACACAAGCACCCCTATAAAAGCCCTCATGACGGGGGAGAAACTTCGTCTTGAACTGCTAATCTCTTGAATATGGTGGTAAAGCACTATCTGCACTCTTAGCCTTTTGCCTTTTCCTTGCTTCTACCGAGTACTAACTTAAGCATCGGAGTGTCCCCGAGGGATTCTTCTTATTCTTCAACATTTCAAGTGTCTTCCTGGAGCCACGTGAGTGGTAGCTAGGAGTGACTGGATTGCGCTACATCATTTGGCACCGTATGTGGGAAACGCATCGAAAAGCCTTTCTCCAAACTTTCACGTCTCTTTACTCTCCAGAAACCCAACACTCATGGCTTCCTCCCGCAACATCCTACGAAGAACGTAAATGGATAACTCCAGGGAACAACCCCAGCTTCCTACTGTCTGCATTGGACCGTTTACCGTCCCCCTCTCGGTGGGCGGAATTCCCAGCTTGAATGTGCCTCTTGCAAAGGCACCCATCGTCGAGCCACTCCCCGCTACAGTCGGAGTGATCTTCACCGAACCTTCGGTCGTTCCCCCAGCGGCCAGCACGAACCAACTAGAGGACTTGACGCAGTGCATGCGGGCCATTAAGGCCCAAATGCAATAGTTCCAGCAACTTCAGCTCTATCAACAGCATGTGCTGCACCAGGTCTCCCAATACCAGTATCAGCAACAATTTCCCTAGTTAACTCAACCTCAGCTTCAGCAATCATAGCTTCCACCTCGACACCCGGTCTCGTAGCGAGCTAGGTCTCACCGACAAGAGGAGTACCCGTCTCGCCAAGGAGAGTCCCCCCAGAACCCTCCAAGGAGCCAGGCCTCCAACCATGGCAGACAAGAAAGACCAGCCGCCCCGACCTCGCCATGGGCAGTCAAGTCAGGAGGACCTCAGCTCGGCAGGCCCACGTCACCTAAACCCTCAAGGCCTGGTACCCCATTCCTAGAAAACCGATTCGAAACCCTGGCCGCAGGTTCCAAGCAGGAGCCCTCTGTCCAAAGCCATCACCAGCGGCTCGAGCTATTTCCTGCGCACACCATTCCTGACAGTACAGAAGTGAGCAGAACGAATGCCAAACCCACCAGAAAGCAGAGACGCCACCGTCGAGCTCGCCGGTCTGCTACCCACGACCTAGCCGAGTTCGGAGGCAAAGTGCAAACTCCCGAGCTACTAGCAGTCTCAACGGCTAAAGATTTCAAACTCCCCCCTCTTGATAAGTATGACGGGTCATTCGACCTAAATGATCACATAGATGCCTTCTAGTCGCAGATGCACCTAGCAAGAGCGAGTGAGTCGTGCATGTGCGTGGCCTTCTCCACCAGCTTTAGGGGAGTACCCGGCACATGGTACCTGAACCTGATGCTCGCTACACCGTAGAGAGCAAGACTAATGAGCCCTCAGAGCAGCTCGCCACACCATAGCGAGCAAGAAAAGGGGTTCACCACAACGCGAGCTCCGGGTTCCCCGAGCTACCCCGAAAGGGATATTGCGAGGCAATTTTAGCTCACGAGCTAGGGAAACTAGCTCGCTCAAGCCCCTGAACAAATAAGTCATCCCGGGGACCAAATTTACTAAGGGTGATCCTGAAGCACCCCAAGCTCGCTACATAGTAGCTCGAGAACGAGCCGCATGAGCGCTTCTCAGGAAACTTCTATCTGACAAGCCATACCGATCAGACTGCGCCACTTTCCTTACTGATGGCATAGTCCCAATCCTTTCGACAGTCTGCATCCACGTCACTCGGTAGGCGGAGGCATGCCTGCCAATCTAGGGACGTGTCACTCACCTAGGCGAGAGATACGTCACAACTGCTGCCTACGCAGCCCGGACAGGTAACGGTTGTGGCAAGAGCCCAGTGGCGGTTGTGCCCGACCAAACACAAACACCCCTATAAAAGCCCTCATGACGGGGGAGAAACTTCGTCTTGAACTGCTAATCTCTTGAATATGGTGGTAAAGCACTATCTGCACTCTTAGCCTTTTGCCTTTTCCTTGCTTCTACCGAGTACTAACTTAAGCATCGGAGTGTCCCCGAGGGATTCTTCTTATTCTTCCCCATTTCAAGTGTCTTCCAGGAGCCACGTTAGTGCTAGCTAGGAGTGACTGGATTGCGCTACATCATTTGGCACCATATGTGGGAAACGCATCGAAATGCCTTTCTCCAAACTTTCACGTCTCTTTACTCTCCAAAAACCTAACAGTCATGGCTTCCTCCCGCAACATCATACGAAAAACGTAAATGGATAACTCCAGGGAACAACCCCAGCTTCCTACTGTCTGCATTGGACCGTTTACCGTCACCCTCTCGGTGGGCGGAATTCCCAGCTTGAATGTGCCTCTTGCAATGGCACCCATCGTCGCGCCACTCCCCACTACAGTCGGAGTGATCTTCACCGAACCTTCGGTCGTGCCCCCAGCGGCCAGCACGAACCAACTAGAGGACTTGACGCAGTGCATGCAGGCCATTAAGGCCCAAATGCAATAGTTCCTGCAACTTCAGCTCTATCAACAGCATGTGCTGCACCAGGTCTCCCAATACCAGTATCAGCAACAATTTCCCTAGTTAACACAACCTCAGCTTCAGCAATCACAGCTTCCCCCTCGACACTCGGTCTCGTAGCGAGCTAGGTCTCACCGACAAGAGGAGTACCCGTCTCGCCAAAGAGAGTCCCCCCCAGAACCCTCCAAGGAGCCAGGCCTCCAACCATGGCAGACAAAAAAGACCAGCCACCCCAACCTCGTCATGGGCAGTCAAGTCAGGAGGACCTCAGCTCGGCAGGCCAACGTCACCTCAACCCTCAAGGCCTGGTACTCCATTCCTAGAAAACCTATTCGAAACCCTGGCCGCAGGTTCCAAGCAGGAGCCCTCTGTCCAAAGCCATCACCAGCGGCTCGAGCTATTTCCTGCGCACACCATTCCTGACAGTACAGAAGTGAGCAGCACGAATGCCAAACCCACCAGAAAGCAGAGACGCCACCGTCGAGCTCGCCGGTCTGCTACCAATGAACTAGCCGAGTTCGGAGGCAAAGCACTATCTCCCGAGCTACTTGCATTCTCAACGGCTAAAGATTTCAAGCTCCCCCCTCTTGATAAGTATGACGGGTCATTCGACCCAAATGATCACATAGATGCCTTCTAGTCGCAGATGCACCTAGCAAGAGCAAGTGAGTCGTGCATGTGCGTGGCCTTCTCCACCAGCTTTAGGGGAGTAGCCGACACATGGTACATGAACCTGATGCTCGCTACACCGTAGAAAGCAAGACTAATGCGCCCTCAGAGCAGCTCGCTACACCAAAGCGACCAAAAAAAGGGGTTCACCACAACGCGAGCTCCGGGTTCCCCGAGCTACCCTGAAAGGGATATTGCGAGGCAATCTTAGCTCGCGTGCTAGGGAAACTAGCTCGCCCAAGCCCCTGAACAAATAAGTCATCCCGGGGACCAATTTTACTAAGGGTGTTCCTGAAGCACCCCAAGCTCGCTACAAAGTAGCTCGAGAACGAGCCGCATGAGCGCTACTCAGGAAACTTCTATCTGACTGGCCATACCGATCAGACTGCACCGCTTTCCTTACTGATGGCATAGTCCCAATCCTTTCGACAGTCTGCATCCACGTCACTCGGTAGGCGGAATCATGCCTGCCAATCTAGGGACGTGTCACTCACCTAGGCGAGAGCTACGTCACAACTGCTGCCTACGCAGCCCGGACAGGTAACGGTTGTGGCAAGAGCCCAGTGGCGGTTGTGCCCGACCTAACACAAACACCCCTATAAAAGCCCTAATGACGGGGGAGAAACTTCTTCTTGAGCTGCTAATCTCTTGAATATGGTGGTAAAGCACTATCTGCACTCTTAGCCTTTTGCCTTTTCCTTGCTTCTACCGAGTACTAACTTAAGCATCGGAGTGTCCCCGAGGGATTCTTCTTATTCTTCCACATTTCAAGTGTCTTCCAGGAGCCACGTGAGTGCTAGCTAGGAGTGACTGGATTGCGCTACATCATTTGGCACCGTATGTGGGAAACGCATCGAAAAGCCTTTCTCCCAACTTTCACGTCTCTTTACTCTCCAGAAACCCAACACTCATGGCTTCCTCCCGCAACATCCTACGAAGCACGTAAATGGATAACTCCAGGGAACAACCCCAGCTTCCTACTGTCTGCATTGGACCGTTTACCGTCCCCCTCTCGGTGGACGGAATTCCCAGCTTGAATGTGCCTCTTGCAAAGGCACCCATCGTCGAGCCACTCCCCGCTACAGTCGAAGTGATCTTCACCGAACCTTCGGTCGTTCCCCCAGCGGCCAGCACGAACCAACTAGAGGACTTGACGCAGTGCATGCGGGCCATGCAGGCCCAAATGCAATAGTTCCAGCAACTTCAGCTCTATCAACAGCATGTGCTGCACCAGGTCTCCCAATACCAGTATCAGCAACAATTTCCCTAGTTAACTCAACCTCAGCTTCAGCAATCACAGCTTCCACCTCGACACCCGGTCTCGTAGCGAGCTAGGTCTCACCGACAAGAGGAGTACCCGTCTCGCCAAGGAGAGTCCCCCCAGAACCCTCCAAGGAGCCAGGCCTCCACCCATGGCAGACAAGAAAGACCAGCCGCCCCGACCTCGCCATGGGCAGTCAAGTCAGGAGGACCTCAGCTCGGCAGGCCCACGTCACCTCAACCCTCAAGGCCTGGTACCCCATTCCTAGAAAACCGATTCGAAACCCTGGCCGCAGGTTCCAAGCAGGAGCCCTCTGTCCAAAGCCATCACCAGCGGCTTGAGCTATTTCCTGCGCACACCATTCCTGACAGTACAGAAGTGAGCAGCACGAATGCCAAACCCACCAGAAAGCAGAGACGCCACCGTCGAGCTCGCCGGTCTGCTACCCGCGACCTAGCCGAGTTCGGACGCAAAGTGCTATCTCCCGAGCTACTAGCAGTCTCAACGGCTAAAGATTTCAAGCTCCCCCCTCTTGATAAGTATGACGGGTCATTCGACCCAAATGATCACATAGATGCCTTCTAGTCGCAGAAGCACCTAGCAAGAGCAAGTGAGTCGTGCATGTGCGTGGCCTTCTCCACCAGCTTTAGGGGAGTACCCGGCACATGGTACCTGAACCTGATGCTCGCTACACCGTAGAGAGCAAGACTAATGAGCCCTCAGAGCAGCTCGCCACACCATAGCGAGCAAGAAAAGGGGTTCACCACAACGCGAGCTCCGGGTTCCCCGAGCTACCCCGAAAGGGATATTGCGAGACAATTTTAGCTCGCGAGCTAGGGAAACTAGCTCACTCAAGCCCCTGAACAAATAAGTCATCCCGGGGACCAAATTTACTAAGGGTGATCCTGAAGCACCCCAAGCTCGCTCAAAGTAGCTCGAGAACGAGCCGCATGAGCGCTTCTCAGGAAACTTCTATCTGACAGGCCATACCGATCAGACTGCGCCACTTTCCTTACTGATGGCATAGTCTCAATCCTTTCGACAGTCTGCATCCACGTCACTCGGTAGGCGGAGGCATGCCTGCCAATCTAGGGACGTGTCACTCACCTTGGCGAGAGATACGTCACAACTGCTGCCTACGCAGCCCGGACAGGTAACGGTTGTGGCAAGAGCCCAGTGGCGGTTGTGCCCGACCAAACACAAGCACCCCTATAAAAGCCCTCATGACGGGGGAGAAACTTCGTCTTGAACTGCTAATCTCTTGAATATGGTGGTAAAGCACTATCTGCACTCTTAGCCTTTTGCCTTTTCCTTGCTTCTACCGAGTACTAACTTAAGCATCGGAGTGTCCCCGAGGGATTCTTCTTATTCTTCACCATTTCAAGTGTCTTCCAGGAGCCACGTGAGTGGTAGCTAGGAGTGACTGGATTGCGCTACATCATTTGGCACCGTATGTGGGAAACGCATCGAAAAGCCTTTCTCCAAACTTTCACGTCTCTTTACTCTCCAGAAACCCAACACTCATGGCTTCCTCCCGCAACATCCTACGAAGAACGTAAATGGATAACTCCAGGGAACAACCCCAGCTTCCTACTGTCTGCATTGGACCGTTTACCGTCCCCCTCTCGGTGGACGGAATTCCCAGCTTGAATGTGCCTCTTGCAAAGGCACCCATCGTCGAGCCACTCCCCGCTACAGTCGGAGTGATCTTCACCGAACCTTCGGTCGTTCCCCCAGCGGCCAGCACGAACCAACTAGAGGACTTGACGCAGTGCATGCGGGCCATTAAGGCCCAAATGCAATAGTTCCAGCAACTTCAGCTCTATCAACAGCATGTGCTGCACCAGGTCTCCCAATACCAGTATCAGCAACAATTTCCCTAGTTAACTCAACCTCAGCTTCAGCAATCATAGCTTCCACCTCGACACCCGGTCTCGTAGCGAGCTAGGTCTCACCGACAAGAGGAGTACCCGTCTCGCCAAGGAGAGTCCCCCCAGAACCCTCCAAGGAGCCAGGCCTCCAACCATGGCAGACAAGAAAGACCAGCCGCCCCGACCTCGCCATGGGCAGTCAAGTCAGGAGGACCTCAGCTCGGCAGGCCCACGTCACCTAAACCCTCAAGGCCTGGTACCCCATTCCTAGAAAACCGATTCGAAACCCTGGCCGCAGGTTCCAAGCAGGAGCCCTCTGTCCAAAGCCATCACCAGCGGCTCGAGCTATTTCCTGCGCACACCATTCCTGACAGTACAGAAGTGAGCAGAACGAATGCCAAACCCACCAGAAAGCAGAGACGCCACCGTCGAGCTCGCCGGTCTGCTACCCGCGACCTAGCCGAGTTCGGAGGCAAAGTGCAAACTCCCGAGCTACTAGCAGTCTCAACGGCTAAAGATTTCAAACTCCCCCCTCTTGATAAGTATGACGGGTCATTCGACCTAAATGATCACATAGATGCCTTCTAGTCGCAGATGCACCTAGCAAGAGCGAGTGAGTCGTGCATGTGCGTGGCCTTCTCCACCAGCTTTAGGGGAGTACCCGGCACATGGTACCTGAACCTGATGCTCGCTACACCGTAGAGAGCAAGACTAATGAGCCCTCAGAGCAGCTCGCCACACCATAGCGAGCAAGAAAAGGGGTTCACCACAACGCGAGCTCCGGGTTCCCCGAGCTACCCCGAAAGGGATATTGCGAGGCAATTTTAGCTCGCGAGCTAGGGAAACTAGCTCGCTCAAGCCCCTGAACAAATAAGTCATCCCGGGGACCAAATTTACTAAGGGTGATCCTGAAGCACCCCAAGCTCGCTACATAGTAGCTCGAGAACGAGCCGCATGAGCGCTTCTCAGGAAACTTCTATCTGACAAGCCATACCGATCAGACTGCGCCACTTTCCTTACTGATGGCATAGTCCCAATCCTTTCGACAGTCTGCATCCACGTCACTCGGTAGGCGGAGGCATGCCTGCCAATCTAGGGACGTGTCACTCACCTAGGCGAGAGATACGTCACAACTGCTGCCTACGCAGCCCGGACAGGTAACGGTTGTGGCAAGAGCCCAGTGGCGGTTGTGCCCGACCAAACACAAACACCCCTATAAAAGCCCTCATGACGGGGGAGAAACTTCGTCTTGAACTGCTAATCTCTTGAATATGGTGGTAAAGCACTATCTGCACTCTTAGCCTTTTGCCTTTTCCTTGCTTCTACCGAGTACTAACTTAAGCATCGGAGTGTCCCCGAGGGATTCTTCTTATTCCTCCCCATTTCAAGTGTCTTCCAGGAGCCACGTTAGTGCTAGCTAGGAGTGACTGGATTGCGCTACATCATTTGGCACCATATGTGGGAAACGCATCGAAAAGCCTTTCTCCAAACTTTCACGTCTCTTTACTCTCCAAAAACCTAACACTCATGGCTTCCTCCCGCAACATCATACGAAAAACGTAAATGGATAACTCCAGGGAACAACCCCAGCTTCCTACTGTCTGCATTGGACCGTTTACCGTCACCCTCTCGGTGGGCGGAATTCCCAGCTTGAATGTGCCTCTTGCAATGGCACCCATCGTCGCGCCACTCCCCACTACAGTCGGAGTGATCTTCACCGAACCTTCGGTCGTGCCCCCAGCGGCCAGCACGAACCAACTAGAGGACTTGACGCAGTGCATGCAGGCCATTAAGGCCCAAATGCAATAGTTCCTGCAACTTCAGCTCTATCAACAGCATGTGCTGCACCAGGTCTCCCAATACCAGTATCAGCAACAATTTCCCTAGTTAACACAACCTCAGCTTCAGCAATCATAGCTTCCCCCTCGACACCCGGTCTCGTAGCGAGCTAGGTCTCACCGACAAGAGGAGTACCCGTCTCGCCAAGGAGAGTCCCCCCCAGAACCCTCCAAGGAGCCAGGCCTCCAACCATGGCAGACAAGAAAGACCAGCCACCCCAACCTCGTCATGGGCAGTCAAGTCAGGAGGACCTCAGCTCGGCAGGCCAACGTCACCTCAACCCTCAAGGCCTGGTACCCCATTCCTAGAAAACCTATTCGAAACCCTGGCCGCCGGTTCCAAGCAGGAGCCCTCTGTCCAAAGCCATCACCAGCGGCTCGAGCTATTTCCTGCGCACACCATTCCTGACAGTACAGAAGTGAGCAGCACGAATGCCAAACCCACCAGAAAGCAGAGACGCCACCGTCGAGCTCGCCGGTCTGCTACCAATGACCTAGCCGAGTTCGGAGGCAAAGCACTATCTCCCGAGCTACTTGCATTCTCAACGGCTAAAGATTTCAAACTCCCCCCTCTTGATAAGTATGACGGGTCATTCGACCCAAATGATCACATAGATGCCTTCTAGTCGCAGATGCACCTAGCAAGAGCAAGTGAGTCGTGCATGTGCGTGGCCTTCTCCACCAGCTTTAGGGGAGTAGCCGACACATGGTACATGAACCTGATGCTCGCTACACCGTAGAGAGCAAGACTAATGCGCCCTCAGAGCAGCTCGCTACACCATAGCGAGCAAAAAAAGGGGTTCACCACAACGCGAGCTCCGGGTTCCCCGAGCTACCCCGAAAGGGATATTGCGAGGCAATCTTAGCTCGCGAGCTAGGGAAACTAGCTCGATCAAGCCCCTGAACAAATAAGTCATCCCGGGGACCAAATTTACTAAGGGTGTTCCTGAAGCACCCCAAGCTCGCTACAAAGTAGCTCGAGAACGAGCCGCATGAGCGCTACTCAGGAAACTTCTATCTGATAGGCCATACCGATCAGACTGCACCGCTTTCCTTACTGATGGCATAGTCCCAATCCTTTCGACAGTCTGCATCCACGTCACTCGGTAGGCGGAATCATGCCTGCCAATCTAGGGACGTGTCACTCACCTAGGCGAGAGCTACGTCACAACTGCTGCCTACGCAGCCCGGACAGGTAACGGTTGTGGCAAGAGCCCAGTGGCGGTTGTGCCCGACCTAACACAAACACCCCTATAAAAGCCCTCATGACGGGGGAGAAACTTCTTCTTGAACTGCTAATCTCTTGAATATGGTGGTAAAGCACTATCTGCACTCTTAGCCTTTTGCCTTTTCCTTGCTTCTACCGAGTACTAACTTAAGCTTCGGAGTGTCCCCGAGGGATTCTTCTTATTCTTCCACATTTCAAGTGTCTTCCTGGAGCCACGTGAGTGCTAGCTAGGAGTGACTGGATTGCGCTACATCATTTGGCACCGTATGTGGGAAACGCATCGAAAAGCCTTTCTCCCAACTTTCACGTCTCTTTACTCTCCAGAAACCCAACACTCATGGCTTCCTCCCGCAACATCCTACGAAGAACGTAAATGGATAACTCCAGGGAACAACCCCAGCTTCCTACTGTCTGCATTGGACCGTTTACCGTCCCCCTCTCGGTGGGCGGAATTCCCAGCTTGAATGTGCCTCTTGCAAAGGCACCCATCGTCGAGCCACTCCCCGCTACAGTCGGAGTGATCTTCACCGAACCTTCGGTCGTTCCCCCAGCGGCCAGCACGAACCAACTAGAGGACTTGACGCAGTGCATGCGGGCCATTAAGGCCCAAATGCAATAGTTCCAGCAACTTCAGCTCTATCAACAGCATGTGCTGCACCAGGTCTCCCAATACCAGTATCAGCAACAATTTCCCTAGTTAACTCAACCTCAGCTTCAGCAATCATAGCTTCCACCTCGACACCCGGTCTCGTAGCGAGCTAGGTCTCACCGACAAGAGGAGTACCCGTCTCGCCAAGGAGAGTCCCCCCAGAACCCTCCAAGGAGCCAGGCCTCCAACCATGGCAGACAAGAAAGACCAGCCGCCCCGACCTCGCCATGGGCAGTCAAGTCAGGAGGACCTCAGCTCGGCAGGCCCACGTCACCTAAACCCTCAAGGCCTGGTACCCCATTCCTAGAAAACCGATTCGAAACCCTGGCCGCAGGTTCCAAGCAGGAGCCCTCTGTCCAAAGCCATCACCAGCGGCTCGAGCTATTTCCTGCGCACACCATTCCTGACAGTACAGAAGTGAGCAGAACGAATGCCAAACCCACCAGAAAGCAGAGACGCCACCGTCGAGCTCGCCGGTCTGCTACCCGCGACCTAGCCGAGTTCGGACGCAAAGTGCAATCTCCCGAGCTACAAGCAGTCTCAACGGCTAAAGATTTCAAACTCCCCCCTCTTGATAAGTATGACGGGTCATTCGACCTAAATGATCACATAGATGCCTTCTAGTCGCAGAAGCACCTAGCAAGAGCGAGTGAGTCGTGCATGTGCGTGGCCTTCTCCACCAGCTTTAGGGGAGTACCCGGCACATGGTACCTGAACCTGATGCTCGCTACACCGTAGAGAGCAAGACTAATGAGCCCTCAGAGCAGCTCGCCACACCATAGCGAGCAAGAAAAGGGGTTCACCACAACGCGAGCTCCGGGTTCCCCGAGCTACCCCGAAAGGGATATTGCGAGGCAATTTTAGCTCGCGATCTAGGGAAACTAGCTCGCTCAAGCCCCTGAACAAATAAGTCATCCTGGGGACCAAATTTACTAAGCGTGATCCTGAAGCTCCCCAAGCTCGCTACAAAGTAGCTCGAGAACGAGCCGCATGAGCGCTTCTCAGGAAACTTCAATCTGACAGGCCATACCGATCAGACTGCGCCACTTTCCTTACTGATGGCATAGTCCCAATCATTTCGACAGTCTGCATCCACGTCACTCGGTAGGCGGAGGCATGCCTGCCAATCTAGGGACGTGTCACTCACCTAGGCGAGAGCTACATCACAACTGCTGCCTACGCAGCCCGGACAGGTAACGGTTGTGGCAAGAGCCCAGTGGCGGTTGTGCCCGACCTAACACAAACACCCCTATAAAAGCCCTAATGACGGGGGAGAAACTACTTCTTGAGCTGCTAATCTCTTGAATATGGTGGTAAAGCACTATCTGCACTCTTAGCCTTTTGCCTTTTCCTTGCTTCTACCGAGTACTAACTTAAGCATCGGAGTGTCCCCGAGGGATTCTTCTTATTCTTCACAATTTCAAGTGTCTTCCAGGAGCCACGTGAGTGGTAGCTAGGAGTGACTGGATTGCGCTACATCATTTGGCACCGTATGTGGGAAACGCATCGAAAAGCCTTTCTCCAAACTTTCACGTCTCTTTACTCTCCAGAAACCCAACACTCATGGCTTCCTCCCGCAACATCCTACGAAGAACGTAAATGGATAACTCCAGGGAACAACCCCAACTTCCTACTGTCTGCATTGGACCGTTTACCGTCCCCCTCTCGGTGGGCGGAATTCACAGCTTGAATGTGCCTCTTGCAATGGCACCCATCGTCGAGCCACTCCCCGCTACACTCGGAGTGATCTTCACCGAACCTTCGGTCGTGCCCCCAGCGGCCAGCACGAACCAACTAGAGGACTCGACGCAGTGCATGCGGGCCATTAAGGCCCAAATGCAATAGTTCCAGCAACTTCAGCTCTATCAACAGCATGTGCTGCACCAGGTCTCCCAATACCAGTATCAGCAACAATTTCCCTAGTTAACTCAACCTCAGCTTCAGCAATCATAGCTTCCACCTCGACACCCGGTCTCGTAGCGAGCTAGGTCTCACCGACAAGAGGAGTACCCGTCTCGCCAAGGAGAGTCCCCCCAGAACCCTCCAAGGAGCCAGGCCTCCAACCATGGCAGACAAGAAAGACCAGCCGCCCCGACCTCGCCATGGGCAGTCAAGTTAGGAGGACCTCAGCTCGGCAGGCCCACGTCACCTAAACCCTCAAGGCCTGGTACCCCATTCCTAGAAAACCGATTCGAAACCCTGGCCGCAGGTTCCAAGCAGGAGCCCTCTGTCCAAAGCCATCACCAGCGGCTCGAGCTATTTCCTGCGCACACCATTCCTGACAGTACAGAAGTGAGCAGAACGAATGCCAAACCCACCAGAAAGCAGAGACGCCACCGTCGAGCTCGCCGGTCTGCTACCCGCGACCTAGCCGAGTTCGGAGGCAAAGTGCTATCTCCCGAGCAACTAGCAGTCTCAACGGCTAAAGATTTCAAACTCCCCCCTCTTGATAAGTATGACGGGTCATTCGACCTAAATGATCACATAGATGCCTTCGAGTCGCAGATGCACCTAGCAAGAGCGAGTGAGTCGTGCATGTGCGTGGCCTTCTCCACCAGCTTTAGGGGAGTACCCGGCACATGGTACCTGAACCTGATGCTCGCTACACCGTAGAGAGCAAGACTAATGAGCCCTCAGAGCAGCTCGCCACACCATAGCGAGCAAGAAAAGGGGTTCACCACAACGCGAGCTCCGGGTTCCCCGAGCTACCCCGAAAGGGATATTGCGAGGCAATTTTAGCTCGCGAGCTAGGGAAACTAGCTCGCTCCAGCCCCTGAACAAATAAGTCATCCCGGGGACCAAATTTACTAAGGGTGATCCTGAAGCACCCCAAGCTCGCTACAAAGTAGCTCGAGAACGAGCCGCATGAGCGCTTCTCAGGAAACTTCTATCTGACAGGCCATACCGATCAGACTGCGCCACTTTCCTTACTGATGGCATAGTCCCAATCCTTTCGACAGTCTGCATCCACGTCACTCGGTAGGCGGAGGGATGCCTGCCAATCTAGGGACGTGTCACTCACCTAGGCGAGAGATACGTCACAACTGCTGCCTACGCAGCCCGGACAGGTAACGGTTGTGGCAAGAGCCCAGTGGCGGTTGTGACCGACCAAACACAAACACCCCTATAAAAGCCCTCATGACGGGGGAGAAACTTTGTCTTGAACTGCTAATCTCTTGAATATGGTGGTAAAGCACTATCTGCACTCTTAGCCTTTTGCCTTTTCCTTGCTTCTACCGAGTACTAACTTAAGCATCGGAGTGTCCCCGAGGGATTCTTCTTATTCTTCCCCATTTCAAGTGTCTTCCAGGAGCCACGTTAGTGCTAGCTAGGAGTGACTGGATTGCGCTACATCATTTGGCACCATATGTGGGAAACGCATCGAAAAGCCTTTCTCCAAACTTTCACGTCTCTTTACTCTCCAAAAACCTAACAGTAATGGCTTCCTCCCGCAACATCATACGAAAAACGTAAATGGATAACTCCAGGGAACAACCCCAGCTTCCTACTGTCTGCATTGGACCGTTTACCGTCCCCCTCTCGGTGGGCGGAATTCCCAGCTTGAATGTGCCTCTTGCAATGGCACCCATCGTCGCACCACTCCCCACTACAGTCGGAGTGATCTTCACCGAACCTTCGGTCGTGCCCCCAGCGGCCAGCACGAACCAACTAGAGGACTTGACGCAGTGCATGCAGGCCATTAAGGTCCAAATGCAATAGTTCCTGCAACTTCAGCTCTATCAACAGCATGTGCTGCACCAGGTCTCCCAATACCAGTATCAGCAACAATTTCCCTAGATAACTCAACCTCAGCTTCAGCAATCATAGCTTCCACCTCGACACCCGGTCTCATAGCAAGCTAGGTCTCACCGACAAGAGGAGTACCCGTCTCACCAAGGAGAGTCCCCCCAGAACCCTCCAAGGAGCCAGGCCTCCAACCATGGCAGACAAGAAAGACCAGCTGCCCCGACCTCGCCATGGGCAGTCAAGTCAGGAGGACCTCAGCTCGGCAGGCCAACGTCACCTAAACCCTCAAGGCCTGGTACTCCATTCCTAGAAAACCGATTCTAAACCCTGGCCGCAGGTTCCAAGCAGGAGCCCTCTGTCCAAAGCCATCACCAGCGGCTCGAGCTATTTCCTGCGCACACCATTCCTGACAGTACAGAAGTGAGCAGCACGAATGCCAAACCCACCAGAAAGCAGAGACGCCACCGTCGAGCTCGCCGGTCTGCTACCAACGACCTAGCCGAGTTCGGAGGCAAAGCACTATCTCCCGAGCTACTAGCATTCTCAACGGCTAAAGATTTCAAGCTCCCCCCTCTTGATAAGTATGACGGGTCATTCGACCCAAATGATCACATAGATGCCTTCTAGTCGCAGATGCACCTAGCAAGAGCAAGTGAGTCGTGCATGTGCGTGGCCTTCTCCACCAGCTTTAGGGGAGAAGCCGGCACATGGTACCTGAACCTGATGCTCGCTACACCGTAGAGAGCAAGACTAATGAGCCCTCAGAGCAGCTCGCCACACCATAGCGAGCAAGAAAAGGGGTTCACCACAACGCGAGCTCCGGATTCCCCGAGCTACCCCGGAAGGGATATTGCCAGGCAATTTTAGCTCGCGAGCTAGGGAAACTAGCTCGCTCAAGCCCCTGAACAAATAAGTCATCCCGGGGACCAAATTTACTAAGGGTGATCCTGAAGCACCCCAAGCTCGCTACAAAGTAGCTCGAGAACGAGCCGCATGAGCGCTTCTCAGGAAACTTCTATCTGACAGGCCATACCGATCTGACTGTGCCACTTTCCTTACTGATGGCATAGTCCCAATCCTTTCGACAGTCTGCATCCACGTCACTCGGTAGGCGGAGGCATGCCTGCCAATCTAGGGACGTGTCATTCACCTATGCGAGAGATACGTCACAACTGCTGCCTACGCATCCCGAACAGGTAACGGTTGTGGCAAGAGCCCAGTGGCGGTTGTGCCCGACCGAACACAAACACCCCTATAAAAGCCCTCATGACGGGGGAGAAACTTCATCTTGAACTACTAATCTCTTGAATATGGTGGTAAAGCACAATCTGCACTCTTAGCCTTTTGCCTTTTCCTTGCTTCTACCGAGTACTAACTTAAGCATCGGCGTGTCCCCGAGGGATTCTTCTTATTCTTCCCCATTTCAAGTGTCTTCTTGGAGCCACGATAGTGCTAGCTATGAGTGACTGGATTGCGCTACATCATTTGGCACCGTATGTGGGAAACGCATCGAAAAGCCTTTCTCCAAACTTTCACGTCTCTTTACTCTCCAGAAACCTAACACTCATGGCTTCCTCCCGCAACATCCTACGAAAAACGTAAATGGATAACTCCAGGGAACAACCCCAGCTTCCTACTGTCTGCATTGGACCGTTTACCGTCCCCCTCTCGGTGGGCGGAATTCCCAGCTTGAATGTGCCTCTTGCAATGGCACCCATCGTCGCGCCACTCCCCGCTACAGTCGGAGTGATCTTCACCGAACCTTCGGTCATGCCCCCAGCGGCCAGCACCAACCAACAAGAGGACTTGACGAAGCACATACGGGCCATGTAGGCCCAAATGCAATAGTTCCAGCAACTTCAGCTCTATCAACAGCATGTGCTGCACCAGGTCTCCCAGTACCAGTATCAGTTGCAGTTTCCCCAGTTACCTCAACCTCAGCTTCAGCAATCACAGCTTCCCCCTCGACACCCGGTCTCGTAGCAAGCTAGGACTCACCAACTGGAGGAGTACCCGTCTCGCCAAAAATTGTCCCCCCAGAACCCTCAAAGGAGCCATGCCTCCACCCACGGCAGACAAGAAAGACCAGCCGCCCCGACCTCGCCATGGGCTGTCAAGTCAGGAGGACCTCAGCTCGGCAGGCCCACGTCACCTAAACCCTCTAGGCCCTGTACTCCATTCCTAGAAAACCGATTCGAAACCCTGGCCGCAGCTTCCAAGCAGGAGCCCTCTGTCCAAAGCCATCACCAGCGGCTCGAGCTATTTCCTGCGCACACCATTCCTGACAGTACAGAAGTGAGCAGCACGAATGCCAAACCCACCAGAAAGCAGAGACGCCACCGTCGAGCTCGCCGGTCTGCTACCCACGACCTAGCCGAGTTCGGAGGCAAAGAACTATCGCCCGAGCTACTAGCAGTCTCAACGGCTAAAGATTTCAAGCTCCCCCCTCTTGATAAGTATGACGGGTCATTCAACCCAAATGATCACATAGATGCCTTCTAGTCGCAGATGCACCTAGCAAGAGCAAGTGAGTCGTGCATATGCGTGGCCTTCTCCACCAGCTTTAGGGGAGTAGCCGGCACATGGTACCTGAACCTGATGCTCGCTACACCGTAGAGAGCAAGACTAATGAGCCCTCAGAGCAGCTCGCAACACCATAGCGAGCAAGAAAAGGGGTTCACCACAACGCGAGCTCCGGGTTCGCCGAGCTACCCCGAAAGGGATATTGCGAGGCAATTTTAGCTCACGAGCTAGGGAAACTAGGTCGCTCAAGCCCCTGAACAAATAAGTCATCCCGGGGACCAATTTTACTAAGGGTGATCCTGAAGCACCCCAAGCTCGCTACAAAGTAGCTCGAGAACGAGCCGCATGAGCGCTTCTCAGGAAACTTCTATCTGACAGGCCATACCGATCAGACTGCGCCACTTTCCTTACTGATGGCATAGTCCCAATCCTTTCGACAGTCTGCATCCACGTCACTCGGTAGGCGGAGTCATGCCTGCCAATCTTGGGACGTGTCACTCACCTAGGCGAGAGATACGTCACAACTGCTACCTACGCAGCCCGAACAGGTAACGGTTGTGGCAAGAGCCCAGTGGCGGTTGTGCCCGACCTAACACAAACACCCGTATAAAAGCCCTCATGACGGGGGAGAAACTTCTTCTTGAACTGCTAATCTCTTGAATATGGTGGTAAAGCACTATCTGCACTCTTAGCCTTTTGCCTTTTCCTTGCTTCTACCGAGTACTAACTTAAGCATCGGAGTGTCCCCGAGGGATTCTTCTTATTCTTCCCCATTTCAAGTGTCTTCCAGGAGCCGCGTGAGTGTTAGCTAGGAGTGACCGGATTGCGCTACATCATTTGGCACCGTATGTGGGAAACGCATCGAAAAGCCTTTCTCCAAACTTTCACGTCTCTTTACTCTCCAGAAACTGAACACTCATGGCTTCCTCCAGCAACATCGGATGAAGCACGTAAATGGATAACTCCAGGGAACAACCCCAACTTCCTACTGTCTGCATTGGACAGTTTACTGTCCCCCTCTCAGTGGACGGAATTCCCAGCTTAGATGTGCCTCTTGCAATTGCACCAATCGTCATGCCACTCCACGCTACAATCGGAGCGATGTTCACCAAACCTTCGGTCGTGCCCCCAGCGGCCAGCACGAACCAACTAGAGGACTTGACGAAGCGCATACGGGCCAAGTAGGCCCAAATGCAATAGTTCCAGCAACTTCAGCACTATCAACAGCATGTGCTGCACCAGGTCTCCCAGTACCAGTATCAGCTGCAGTTTCCCCAGTTATCTCAACCTCAGCTTCAGCAATCACAGCTTCCCCCTCGACACCCGGTCTCGTAGCAAGCTAGGACTCACCAACTGGAGGAGTACCCATCTCGCCAAAAATAGTCCCCCCAGAACCCTCAAAGGAGCCATGCCTCCACCCACGGCAGACAAGAAAGACCAGCCGCCCTGACCTCGCCATGGGCTGTCAAGTCAGGAGGACCTCAGCTCGGCAGGCCCACGTCACCTCAACCCTCTAGGCCCGGTACTCCATTCCTAGAAAACCGATTCGAAACCCTGGCCACCGGTTCCAAGCAGGAGCCCTCTGTCCAAAGCCATCACCAGCGGCTCAAGCTATTTCCTGCACACACCATTCCTGACAGTACAGATGTGAGCAGCGCGAATGCCGAACCCACAAGAAAGCAGAGACGCTGACGTCGAGCTCGCCGGTCTGCTACCCGTGACCTACATGAGCTCGGAGGCAAAGCACTATCTCCCGAGCTACTGGTAGTCTCAACGACTAAAGATTTCAAGCTCCCCCCACTTGATAAGTATGACGGGTCATCCGACCCAAATGATCACATAGACACCTTCTAGTCGCAGATGCACCTAGCAAGAGCAAGTGAGTCGTGCATGTGCGTGGCCTTGTCCACCACCTTTAGGGGAGTAGCCCGCACAAGGTACCTGAACCTGATGCTCGCTACACCGTAGCAAGCAAGAGTAATGAACCCACAGAGCAGCTCGCTACACCGTAGCGAGCAAGAAAAGGGGTTTGCCACAACGCGAGCTCCGGGATCCCTGAGCTACCCCGAAAGGGATATTCCAAGGCAATTTTAGCTCACGAGCTAGGGAAACTAGCTCGCCCAAGCCCTGAACAGATAAGTCATCCCGGGGACCAATTTTACTAAGGGTGATCCTGAAGCACCCCAAGCTCGCTACAAAGTAGCTCGAGAACGAGCCGCATGAGCGCTTCTCAGGAAACTTCTATCTGACAGGCCATACCGATCAAACTGCGCCACTTTCCTTACTGATGGCATAGTCCCAATCCTTTCGACAGTCTGCATCCACGTCACTCGGTAGGCGGAGGCATGCCTGCCAATCTAGGGACGTGTCACTCACCTAGGCGAGAGCTACATCACAACTGCTGCCTACGCAGCCCGGACAGGTAACGGTTGTGGTAAGAGCCCAGTGGCGGTTGTGCCCGACCTAACACAAACACCCCTATAAAAGCCCTAATGACGGGGGAGAAACTTCTTCTTGAGCTGCTAATCTCTTGAATATGGTGGTAAAGCACTATCTGCACTCTTAGCCTTTTGCCTTTTCCTTGCTTCTACCGAGTACTAACTTAAGCATCGGAGTGTCCCCGAGGGATTCTTCTTATTCTTCACAATTTCAAGTGTCTTCCAGGAGCCACGTGAGTGGTAGCTAGGAGTGACTGGATTGCGCTACATCATTTGGCACCGTATGTGGGAAACGCATCGAAAAGCCTTTCTCCAAACTTTCACGTCTCTTTACTCTCCAGAAACCCAACACTCATGGCTTCCTCTAGCAACATCAGAGGAAGCACGTAAATGGATAATTCCAGGGAACAACCCCAGCTTCCTACAGTCTGCATTGGATAGTTTACCGTCCCCCTCTCAGTGGACGGAATTCCCATCTTGGATGTGCCTCTTGCAATGGCACCCATCATCGTGCCACTCCCCGCTACAGTTGGAGCGATGTTCACCGAACCTTCGGCCGTGCCCCCAGCGGCCAACACGAACCAACTAGAGGACTTGACACAGTGCATGTAGGCCATGCAGGCCCAAATGGAATAGTTCCAGCAACTTCAGCTCTATCAACAGCATGTGCTGCACCAGGTCTCCCAGTACCAGTATCAGCAGCAGTTTCCCCAGTTACCTCAACCTCAGCTTCAGCAATCACAGCTTCCCCCTCGACACCCAGTCTCGCAGCGAGCTAGGTCTCGCCGATAGGAGGAGTACTCGTCTCGCCAAGGAGAGTCCTCCCAGAACCCTCCAAGGAGCCAGGCCTCCACCCACGGCAAACAAGAAAGACCAGCTGCCCCGACCTCGCCACGGGCAGTCCAGTCAGGACGACCTCAGCTCGACAGGCCCATGCCACCTCAACCCTCAAGGCCCGGTACTCCATTCCTAGAAAACCGATTCAAAACCCTGGTCGCAGGTTCCAAGCAGGAGCCCTCTGTCCGAAGCCATCACCAATGGCCCGAGCTATTTCCTTCACACACCATTCCTGACAGTACAAAAGTGAGCAGCACGAGTGCCGAACCCACCAGAAAGCAGAGACGCCACCGTCGAGCTCGCTGGTCTGCTACCCATGACCTAGCTGAGCTCGGAGGCCAAGCGCTATCTCCCGAGCTTCTGGCAGTCTCAACGGCAAAATATTTCAAGCTCCCCCCTCTTGATAAGTATGATGGGTCATTCGACCCAAATGATCACATAGATGCCTTCTAGTCGTAGATGCACCTAGCAAGAGAAAGTGAATCGTGCATGTGTGTGGCCTTCTCCACCACCTTTAGGGGAGTAGCCCGCACATGGTACCAGAACCTGACACCTGGATCAATAAGAAGTTGGGCATAGTTCGCGTAGGCTTTCACGTCCCACTTTGTCACCAATAAGCGGTGCCCGCGAACTGGAGAGAGCCTCCTCAACATAGTGCACAGAGAAGGAGAATCCATTCGGGGCTACGTCAAGCGGTTCAATGATGGTTGCATGCAGATACCGCGCCTGGACCCAGCCGTGCGCCTTGCAGCAGCTAAGAAAGGCGTGACGCACAAGAAGTTCAAATGGCACATGGTCGTTAACCAACCAACAACTATAACTGAATTTCTTAAGCTCGTAGACAAGTTCATAGCCACCATAGAGGAGATCAACCAAAAGGGCGATAGTGCGCTCGAAAAGAGAAAGAGGGAAGGAGAGCCTTCCAGCCAAGGGGACAGCCGAAGGAAAAAGGATGCAGCTCGAGGGGCAAAGCCAGGACAGTCGTTCTGAGCTCCTACAGCGGACCGAACTGATTACACCCCACTGAACACGAAGCGGGCTGAAATCCTGATGGCAATCAAGGACGCTCCATATGTGAAGTGGCCACCCCATTTGAGGGGAAACCCCAATGAAAGAAATAAGAATCTATATTGTACCTTTCACAAAACAGCAGCAATAATAATAAAGCAGGTCAGCAAGGGGAGCACGGTAAGGATGCTCCCGAGTCCAGCAGCTCCTACAGCGGACCGAACTGATTACACCCCACTGAACACGAAGCGGGCTGAAATCCTGATGGCAATCAAGGACGCTCCGTATGTGAAGTGGCCACCCCATTTGAGGGGAAACCCCAATGAAAGAAATAAGAATCTATATTGTACCTTTCACAAAACAGCAGCAATAATAATAAAGCAGGTCAGCAAGGGGAGCACGGTAAGGATGCTCCCGAGTCCAGCAGCAGGCCGGCCGAACAGTCACAGAGACAGCCTTCGGATGAGATGCCGGTCCGGGGCACCATCCACGTTATAGTGGGAGGATTGATTGTCGCGGGCTGTACTTCAGCAACAATTCAGACGTCAGTTCACGAAGCCACCCAAGAAGAACAAAATCCTTCGAAGCGGCCGAGGATAGAAGAGTCGATTTTCTTCACAAAAGATGATGTGCGAGGGGTCCATTACCCCCACGACGACGCACTTGTGATAAAGCTAAGGATCAGCGATTTCGAGGTCAGGCGTGTACTCGTTGACTTGGGCAGCTCGGCAGATATCCTCTTCAAGGCTGCATTCGACCAGCTTCAGTTGTAGAAAAGTGACTTGAGGCCTGCGGACACTCCTTTGGTGGACTTCAGTGGAGAAGAAGTCCGGCCCCTTGGGAAAATAATAGTACCTGTGGAAGTCAGCACATGGCCCTGCATAGTCAGACTCAACCATGACTTCCTGGTGGTCGCGATCCCCTCCCTGTATAATGCCATAATAGGTCGACCGATCACCCATATCCTGCGGGCGGTGGTCTCCACCTACCATTTGGCTATGAAGTTCCCTACAGACTTTGGTGTGGGGGTAGCGCGGGGTGACCAGCTTGAGTCCCGCAAGTGCTATGTCGTTGCCCTGAAGGGAAAAACCAAGTTGGCCAACGACCTCGAACTAGAGCGGCCAACGGAGCAAGGCGAAGAATGAGCCGCGCCCACGGAAGAAACAGTCGCAGTCCTGACCTCAGCGGCAGACCCAGCTCGGACACTTCAGATCAGTGCTTCCGTCCAGGAACCTCTACGATCTGAACTGGTAAGTTACAAGCTGAATACAGATCATGTAGTTAGGCCCGTTAGATAGAAGAAACGCAACCTAGCCTCGGAGCGGTGGAAAGCGGTCAACGAGGAGGTCGAGATGCTCCTCGCAACTGACTTCATAAGAGAAGTCCATTACCCGAGCTGGGTAGCCAACCCCGTCCTGGTAAAGAAGGCCAACGACAAGTGGCGCATGTGCGTCGACTACACTGACCTGAACCAGGCTTGCCCAAAAGACTGCTTCCCGCTCCCCAGAATTGACAGCTTGGTGGACGCGACCTCAGGGCATGAGTTGCTAAGTTTCTTGGATGCCTATTCAGGCTATAATCAAATCAGGATGGACCCGACGGACAAAGAAAAGACTGCCTTCATCACGGAGTTCGGTCTATACTATTACAAGGTTATGGCCTTCGGGTTGAAAAACGCAGGGGCGACCTTCCAGAGGCTTGTAAATAAGTTGTTTGCGCCATTAATTGGCAGAAAAGTAGAATGCTATTTAGACAACATGGTCATCAAAACTCAATTCTCACATGAATTAATACAAGATTTGCATTCAGTTTTGAAATCTTGCATAAGTTTAATATGAGACTGAACCCAAATAAGTGTGTGTTCGGTGTGACCTCGAGCAAGTTCCTATGATACATCCTCAACTGGCGCGGCATTAAGGCCAACCCGGATAAAGTTAAGGCCATCTTAGATATGAGACCACCTCGAAAGTTGAAAGAGGTTTAGAGGTTGAATGGCCGCATAGCTCCTCTAAGCCGCTTCATGTCCAAATTGACAGACCGCTGTCTGCCATTCTTCAAGGCAATAAAGAGCAAAGGGTTTGAATGGATCCAAGATTGTCAGCTCACGTTTGACGAGCTCAAGAAATACCTCTTTAGTGTGTCGATCTTGATCTGGGCCGAAGACGGCGATATTTTAGAACTATACCTCTCGGCAAGTGACAAAGTGGTCAGTTCGGTACTAATAAAAGAAGTAGATTGGGTTCAACGACCCATCTATTATGTTAGTAAAGTATTGTAGGGAGCAGAGACGAGATATCCGGAGATAGAAGAGCTAGCGTACACACTGGTAATTGCAGCTCGGAAGTTCCGTCTGTACTTCCAAGCTCACACTGTTATCGTCCTCACTGACAAACCTCTGAGGCAAGTCTTACTTAAGCCCGAGGTCTCCGGTCAGTTGATGAAGTGGGCCGTTGAGATTAGCGAGTACGACCTCCAGTACAAGCCGCGAACTGCCATTAAGCCCCAAGCCTTAGCAAATTTCATCACCGAGTGCACATTCAACTCCGAAGTCCCCAGGCTGGTTGAGCACGAGGCCCCCAACTCGGGTGAGCCCAAAGCTCCCAGGCCAGTCGAGTCTGAGCCCCGTGATGTAGTAGCCAGTGTGGCATCTCTCCTAGTTCGGCCAAGCGCGAGCTGGGATGAGGAGCCCTGGATCCTTCATGTAGAAGGCTCCTCAAACCAACAGGGCAACGGAGCCGAAATAGTCCTGCACGACCTAAGTGGCACGAAACTGGAGTATGCGCTACGTTTCAAGTTCGCGGCATCTAACAATGAAGCAGAGCACGAGGCGTTGATAGCTGGACTAGCTCTAGCCAGAGAATTAAAAGCCAAACACATCATTATTTGCAGCGACTCCCAGCTCGTGGTCAACCAGATCATTGGCAAGTACGAAGCTCATGAACCAACCATGATCGCCTACTTGACCCAAGTCAGAGAGGCCCTGCTCAACTTCCAGTCACACTTCATCAGGCAAATCCCAAGGTCGGAAAATGCTGAGGCCGACGCCCTGTCCAGACTAGCCAGCGCCAGCGACATCACCATGAGAACTGTGTACATAGAGGACTTGCCCCGGCCTAGCATTCTTGGGGGGGCAGAGGAGGTCGCTCCCATCATTCAAGCAGAGCCGAGCTGGATTGACCCACTCGCGAGCTTCCTGCTACACGGGACCCTCCCTGCAGATCGCAATGCAGCCAGAAGGATGCGGCGCCAAACAGCCAAATACGTCATGATAGACGAACGGTTGTACAGGAGATCCTACACGCTCCCCTATCTGCATTGCTTGTGGCCTGCCGAAGCCGAGCTCGTACTCTGCGACACTCATGAGGGGTTGTGCGGCGGGCACTTGGGGGATAGGGCCTTTGCCAGAAAGCACTTTGACAGGGGTATTATTGGCCAACAATGAAGGGAGATGCTATTGAGCTCATTAGAAAATGTGACAAATGCCAGAGACATGCCAATATTCACCACCAACCCGCTATCAATCTCAAGTATCTCACTAGCCTGTGGCCCTTTGCACAATGAGGCATCGATTTACTTGGGTCATTCCCGCCAGCAATGGGTGGGAGGAAGTTTTTAGTAGTAGCAATGGACTACTTCACCAAGTGGGTAGAAGTCGAACCCCTTGTCACGATCACAGCCCAAAATGTCCAAAACTTCTTTTGGAAGAACATCGTGTGCCGCTTCGGACTACCTTAGGTACTGATTTCTGACAATGGCAAGCAGTTCAAGGATATCAAATTCCAAGACTGGCGCCAAGACATGGGAATCCAACAGAATTTTACTTCAATCGCACACCCTCAAGCAAATGGTCAGGCAGAAGTCATGAACAGAGCTATCCTCCGCGGGTTGAAGGCATGGTTGGACCGAGCTAAAGGACTATGGGCAGACGAACTACCCAGTGTTCTATGGGCTTACCGAACCACAATGAAGACCACCATAGGAGAGACTCCCTTCAACCTCACCTATGACACCGAGGCAGTCATCCTAGCAGAAATTGAGGTTCCCTCACTACGACTGGAAGCATATGACGACAAGGCGAATGAAGACGAGCTACATACCAACCTCGACCTGCTCGACGAAGTTAGGGACCTCGCATATATCAGGACCGCAGCTTACCAACAAAGAGTAGCTCGGTACTATAATGCAAGGGTCAAGAAGCGGAACCTCCGTGTCGGCGACCTGGTCCTTCGTAAAGTTGTGGTATCTGAGCCCAGCGTTGGCAATCTCGAACCAAATTGGAAAGGTCCTTACCGAGTGAAACGGGTACTCAGGGAAGGAACGTACGAGCTCGAAACCCTTGAAAGGAAACAAGTACCTCGGGCATGGAATATTGTCAACCTAAGGCAGTATTACTTGTAACTATTAAGTAGACCACGAGTCACTCCCAAAGCCTAAGGACCGAAATGCCGAGCCAACACGATTTCAGTACAATGAGACCCAGTCGCCTCCACGGCATGGGCAAACTTTAAGAGTAGACTATAAGTCACCCCCTTAGCCCAAGGGCTAAAGCACCGAGCTAACCAGGACCTCGGTACGATGAAATACTTAGTCGCTTCGCCGGCAAAGGCAAAGTATGAAGTATCAGAGGCATAAGCAGTTTGGGCCTAAAGCCTACGAAGCATAGCTCGTCTCAACACAATAGTTGGACCGGATAAGGTACAACCTACAAACATACAGTTCGGGCATGCATGGTAATAACTTTGCGTTGTACTATAAAGATGCCTAAAACACTAAGGTATAGCTCGGGGTAACGATTACTGAAATGCCCTATTTCGGGCATGTAGCTCTAATAGCTCGAGTGATGAAATCGCTTTGGCAAAAAATAAAAGAGCACACCATACTTGGAAGAAAAAGAAAACTTCATTACTACTTCAAAAAAGAAAATTGAGCTAAACAGCTTGGGAAAGTTCAACAATAAGTAAAAAGGGGCACAACTGCCCAAGAAGAAGGTTTTTTGAAAACCGGGTTCTGGCACCCGGGAACAACCAGAAATCAGTCAGAGAATCAGAAAACTTGAGCCACCAGCCTCAGGGGTCCACCTCCTCCACTTCGTCCTCGTCCTCCGGAGAGTCAGGCTCTTCCTCCTCCGCCTGGTCCGTCATTTCAGGGGCCAGGCCCTTCATGGTGATGCCGTCAAGATTGAGCCCAGAGAAATTCTTCCGGACCAACCAGCGGTGGAGCTTGAATTCGGAGCGGTACAAGCTCGAGCCATACTCCACTTGGAGGTCGTGATACTCCTGGGAGTCCTTGAAGTCTCAGACTGCCTTCTCCCACTCGGCCTCCACCATGGAGTCGAAGTTCCGAGTTCGGTCCAGAAGTGTAGACTCCAAGTCACAAACTGGTTGGCGAAGGAGCTCCCTCTCCGCCAACACCCTCGATGACTCCTCCCTGTAGCGCACACTCTCTTCGGAAAGCCTAGTGATCTGTGCCTCCTGGTCACGGACGAGCAGCTCCTGGGCCTCGCTTCCTTTGCGAGTGTGAAGGAGCTCACCTCGGGCCTGTTCAAGCTCGCCCTGGAGCTTCTGAACGAGGGTCCTCTAATTACGAGCGTCACCAGAGTGGATGTTAGTTTGGAGGGCCAAGGCATGGATGGCGGTGTTCACCTACCGAACGAGAGAGTAAGGTCAGAAGACAGTAAAAGGAAAGAAAGGATGGGAGGGAAAGAAGGATCACTTACCACCATGCAGTGGGAGGCAGCAAAAGCGGCAAGCGCCTTGGGCTCCATCTCCCCCCACCTAGCAACCTCCTCATGGCAGATCGCCCTTCAGATCTTGCGCCCAGCCACGATATAGTCATTGACCCCCTCCTAGTTCCCTACCGGGAACCGCGGGTAAGGGAATGGGCGGGAAGGACCAGGAGGAGTCACCCCCTGACTCAGGAGCTCACCCCCCTCGAGGCAACCCTCTCTGGTGCCTCCTTCAAACGGCGTCGGTGGAACTTCAGGTGGTAGGGAAACAAGGTTTGGTCCAGCTGACTCGAACTCAGAGCCCCCATAAGTGGGAGTCCGGTCAGGGCGTGACCTCTTCACTTTGCGCCTCTGGTTGATAGAGAGAAGGCGGCGCGAGTCAACACCAGACATGATGGCTGCCAAGAAGAAATCAGTGTTAGCTCGGTAAGAATGAATTATATGCATATGAACACAACCTAAAAGGACAACCTACCCGGGCTTAGGCCGGTCTGCACGATCCCCAGGACAACATCATTTTCTGGATTTTGGGGTCCAGCTCGGCCCCAAGATCCTGGATGGCGCCCCTCCAAGAAGTTGGGAAGGGTCATCCCTCGGGATTACGGACTACGAAGTAATCCCGCTTCCAAGCAGGAATCCTATTCTGTAGCCCATACAAGAGCTTATAGCCGTGGTGGGGAGAGAGGTAGTAAAAGCGCCTCTCCGGTGGAACTCGGGAGCGGCATTCTTTATACAAAGGATAGAAACAAAAATTTCAAGGTCCAAGGGAATGCAATACTCATAGCACAAAGATATAGTCCCAACCATGTTTCGAATGGCGTTGGGATGAAGCTGATCGATGGTGACGTTAAAATTGTTTAGCACCTTCATTATCAAGGGGTGCAAGGGAGACGCAGGCCAGCCTTGAGCTGTTCCTGAAAGATGACTATTTCATTGGGACCATGCTCCCAAGGGAAGTTTCCAGTGGGGAGACTGTAGGCCAGGTCCCCAGAGAGTCGAAAGTAGCGAATTAGAGACCTAAGTCTCTCCGCCGTCATGGAGGAAGGGCCAAAAGTGTCAGGCTCCCTCCCCTGAGAGGTAGACACTACATCACCGGAGGCCTTCCTAGGCTCCGGGACCTATTCCCAACCTCCTCCCGAGCTCAAGGGAGCATCGTCGTCCTGGTTATCGCCCCGGTGGTAGGTGTGGTACGGATACCCAGACATGGTTGACAGTGATTAGGACTCACTAAAGGAGACAAAATGAAGTAAACTGAGGAACTCTGGGCAGATTAAATGAGTGCGCGACCTCAGAATCCGAAGACAGCAAGATGGTGTGAAAGAAGGTGAGGCCCAGAGGGCCCTCCTATTTATGGTCTCCACACCCCTAAATCGATGGCCCAGATCAAAACGCATCCAACGGCTCGCAGGCACACTGACCGCCCACCTTCTGAAAATCGAAAGTGATTGGCGGCACGTCTTTCACGATTAAGGTAAAGACGGCCGCACGATGCCCAGAGTTAAGAGCCACTTCGGCACGTTTTTGAAATTCGAAAAGTCAGAAAATCTCCTGATTCTCGTGAATGCATTTAATGTGAGTGGTCAATCAAGTTTGAATTTCGGTCAAATCAGCCCATCGCACTTCATGAACTCCTCGCACTAAGGTTACACTCTCACCCTGAGGAGTAGGGGTCAACTGATGGAGGATGGTTTGACCTGACCTACGAAACGGTGACACATGGACCTGATTCAGCACAGGTAACAACTCAACATCGTGGCTTCACACGAAAAAGTAACGAGCCCTCAGAGCAGCTCGCTACACCATAGCGAGCAAGAAAAGGGGCTCACCACAATGCGAGCTCCGGGTTCCCCGAGCTACCCCGAAAGGAATATTACGAGGCAATTTTAGCTCGTGAGCTAGGGAAACTAGCTCGCCCGAGCCCCTGAACAGATAAGTCATCCCAGGGACCAATTTTACTAAGGGTGATCTTGAAGCACCCCAAGCTCGCTACAAAGTAGCTCGGGAACGAGCCGTATGAGCGCTTCTTAGAAAGCTTCTATCTGACAGGCCGTACCGATTAGACCGCGCCACTTTCCTTACTGACGGTGTAGTCCCTGTCCTTTCGACAGTCTGCATCCACGTCCCTCGGCAGACGGAGGTGTGCCTACCAATCCAGGGACGTGTCACTCACCCAGGCGAGAGGTACATCACAACGGTTGCCTGTGCAGCCCTGACAGGTAACGGCTGTGGCAGGAGCCCAGTGGCGGTTGTGCCCGACCTGACACGAACACCCCTATAAAAGCCCTCACAGCGGGGGAGAAACTTCTTCTTGAACTGCTGATCTCTTGAATATAGTGGTAACGCGCTATCTGCACTCTTTGCCTTTCGCCTTTTCCTTGCTTCTACCGAGTACTGACTTAAGCATTGGAGTGTCCCCGCCGGTTAGACCCTTGAGGAATTCTTCTTATTTTTCCCCATTTCAAGTGTCTTCGAGGAGCCACGCGAGTGCCAGATAGGAGTGACTGGATTGCGCTACATCAGTATATTTGTTCAATGGTATATTTGTTTTTTTCTTCAATGGTAAACCCTATAGATAAAATCGGGTTATATATGTATTTGAATCAGGTTATATCTGTATTTTTTTCTTCAATGGTAAATTTGTTTTTTTTCTTCAACGGTAAACCCTATAGATAAAATCGGTTGTAAGGTTCTTTGGTTCGAATCGTAAAGTTTTCTATACTCTTTTTTAATTTCTTCTTAGTTTCTCTTCTCTTTGGTCAAAAGTCGTTTGAAGTTCTTAGGGTTTTGTGTCCACTGTAAAGATGGGAATGCCAATCATGCACAGGAGGCCCTTCGTTTGCCAAGTTCAAGTTTCCTGGTCACCAAAAGATCATTGTCAGCAAGAAGTGGGGTGGGGTTTCACCAAGCTTAGTCATATTGATTATCTTAAGTGGAAGCCAAAGAACCAGATTGTGCTAGATGGTGTTAATGCATGCCAAGCTTCTTGGTTGTCATGGACCCCTACGGAACGCCAACCTGGAAGAGCATTTTTGCCAGCAACTGCTTAGGACATTTTGTTTTTTCTAATTTTGTATATGTTTGCTCAATGGATTCTTGGTTTTAAAAATTTAATATCTCCTAGGAATTTTCTTCATGAATTGGACTTGAATTTTCCCTTTATTAATACATCTTGTTTAATTTGACTGTAAAGTATCCATTGGATTTTCATTCACGATCATTATTAGCTCTTTATTTGGTCTTGTTTCTGATAGAGAATTTCATTATATAAAAAATGTTTTAGCCAACAATGTTAGCATTGAGTGCTTGATCAATTTATGGGTCTGTAGTGGTGTCTTTTCCTTATAAGAGAAAGGGTGGCTGATTAGAATTACACTTATGGAAAAGAGAATATGAAATTAGAATTTACATTCATCAACAACTCCCCAATTACTGGTGTTTTGCAAAGGTCTTTTTGTATCCCTATTTTTCTTCTTTGTTTACTAGTGATTTGGGTTGCTTTTGGTTTACTGGTGTTTGCTCAAGAACTAATAGTAAGATGTATTTATTTTATTGCAGGTTGTGCACTTGTGCTTAGGGTTATGAGGTGGCACATTAGCCTTTACTTTAAAAATTAATGTGCTCAATAACTTTTTCTTTGGATTGGAATTCCCGTTTTGGGGAAGTTATTCTTTATATAATACATAGGTTTGGGTTTGATTTGCTTAGTATTTCAATTTGTAACAGCTTCTTCCAAATTTCTAATTACTCAGTGATTCAAAGAGTGTACCTTCTGATAACCAATCATTCATAATTCATAGTTGTATTGGAAATGATCTTGAATCAACAATCATTTGGTCTAGTACAGGTGAAAGAATAAATGCAGCTAAGAGAAGCAGTTGGGTTACGTATACAAAGCTAATATGTTCTTAATCTATAATAGGAGAATACTGACTTGCTAATGCATCATGCTAAAACATCCTGTTAAAGTGAATTATGCTAAATCGACATAAAACTTCCTATAATCCTTTTTTCTACCCCACAGGTTTCCTTTCTTATTCTAGAAGATCTTCGAACCGAAGTTCCTCCTTACATCAAGGTCATAATTATTTGGTTTATTGGCTTCTGTGGATGGTTTTTATTTGCTATCCATCTAAAAATATGTAAAAGATTAAATGGTTAAGAACCATTCAATTGGATCAACTACAGAGGAGGATCTCCTAGGTATGGTACATTGAAGACACCATCCATTGTCTTGCACATATACCCCATGTACAATTTCTTAATTATTTGGTTTATGGATTTAATGGATAGTTTTTATTTTTTCCATTATAAAAGAAGTGAAAGATTAAATTGTTGGAACCATTTGATTGGATAAATTCCAAGAGTGGAAATCTCCCAGATGTTGTAAACTAAAGATGCCATTCATTGCCTAAAGCATGTGGCATATAATTAGCACCTCTAGGGAGCATGACCATCCTCTTGGTGAAATTGAGGTTTCTATATCTTAAGGTATAATATGGAGTTATAGAAATGTAGAAGCTAATAAGCATCAACTAACCATTCTTTTTGGCAGCATGGAAGAGAAACTCAGCAATGAGATACTAGGTGGGATCACATTCAGACACATATTCCATGAACCATGCAACATGAGCAACTACCTCTTCATTGCTGGAGTATTGGTAAAGCCCATCTGAAGAGAGGTCCAAGAAGAAAACGCTTGAGGTAAGTTGATGGTGAACAACTAAAGGGATGCATCTAATCTAAGGAAAAGCCCCGCATGATCAATCTAAATCATCTTTAACAGAGCACAATTGCATCTTGGCTGCATCCAATAAAGAAGTGTGGTAAACTTTGATCAGTTCTGCAAGATTATGAACGTATGCTAATTGCATGAACATGGTTTACAGTCAAATAGAAGTGCCTACATAGAAAGGATATTCCAATCTCACTTTCCAACCCATAAGAAGAGAAAGGGTTGTCTATGGAGAAATGCAAGTCAGGTGGCAACAATATTTTTAGTTCAAAAACTTACTTCATTTAAGTATGATGGATCAAGATCAAAAGATTTGTTGCCCTTAGGAGTTTGGTGAGTTCCTAGTTGATGTGTCCAGAGGATGTCTGGAGTCCTATGTAGTTTCTTATGGACTATAGGAGAGATTTTTATAGTATTTAGGCCCTATTTGGTCAGCCAGGGGTGGAATGGATACGAGTGATCTTTAAGGGGCCACAGTTTGATCTGGTCCTATTTGGTCATTTAAGTATGTCTGGAGTCCTTAGTACCTTGTTGTTTGACCTGTGATATTCAGTTTCTAGCTCTTGTCCATCAATTCTTTTAGTATTTCTTCTCCCTTTTTATACACTCTATATTTTCTTTTGGTAAGATTTTGTTGTGTTGTTTTTTACAAATTCAATATCATAAATCATATCTTCCCCATTCAATTTATTTATAAGAATGTTTAAGCTCAATATTTTTGTCATCCAACATCATGGTCCTTGGACTTCAGGTGGGTTACTCTTTGTTGAAGATGAATCCTTCCAAGTGAGCAAAACTACAACTTTCTTTGGCCAATTATTTGCACATTTGAACTTTTCTTCACCACTAGCTAATTATGGTGATTCTTCATTGTTATTTTGATAGGAGGCTGGGTTATAGTTGATGTCTCCAATGAAGTTATTGCCATCTCTTCAAGGGCCTAGTTTTCGAAGATAGCTTGGGATCTAAGACTTTTGTTCAAATGGAGAAAGCTGATGTTTCCATGAAGTAACCATCTCTAAATGCATAGATCATACAAGTTTAGCAATAATAAAAAACTAAGGCCCATTTGGTTCGCGGGAATAGGGGTTTGGATTCGGAATCGAAATGGGCTATTCCAATTCCAACTGTTTAAGTTGGGTGGAATTGGAATCCCATTCCCATTCCTGCTGGAATGGCATTCCCCCATTTGAGGGAATAGCCATTCCCTGCCCCTCCCTTGGGAATGAAATCCCATTCCTATTGATTTTAATTCCCATTCCCATTCCTGTCTGAACCAAACAGACTATGGGAATGGACCATTCCGATTCTGATTCCAATTCCCACTGCGAATTAAACGGACCCTAAAATATTTCTACTATGTATTAATTTTATTTCTCACAAACAAGCATGATAACTTAAATCTAAAGCAAAAGCAAACCTAAATTTATACTGAGGCTTCATACATTTACACCATACATTTTGGATATGAGAGGACTTTTATTCATACCAGCTAAACTAAAATTCCTTTATTTTAATTAAGTTCATCCTAGATGTCAATTGGAAGCTTTATGAATTTTAGGCCAATTTGAACCCAGAAATTAGGAACCAATGTGAACCCACAAATTGGATTTATCTAATACTTGATGTATATCCTCATGCTTTTTGTCTTAGGTATGATAGGTAGGATGTTTCTCTTGGCTGTTTTAAAAGTTCTTATAGTTTCATTTCAATACATTTAATGAAGTAAAAGCAATTGCTTGGTACTATGTTAAAATCATGGGATAAAAAAGTGTGAGAATTTATTTATCAAAAAAAAGTGTGAGAATTCAGCTTTTAGTCTGAGAGTGGTCAATTTTGTCACTGATTGACAATTCTTCTCAATAGCAATTCTTTTTCTTTTTCATTTTTCTTAGGTTAGAATAGTTATGGTGGACTTGATCAATACCTTAACTACTACAAGCCTAGTAAAAAAGTTTTGACTTATCATGTAATTATCTTTTTTTTTATGTTATTTTCTTTGACAAGAGTTAAAGAGCTCGCATGCTAGCATCAAGATACCATGGTACACCAGCCAGGTCAGTTTGTGATGACAGTATTGTGGCAGAAATGCAACACATAGGAAATCAAGGTCCAACAGTAAGAAATGAATTCTATAGAATGCATTCAGCATTGGGGATCATATTTACCCGTAAACAGTGTTATTGATTAGATGGCTATTATATTCACATTTCCCCATGTTATTCCAGTTTTCACTTGTATTTTTTTCTAAACTGCCTCTTTCCTTTATTTTTAATCTTTATTGTAGTAGTGCCTCTTGGGATTTAAATGATTGATTATGTTAGAGGTTATTCATTTTCTCCCGTATACTTTTTTGATTTTACAAAACCTGTTTAGACCACTTGATAAATAATATTTACCTCTAGAGTTAATTATTAGTTGCCACGGAATTAGCAGGGAAGTCTAGAAGAGTCAAAACCTGCACCCTTGGAATTTGGGAATCCTTTAGTTAATCTGGTTGAGGAGGTATGTATTAAGTTTGGAATTGTGGTCATTTTATGTGCTTATGGATCAATTAGAATTGAAGCTATGATAGGATATTTTTAATTATTTTCTATTGATTTGAATTCTTTAATTTCCATAAAGCTTACTATATTTCCATAAATTCCAAAAAGCTTTAATTTCCATAGATATGTAGAGATTCTAAAGTCTATGCATTTATAATTATAATTCTTGAGTCCAAAAACCCTGAAGAATATTTCAGACATCAGTTATCAAAACATAAACAGTAGTAGCAAGTCAACCAAAATGTCTAATATGTGCATTTCTACCATACTCTTTAATCTTGATTGTCCAATATTTTGACCGTCCAATATGTTGCTCATTTCTACCATACTCATTTTTTGGACATCTTGACTGTCCAATATGTTTCTCCAAAAAGCATTATTGCCCTTACAACTATTTTTTGTATATAATATATACATTAATTTTCAATACTCACAAATTGATTTCTAGATGCTATGCTGTATTTAATTGGTAATATAGAAGTTGTTTTGATTGGGAGTCTGGGACTATTCGGTAGCTTATAAATTGTTATCTCTTACTTTCTTTCTTCTTTTCATTTAATTTCTTTTTTAATTTTCAATAGGTTTTTGTTATAAGTTAAAGCCCTAGTGGATCATGGAGAAATGTTTTAAAGTGCATGGTTTCCTCGAGACAAGAGGGTAAGATGGAAGAATTCTGCTTCCGAGACGGGCTAGCTCCTAACTGCATAACGAGTTCTTAGAGGGTAAGGATCTTAACATCTACATAAAGAGGTTAGTTCCAAGAGTACCAAATTACCAATGTTGCCTAAACTAGTTTTATTTCTTACTTTAACTTATCTATAAATTTGAACAATAAAGACAATTTTAATTTTGTTATTAACTAATGTAATGTAACATCCAACTATAAGAATTCGTTCACCAAGTATTATTTCTTTGCTTCTTTTAGGTCTCCAAAGTTAATCAAATGTAGATTTTCGGGCAAACTTATAGTTTTAATTTGATTTTTCAATATTAATTGGAAGGGTAGTTTTCTTATTAGTTATTCAAAGATGAACACCTCACTAGAGAGGGAACAATTATTAAGACCTCAATTGGAGATAATGGGCGTAGTTCTAGTAATTCTCAACTGCAGCAAGCTGAGTGATCTCCAAGCTCTTGAAGTGATTCTTAAGATACTCTATACTGATATATTGGTTATCTCCTCTCTCCCCCACCGAGTTCAGCTTTGGTCAGGGCAAACCCGTTCGAGCAGCCTTTACGGCCTTGCATTGAGAATATCTCCCTTCTTATGTGCTTTATTTTATGGGGAGATATTCCCAGTGCAAGGTTGTAAAAGACGGTTGGAACGCGGAAGCCAATCTCCTCCCCACCTCTCTTTTTTGTTTTGTTTTCTTTATTTTTTATTTGATAGATCCCACCTCCTTGAAACAAGAACATATGTCTTTTTTCTCTCTAAAACATTTAGAAAAGAAAATTGTTAGAAAAAAGAATGAAAGATACATAACAAAACAAGCATCCAGAATTGTTACTGTATCCCCAAAACCAAAAAAGATATAGTTAAGGTTCTCAATAACATACACGCAACAACAATTTGATGATAATGGTTGGAAACGGGAAGAATTTTACATGTTCTTAAGATGACAAGGAGTAGAGAAAGAAATCATTTAGGTAGCATGAGATTGAATAAGGACAACTTCTCAAGAAAACTAAAATGTGTAAAACATTTCCTCTTGCATGCATCTAAAACAAATAATAATTCTACTAAGTACTAAAATAGTAGTAGCAACTGAATGTGTAAGCGAAAACATTGTACAAGAATCTTCATACTTCACTTTCAATATGATTTATTATTATTATTTTTTTGATCAATTCAATATGATTTATTTTGAAGTACAACTTAATATAATCAGCCTCTAAATATGGCTAGTATTGTGAAAATATGATAAAAAATTCAAAGGATTTCTGTGATTAATTTATGAAAAACTTAATGAGGTTTGCTGATACTCATCAAATCTCAACGAATCAATCACACCCACTCACATACATGGACACACTGATAAGGTGGGAACCATTACATGCATTTTGATGCAAATATGATAAATGTCTATGTTTAGTTTCACATTAGTATTGTAGGTTATTAAATACTTATCCAACAAATTCTTCAAATATAGGGAATTAATGCCAATTTTATTCAGATGCTTTCAGCTATGCTTCCATTCCTAATGAAATAGAACTAATTCTAAATCAGTTATTATTTTTATTATTTCTTTACCAATATAATCTTTTTATATCCATAAAAACTTTTAATAAATCATTCTTTCCATTTTCATTTTTTAGTTTATATTTTACATTGAAATTGATGGAGGCCCACCCCAAGGCCCATCTCACCCCTAGGAGCGGCAGCTCCTAGGATAAGGTCAAAAGTCCAAGATAAGTCAAGAAAGGATAATTCAAGATCCATCAAGACTTAATCCAAGATTCCAAGACTTATAAAAAATCCAAGATTATCAAGAAATCAAGATCAGAATTCCAACAATACTCCAAGAAGCATCAAGATTAGCAAGATAATCCAAGATTCATGCATCAAGGGAGATCGGACGATGGAAGCTCAAACCAAGAAGAGTTTGATCCTATCAGATTAGACATTTGGCTCTATCCTAGTTGTTATTTCCTATTTCTTTTACAATTTCCAGATGTATTATAAATACTGTTATTTTCCAGTTAATAGACACTTCAGAATCAATTCATACTTCATAATTTCAGAGTTTTTTCAAGTTCTCTTCTTCCAATTTTTGCCACCTTTTCTCTCTCCTAGAGAATTCAGTGTTCTTCGCTAGAAGCTAGCAAGATCGCCCGATGCTTGCATAGCCAGTCCGGTTTTTCATTGCTTCCATGCTGCGTTAAGTGGTATCAAAGCAGGGAATTCACCCAATCATGTCCAACCCAGACGGTAGCAGTCACAACCCACCCCGTGACGGAGATCAGGGGTTCCCAGCTATTTGGAGAGAGATTGAAGAACAGCGCACGGCCACACGTAACATCGAATGGCAGTTGGCAGAGGTGACTGAGCAACTGCGAACCTTGTTACGGGAGTTTGTCCCACAGAACTGGGAAGTTCCACAGCATATCGAAGGAGACAACCACAACAGACCACTCGTTGCTACTGTGTCCCGACGTCTAGTTCTTGACGATGACAGTGATGATGATTTCGAATTTGGTGGTGCTCCAGTTCTTCCCGGCAACGACAGAAACGGTGTGTGCAGGGTTCACGTAGTGTTAATGAGTACACATCAGAATTTTTAAGATTAACAGAAAGAAACCAGTTGTCTGAAAGTGATAACCAGCAGACAGCTCGTTATTTGAGCGGGTTAAGACCATCCATCAGGGACAAAATTGGTGTACAAATGGTTCTTAGTGTGCAGGAAGCAAGGAACCTAGCCTTGAAAGCAGAATTAATGTTCCAAGACAAGGCACACAGTGATAATTACCGTCGGTACAGTAGGAGCGACAACAGACGGGCAACTGTCGACAGGAACAAATCAGTCCCAGCAAGCACAAGTAACGCCGGTAAGGCTACTACAGGAGGACATACTCGAGTTAACCCTTCCAACCCTCCTAAACCCAATAACCCTTATGCAAGGCCTGCTCCTATTAAATGTTTTAAATGTAATGAGGTTGGACATAGATCTAGTGACTATCCCAGGAGGTAGGCAGTTAATATGGTAGAAAGGGAGGAAGAAGAAGATATTGAGGAGGAGGTATACTGTGGGCCTGATGGGGATGATGAAGAGGGTCCATATGAACATGAGGAGTATACTTGTGTGGTTAGAAAATTAATGTTGTCCCAGAAAAATAAGGATACTTCTCAAAGGCACAGATTATTTCGTACCAGATGTACTGTCAAGGGAAAATTATTCAATTTAATTATTGATAGTGGCAATCAAGAAAATATTATTTCTAGGGATGTCATCCAACAATTACAGCTGATCCCTGAAAAACATCCCAACCCATACACAATTGGGTGGATCAAGGAAGGAGGCGGCGTACGAGTGGAAGAACGCTGCAAGGTACCTTTTTCGATTGGTAAGTACCATGATGAAGTATATTGTAATATTGTTGATATGGATGCTTGCCATATTTTGTTAGGGAGGCCTTGGCAGTTTGATACAGCTGCAAGACACACGGGTAGGAAGATTACCTACCAACTTGAAAAAGAAGGTATACATTATACCTTGTTACCTATAGCTGAAAAAAGCATTACAAATGCTCCAAAAACACATGAGAAGATGATGTGTGGCTCATTGTAACACTAGCAAGTGCACTAGCCGCTCAAGTAATAGAGTAGTGAGTAGAGTATCATTCCCACAAGGACTTATGTAGCAATTACTAGTAATAAATCAGTCTACTGTTATCTGATCAGCTGAAATGTAAAACTAATGAAAATTTGAAATTCTAACTACAAAGTTATTTCTAACACATTAGACCAAACACCTTGTATGCAAGTGAGGAGACAAGCTAAAGATGCATAGAAAAATAAATTCAGCAACTAGTTTTCTAGGCAATTCGAGTAGAATAGGATTTAGCCTTGGTTTGGTGAAATCCCAAAGCAATGAACAGCCTCTCTCGAGCGCATGTTCAATCTATGCATGAGTGATGGTCTGTATATCTCTATCAAGGATCTAATCACGATGCATGCATTTAGATCTACCAATTCTAGGGCTTCATTTCAGCTGGATGATCATCAACTCAGCTGAATGAACACCAACCGAATTGTGCAAGTTATCTCTAACCTTGCACTCAATTCGACTATTGATTGGTAGATCTGAAATCTTAGAGTCTTTCTCAAGAACTCTAGGAATTCCAAAAAAGAAAGAGGAACAATTCGGCTAGACTGAATTAAAGCTACCTGAATTCTTTCTCAAGTAATTCAGGTATTACAAGTTCATGATCTAAAATCACAGATCTGACTTTATAGAATAGCAATTCGGATCTCACTATTTCATGATCTGAATTTACAGATATGAGATTGGAAAATAGCAATTCAGACCTTGTAAATTTATGATCTGAAATTTCAAATCTGAGATTTCAGAATAGCAGTTTGGCCAACAATCCACAGTTGATATTCCAAACAAGAAACTTCAAGATTGAATCTATTTTACTCGAATGAACTTAGAAAACAAATTATAGAATTGAATTTGCATAATACATGCTTTGATTACAACAATAAAGGAAAATTTGATGGAGAAATTACATAAATCTTAGCTGAATTCGATTACCAATTTGTGCAAAAATCAAGTGATGACGAAAACTTGATCTCCAATTGCTTTCTCCCCCTTCGAATTCAGCTTCTTCTTCTCTTGAAGCTGATTGTTCCTCCTCTCTTCTCCTCTCTTGCGCCTATCTCTCTCTCTTCTTCTCTCTTAGAACAAGAGCTCAAGGAGAGCTTGAAATCAGATGTTGGACCCCTTTTCCCTTGGCTCTCTTCTCCTTTTATAGCCTTCTCCTCAGCCCCTTTCCTCCTCTAGAAAGTTCTCGCATCTAGAAAGTTCTCTCTAGAAAGTTCTCTCATCTAGAAAGTTTTACAATGCGGTTCTAGATAATTCGGGCTCGATTTTGACCCTGATTCAGTTCGTGTATATCAAAACTTAAAACATAAAAGTTTTAGAACTTTACTTTATCTTTCCAACTCATCTTGAATCATCTCAATCGGATTTCGGATGAAAGAGTTATGCCCAAATTACTATTCGGTGCCGAAATTGTCCAGAATTACCCAATTAGCCTTATTTTTCACTTAATGCCTCATTTCTCTCTTCTAGAAAGTTTCCCGCCTTTAGGCTCCTTGGGCTGCATTTTGGACTGCTCTTGAGCTGCTCTTGATCTACAAATGGGCCTCCTTATTGCTGGGCCGAATAGGCTCCTTTGGAGAGCTTCGGTTGTACTCTCTCTTTGGGCTTTCCCAAAGAGTGCAGCATGGGCTGCATGGGCCGAATGGCCCTCCTTTGCTCTCATGGCTGGGCCGGGCTGAATTTGATAAATTTTGGGCTTTCTTTTCTTGCTTTTGCCTTCTTTTTATTGAGTTGGATGCCCCTGAAATCTTTCTTGCAATCAAGTTAAAATAGGGCAAAATCTAATTAAACCGGCATAAAATTTCATGCAAAAACCTCATAAAATATAGATAAATTGTAGGTTCATCAGAAGAATTTCCTTACCATACTGAATTTTTTAAAGAATGTAAGGATACTCATGAAATACATTTGCTAGTAGTAAAAGGAAAAGATGTTAATGATGAAAATAAAATTCCAGTAGAAATATAGAGACTATTGGATGAATTCAATGATGTAGTTCCAGAGGAGTTACCAAATGAACTCCTTACCATGAGAGACATACAGGACCATATTGATTTTGTCCCAGGTGCCAGTCTACCTAACCTCCCACAGTACAGGATGAGTCCTAAGGAGAATGAAATCTTATGGAAAAAGATAGAAGAATTATTGAAAAAGGGACACATTCAAATCAGCATGAGTCCTTGCGCAATACCTGCCTTATTAACACCTAAAAAGAATGGCAGTTGGAGAATGTGTGTCAACAGCAGAGCAATTAACAAGATCACCATTGGGTACAAATTTCCTATTCTCATGCTGGATGACATGCTGGACCAACTTAATGGAGTTGTAGTTTTCTCAAAGATTGATCTCAGGAGTGGTTATCATCAGATCAGGATCCGTCCCGGAGATGAATGGAAGACAGCCTTCAAGACTGAGATGGCTTGTTCGAGTGGTTAGTCATGCCCTTTGAACTAACCAATGCACCCAGCACATTCATGAGGCTGATGAACCAGGTATTGCGCCCCTTCATTGGTAAATTTGTGATAGTTTATTTTGATGATCTTTTGATATACAACAAATCTATCACTGAGCATGTGAGACATATTAGGGAGGTCCTGAAAACATTGAGGGAAAATAAATTATATGCTAATTTGAAGAAATGCATCTTCATAAATTATAATTTATTATTCATGGGATTTATTATAAGCAAGGATGGTGTGAAAGTAGATGAAGAAAAAGTGAAAGCCATTAGGGAGTGGCCGACCCCATCCACTGTCACAGATGTCAGGCATTTTCATGGGTTGGCAACCTTCTATAGGCACTTTATTAAGAATTTTAGTAGTACCATGGCTCCCATTACTGAATGTTTGAAAAAGGGTAAATTTCAATGGGGAGAAGAACAAGAGGAAAGTTTTTCTCTCATAAAAGAAAAATTATGTTCTGATCCTGTTCTTGCCTTGCCAGATTTTAATAAATTATTTGAAGTTGAATGTGATGCCAGTGGAGTTGGCATAGGGGTTGTATTGTCCCAAGAAAAGAGGCCCACTGCTTTCTTTAGTGAGAAATTATGTGAAGCTAGAAGAAAGTGGTCCACATATGACAAGGAGTTTTATGCTGTGATTAGAGCCCTGAAGACATTTGAACACTATTTAATTACAAAAGAATTTATTCTCTACACTCAGCACCAGGCCCTAAAATATCTTAGTGGGCAAAAGCAATTAAGAAGTAATTTGCATGCTAGATGTTAAAAGGAATTTCTTTTGGACTACTCTATATTTAATTAGTAGGTTGTTAAAAAAAGAAGACATCTAGGAAGAATGAATATAATGAGGGCTGAATGTTGTGTTTTTTCTTTTTTTGTTCTTAAAATGATGATGGAAGTCAATTGGAATTTTATGGATAAGGTGTGATGAGGGGGGATTTTGCCCTCTAGTGAAATTGTGACACCTGGCACCTCATGCAAACCAAGTGCAGCCTCTTGACAACTGGGCAGCTCGGGCAGATCAGCAAAGCTCGGGGAGTTCGGTATAGCTAGGGGCAGCTCGGCATAGGCAACTCGCGATAGGCAGCTGGCCACTCCACGGGCAGCCTGGCATCTTACAAAGAGCTCACTACTCAGGGGCAGCTCGGCACTTATAGGTAGCTCAGCATAGGTAGTTCAACACTTAGGGGCAGCTCGGCGTATCGCAGGAAGATGTCCTGCCTGACAACCGTACCTGACAGATCCGGAGGCCTGCGCCCACGTCTCTCACTAGGCGGCGCCGTGCCTGCCAGTCTTGAGAGTTGTCCCTTGACTGGTAGAGCTGTACTTTGCAGCAGCCGCCTGCACCCGCCACCTCAGCTCTGGCTGTAACGGCTGCGGCAGAGAGACAGAGGTAGTTATGCCTGACTTGACAGAGGCTATTATGCCTGATTTGACAGGACACCACTATATAAGGACTCCGACCCCCAAAGACAGGGGGGAGAGAATGAAAAAATGGAGGTAATCCCTACTCTCTAGCTCTCTCATTCCTCTAATATCATCTTCAAGCTCTCGACAATCAGAGTGCTAACTTAGGCATCGGAGAGTCCCTATCGGGTAAATACCCCCGGGCCCCCTGGTTCAGTTCTCGTAGGTTCCTCAGCTCTCGCCGCCTAAAAAGAGGAGGAAAAGATGTAGTTCTCGTAGGTCCCTCAGCTCCCGCCGCCTACAAAGGAGAGGAGATCACCTCATGCAAAGGGCAGTTGGGTTGCGCTACACCAAGGAGCTCCACCATCCTCTGAGTTACAGGCCGCCTAGGAGCAGGTCAAATGACGAGTCCACCAAAGTAGCTCTCCACCAGGGAGCTCGTCACCAAGTAACTCTCCACCAGGGAGCTCGTCACCAGGTAGCTCTCCACCAGGGAGCTTGTCACCAGGTAGCTCACCACCAGGGAGTTCGCCACCAAGTAGCTCATCACCAGGCAATTCACCACCAGGGAGATCCATCATCCTTTGAGTCACAGGTCACCTGGGAGCAGGTCAAATGACGAGGTACTTAGCCAAAAAATTGGTACATCACAAAAAAATTGGTATGTGACCAAAAACGGTTACATCTAGGTGTATCTTTTTGGATTTTATATATATTTTCATATAGGTTTTATGTTTTGATTGAATATATTTTCATACAGGTGTATTAATTGAAATTTTTATGTAGCAATATTCACAATATATTGCACTTTTAAACAAAATTTTGGAACATTTTTAGAGGCGGCCAAAAGTGCCTTTAAATATTAAAGCATACATATTTTTCCTTTTCTTAGATTTCTTTTAAAGGCACATAAAATTGCTGCAAAATCATTTAGAGGCATTTAAATGCACCTCTAAATTGAACTTTTAGAGGCACTTTTAAATGCCTCTATACAGGACTTTTAGCGTCAATGCAATAGAGGTAGTTGTATGTGCGTGTAAAAGTCCAATTTAGAGGCAGATTATACTAATGCTCAACTAAGCACCTCTAAAACATTTAGCAATAGGGCTTTTAGAGTCACTTACCTGGCCGCCTCCTATAACCTTTAGAGGCATTTTTAAGCCTTTTGAGGCAGTTATGGCCACCTCTATAGATGAATTTTCTATTAGTGAAAATTTGAAAAAGCTGAATCTGAAATGTCATATAGTTGTCATTATAAGTATATTATAATATTAAGTCAAGTCACTTTAAATGCCCAATCAGCCTGCATCTTGATCTTTTTAGCGTTTTTTCAAAAAAAAGGGGGAAACGAAACACTTGTGAATCCGAGCCCGCTTGTGAAACGAAACACTTGTAAAATGCTTCAGTGCCAAACAACCAATTAGTGGGCCCATTTAGGATTACGAAGGTGAATTACAAAAAGAGAAAATGTAATGAGATTTGAGACCTAGTCTTCAGTTCCATGAAAAAGCATTTTTAGGGAAAATTGCATTTTAGTACCTATACTTTGGGCATAGTCTCACTGTGTTCCCTAAACTTTAAAACGTGCCAATCCAATACTTAAACTTTCAACAATTGCCAACTTAGTACCTACTGTTAGTCAACCATAAGTTTCGTGTATCACATGACATCATGTGGGACTTAAAAATTTTGAAAATGTCAAAATTACCCTTTTAATAAAACAAACAGGGCTTTCAATCTACAGCGAACGGAATTTCCCTTAAGTATGACCTGACCTAGGAATCGACACAAGTGGGATCGTATGTGTAAAATATCCGTGGATGGAAAGGGCTATTGTTGGGAGAATTCGATACAGTTGATAGAACCGGAGAAGTGGAACCAAGGAAATCATTCTTGAGAGTATTAGAGAGTTGGGATGACTAAACCACGTCATTCTGCAACTATCAATCTTGGGGCTTCACTCAATGAGATGATCGCGCTTCGAGGACTCATCCCTTTGTACTTGACTGTAAACTAAAGGCTCCCCATCTTTGACAATACTCTCGATCTCATCCACACAACAAGATTTCTTGATGGTTGGATCAATTTTGTGCTCTTGAACTTCATGTAGGATTGGGATAGGATTCTGAAGCTCGGATGTCTTATATGGATTGACATTTTCTTCTACTTAAAAGAAGATTTGAATGATTGTTTGAAGAGTCAATTTAGAACATATGTCCACCAAGAATACGAGATATTTGGAGGCCTCTTTTGAACAACATTCATGTTTGGAGTTCTAAAACAAGTGGGAACTAAGCTAGAAATGCAACAGGAATGAAAAGAAGCAAACCCATAACAATTCCATAAGCACGAGCAAGTGTTCAAACTGATCCCCAAAAACCAACATTTTGGACAAGTGGTTTAAGAGCTTGGGCAATCTATAAATATAGGGTGCTGAAATGAATGGAGCCCCAAGATTGATGGTTGTAGAATGACATGGTTATAAGGCAATCTGTAAACAAAGCTTGGGCAAGCTATAACAATTTCAATAATTTCATAAGCATGGGGAAGAACCATAGGCTTTGGTTACAAGGCAATTCGAAACACACTTCGACAAAGAATAAACAATGCTGAAATGATTTACTGTTAGAAAATAATAAAGAAGGTAGAAAGGAACTTATTGGTAATCACTTTCCAAATTGAGAACTTGCAAAACTATAGTGTTGAAGAATTGTGAATCAGAGAAATTGTAGAGAGAAGGAAGGCTGAGTCATGCCACTTGGTCACTCTCCTTAAAACCACATTTGCCCCCTACAGTGCAGCCGAGTGATTGTAAATTAGTTGCCCAGATAAAATAGCTCACAGGCCATTGGTAGGTATGCACTCGCTTACCAAACCTCCGCAAACCACCAAGAATGATGCTAAAAAAATTGATAGTCAACAGAGAGAGAGAACTGTGTTGTGTGAATTGATTTGTGTTTCTGGGTCGACCAACACTCCTTTTATAGAGTGTTCTTAGTCACCCGAATGGACATAGAAGTGTCATTTCAGAGAGATATTTCTTCAGAACAGTGCATATGTTTGTAGAGGCATAAAACAGAAAAAGAAAACGTTTAAAAATAAACTTTGAAATTCAAAATTCAAACTGTTTAAACCGACCAAAACCAAAGTGATTTGGTGTAGCGCACATATACCCATACATGTATTCATGGTTTTCAATACCAGACTGGACCAGACAGTCAGACCGGAAAAACCAGGAATCGGTCAGGTGACCTGTTCCGTTCTTCCCCAAAACTGGGATTCTCAAAAACCATTGATTTTGATTAGCAAACCGCTGACCAGTTCCATTCTTCCCCAAAACTAGGAGTTCTCAAAAAACCGTTGATTTTGGTCAGCAAACCATTGACCTAGGTGGTTAACCGTTCAAACGGTTTTGACCATTTTTTATTTTTTATTTTTTTATTTTTTGTCAGAACGGACAGGCCTTTCAGTTCGAACTATCGGACCATTCGACCTGGTAGACCAGTTCAGTCTCCGGGTTGGTTTTAAAAACCATGCCTGTATTTGTACCCATGCCCTAATCCGTTGACTTGATGCACACATGAGAAAAACACCCCCAACCCCCTCACATGCATGTGATAATCTATTGTTCTTTCCTCCTTTGGGTCCCTACCTATAGAGAGAGCAAGTTTATATAAATCTTTCCTTGCATTCAAAAGAAGGAAGAGAAAAAGACAAAACTCAAAGAAAACAAGGGAGGGAGGAGAGATTCTTGAAATTTTGAATCTCCCTCCAGCATTTATATACCAGAACCGCAATCACCAACCACATGGTATGAATGCAAGTAAGTAGACTGTAATGTCATGCAAGGTCGTGTAGAGAAGTGCTATCAATGTGATAAGAACATAAACAAATGTCAAGAAAATAAGTCCCTCGAATTGAGTGACTATTTGATCATATTTAATTGGCTGAGGTACAAGAAGCATAGGTGGGTGGTTGTACCAAAGATGGACAAAGATGATTGAGAAGTGTTCTTTTCTGCAATTCTAGAGAAGCCATTAACGTCATTCCGATAACCTCGTATTGGGATTGTAAAACTTATTTAGGCATTCATTTTTTTGTTGCTCAAGGAAAAAAAGGAAATTTTTATTAAACATCAATAGCTCTATTTGTAGATTGAGCAATGAAGAACTTTGCTTAATTTCATTCCCAACCAAAATTAGATACTTGTGCACTTTGTTTTTGGATTTTAATGACTAATGAGTAGCTTTGCTTAGTTTCATCCTTAACCAAAATAAGACATCCCTCAGCTTTATTTCTAGATTGACTAATGGGTGGCTTTGCTTAATATCATCTCCAATCACAATTAGACTCTCGTCAGTTCTGTTTTTAGATCAAGTAACGAATAGCTTTGCTTAAATTCATCCCCTACCAAACCTGCCCTGACCCCACCTACCACGCTCAGTTTCATCACCTCACTACAAAAACACAGGTTTTTGCCGGCAGTCCCAAACTGTCGGCAAAAACTACATGACCACCGGCATTGACCAATGCCAACAATCTACCGGCAGTCTTTCTTTCCCGGTATAGCCACCATCAATGAAACTCATGACCACCGTCAAAACTGTACAAAATCGTCGGCCTAGGTGTCATCAATTTGGACTATTAAATTAAGTATTGCCGGCATTTTGTCAGAATTGCCGGCTTATCCTATACTATACCGGCAGTCATAAACCGCCAATAAAGTAAACAAAATAAATTTATAATTTTCAAATATATTATAAATACCGGCATTACAAACCGCTGGTACAAGTAAAAGCAGACCACCGGTATGATTTTCATTGTACATGCGTGTCAGTGGTGTAAGCTACCGGCGTAGACACCATGGACAGCCAATGTAGGTTTTGGTAAAAAAGTCCTACTCTTTTAGGCGGTGGTCAGGAACTGCCTGCTTTTGTTTTGTCAAAAACTGAACTGCTCCTTTAGGTGGCGGTCTGGACCGCCGGCCTAAATTTTGCAAAAATTGTCTTGCTCATTTTATTGGCATCCTGAACTGCTGGCTTAGATCATATTTAAGTCGCCATTTAGGCCTTATGTATAGTTACACCGGCAATTAGGTGACTGTCGACTTTGATCACTATTTTTTTTATGATATGTTATTTTCTACACCCATCATGGTGGTGCTTTTAGAAAGCCACTACTTAAGCCTGTGGAGCTACAATATATCTCGACCAAGCAAGGAAAGGCATCCGAGTAGAAAACTTGGACTTCTCATGTGCCTATCTCAAGATGAATTAAGCTCTGAATGGGTATTCTGCAATTTCAGTCCCACTATTCAACTCAAAACACCACCATAAGTACTATTACAAACTCAGTGGATACCCTTCCTTTACACTCTATTTGGTTCCTCTAGCTAGCTCACTAGAATCATTTTCATGTTGCCAATCAGCTTTTGCATCTGTTCCCTGGAATGCAAGGGTGATGAATACACACAAGCACAGTCCAACTGTCCATTGCGAATTATATCAAATATAACAATTGATGAACCTACAATTTATCTATATTTTATGAGGTTTTTGCATGAAATTTTATGATGGTTTAATTAAATTTTGCCCTATTTTATCTTCATTGCAAGAAAGATTTCAGGGGGAGCCAAATCAATAAAAAGAAGGCAAAAGCAAGAAAAGAAAACCCAAAATTGACCAATTTCAGTCCGGCCCAGCCATGAGAGCAAGAGAATTTCATTCGGCCCAAGAAGAGCAAGTGAAACTCTTTGGAAAATCCAAGGGAAGAAGCCTAGCAAGAAGGAAATTTCGGCCCAGCCCATTTTTAGCCCAAATAACAGCCTAGAGTGTAGCCCACATGAGCTCAAAAGCAAGCTAAGTTGCCGCCCCTAGCTCCCTTTGGGCTGCTATTTGGGCTACAACTTAACTTGCTTTTGAGCTCATGTGGGCTACACTCTAGGTTGTTATTTGGGATAAAAATGGGCTGGGCCGAAATTTCCTTCTTGCTAGGCTTCTTCCCTTGGATTTTCCAAAGAGTTTCACTTGCTCTTCTTGGGCCGAATGAAATTCTCTTGCTCTCATGGCTGGGCCGGACTGAAATTGGTAAATTTTGGGTTTTCTTTTCTTGCTTTCGCCTTCTTTTTATTGATTTGGCTCCCCCTGAAATCTTTCTTGCAATCAAGCTAAAATAGGGCAAAATTTAATTAAACCATCATAAAATTTCATGCAAAAACCTCATAAAATATAGATAAATTGTAGGTTCATCAAATACCCCCACACTTAAGCTTTTGCTTGTCCTCAAGCAAAGACATCAGCCATAAACTTAACATTCCCCCCTTCTGTTCTCACCATTTACCTGGTGAACGTTTTAAGATAGAAAAAAAAAGTAGTCGGGGAACTTTTGTAAGTGCTCAACTTTTATTCTTGTAAATTACCATTTAAGATATGTATCAGATCCAAGGAAAGAATAATATGAATTTCATCATAGTCTAGCATTCACTCCTAATTCATATATAAATCAGCTCCTTAATTGTCAAGGTTAATAATCAAATTTCACTAAGTTTCACATCTGTAACTAAATCTTAATGAGAGTTCAACTTTAGAGTGCCCCTTTGAACCTCGGTTGTCACCACAATTACTTATTTCTAAGGGTGAGTGCATTTTATGCTCCATCTCACCTTTTTTTTCTTTTCGGTGTGAGTGCATTTTATGCTCCATCTCACACTTTTCTCTCCTTTTTTTTTTTTTTTTTTTTTTTTTTTTGGTGTGAGTGCATCTTATGCTCCATCTCACACTGGTCACTTGCTTGAGGTAGGTAAATAGGACTCATGTTCTAAGCTGGTAGTTTTACTATTCAGCTCAGAATAGCGGAGTCAATTTGGGCTTTTGTCCTTCTTTTGCAATTATTGAACCTCAAGAATCAACATTTCAGATGTGCACTAGTTTTCTTGACCATTAACAATGAAATCAAGGGCTTCCATACACATGAAGGAAGTTAGGGCTAGTCATGCTGAAAGGCATATTCAGCTCCCCTTTTCTCCTGCATATATCAAATTGGGTCATTCACAAGAATAAAAACTTAACAAGTACATCAGTCTCCCTCAACTCATTGAATTCCTTCTTAAAAAAAATCATCAAATAAATAGTAATGAACTTGAGGGGTTCCAGTCTTTTTTTTTTTTTTTTGTGATGTCATTACCTGCATATGTGTGTTGGGGTGCATGAGGTGCATGGTTTCAACCCCCATACCCTAGCCTCGGGCTCACTCCCCCACACTTGAGATGAACATTGTCCTCAATGTTCGTAGTGTTAGGGAGTCACACTTGCTAGAGCAAAATGAAGAAAAGAAAATGATGAACTGAGTCCTTAAAGAATTGGAATTTTGAGAAAAAGATCTTTTTTTACTAACTAATATTCTAAAAAGATAAATGACAAAAAGATTCCTTAACTTGTTCATGAGCAAGCATAAGAGATTATTGGTTATCTAGATAAACAGTGGATGGAGGGGGTACAGTACTGCCCATTAAATATGGTTTCAGGCGCTGACCATTTACTTTAAACGTGCCCTGAACCGGGTGGGTGAGTTCTATAGCCCCATGGGGAAAAACCTGTGAAATGGTAAAGGGTCCAGACCACCTGGATCTCAGCTTACCTGGAAACAAGCGGAGACGGGAATTATATAACAATACCTGTTGGCCTACATAAAAGTCCCGTCTCAGCAAGTTCTTATCATGCCAGTTTTTTATTCTTTCTTTATAAACTTTGGCATTCTCATAGGTGGTAAGTCTGAATTCATCCAATTCATTCAATTGCAACCGCCTTTTAGCCCCTGTGGCCTGAATGTCAAAATTTAAGAATTTAAGAGCCCAATAGGCCTTGTGTTCCAATTCAACTGGTAAATGGCATGCTTTACCAAAAACCAATCTGTAGGGGGACATGCCAATAGGTGTCTTAAATGCAGTTCTGTATGCCCATAATGCATCATCTAATTTGATGGACCAATCTTTTCTGGCGGATGCTACGGTCTTTTCCAGAATTCTTTTGAGTTCCCTGTTAGCCAACTCCACTTGGCCACTGGTTTGAGGGTGATAAGGGGTAGCTAATTTATGTGTAATTCCATATTTCTGCATTAACCTCTCAAATTGGCTATTGCAGAAGTGAGTTCCCCTATCACTAATTATAGCTCGCGGAGTGCCAAATCGGGAGAATAGCTTCTTTAGGAAGTGTACTACCCTTCTTGAGTCATTTGTGGGTAAAGCCATGGCTTCTACCCATTTGGATACATAGTCAACTGCAACGAGGATGTACTTATTCCCAAAAGAATTCGGGAAAGGTCCCATGAAATCTATACCCCAAACATCAAAGATTTCACAGATTAAAATATTGGAAAGGGGCATTTCATTCCGTCGGGAAATGTTTTCCGATCTTTGGCATTTGTCACATGTGGACACATACCGATGGGCATCTTTGAAGAGTGTGGGCCAATAAAAACCTGATTGCAAAACCTTGGCTGTAGTGCGACTAGCTCCAAAATGACCTCCTGCTTCTTTATCATGGCAAAATTGGAGTACCGACTCCATCTCCTCCTCGGGGACACATCTCCTTATGATCTGATCTGCACACAATTTATACAAAAAGGGTTCCTCCCACAGATAGTATTTTACATCAGAAAAGAATTTCTTTTTCTGTTGATATGAAAGGTTAGGAGGAAGGACTTGTGCAGCTAGATAATTAGCAAAATCAGCATACCAAGGATATGAGTATTTCTGTATTGAGTACAACTGCTCATCCGGAAATTCTTCTCGAATGTTGCTGGTTATCTCCTCTTTTGAGCTTACCGTGTCCAACCGGGAGAGATGGTCAGCAGCCAGGTTTGCAGCACCCTTCAGGTCTCTAATCTCAATGTCAAACTCTTGCAATAAAATGATCCACCTGATCAGTCTTGGTTTTGAGTTTTGCTTGGTAAGCAAGTGCCTTAATGCCGAGTGATCTGTGTGGACAACAACCTTGGATAATATCAGATATGAACGAAACTTATCAAGTGCAAATATTACTGCTAGCAGCTCCTTTTCTGTGGTGGTGTAATTGAGTTGGGTCCAGTCAAGGTTCTGCTAGCATAGTAAATTGGCTGAAAATGTTTGTTCATTCTTTGTCCTAAAACAGCTCCTATAGCAAAATCACTCGCATCACACATCAATTCAAATGGGAGGGTCCAATCTGGTGCTACCATGATAGGTGCATGGATCAATTTGTCTTTCAAGATGTTGAAAGCATGAAGACATTCAGTTGAAAATTCAAAAGGCACTTCTTTCTGAAGCAAGGTAGATAATGGCTTGGAAATTTTTGAGAAATCTTTAATAAACCTTCTATAGAATCCGACATGTCCTAAGAAACTTCTCAAAGAACGAACAGATGTTGGGGTTGGCAATTTTTCAATTGCCTCCACCTTGGCCTTGTCGACTTCTATACCTCTTTGAGAGATCTTGTGTCCAAGCACTATGCCTTCTTGCACCATAAAATGACATTTCTCCCAATTCAACACAAGATGTGTTTCTTTACATCTAGTAAGCACCTGTTCCAGATTATTCAAACATGCACCAAACGAAGAGCCAAAAACTGAAAAATCATCCATGAAGATCTCAATAAATTTTTCAACCATATCAGAAAATATAGACATCATACATCCCTGAAAGGTTGCTGGGGCATTGCATAACCCAAAGGGCATCCTTCGGTATGCAAAGGTTCCATATGGGCAAGTAAAAGTGGTCTTTTCTTGATCTTCTGGTGCAATTGGTATCTGGTTATACCCTGAATATCCATCCAAGAAACAATAATACTCATGCCCGGCTAGCCTCTCCAACATTTGATCCATAAATGGGAGAGGGAAATGGTCCTTCCGGGTGGCTTCATTTAATTTTCTATAGTCAATACACACACGCCATCCGGTAACGGTTCTAGTAGGGATGAGTTCATTTTTCTCATTTGGAACAACAGTCGTACCCCCTTTTTTTGGGCACAACTTGCACAGGGCTTACCTAAGAACTATCAGAAATAGGATAAATGATCCCAGCATCTAACAACTTAATTATTTCAGCCTTTACCACTTCTTTCATGTTGGGGTTCAGGCGCCTTTGGGGCTGAACGGAAGGCTTGCTGTCCTCTTCCAACAAAATTCTATGAGTGCAGATTGATGGATCAATGCCTTTGATATCTTCTACCTTCCAAGCTATAGCATTTTTGTGTTCCCGCAACACTCTTAATAATTTTTCTCTTTGTAAGGGATTCAGTGCTGTGGAAATTATCACGGGGAGATCTGATGGTTCCTCAAGGAAAGCATACTCTAAATGGGATGGTAATTGCTTCAGTTCAAGGGTGGGGGGTTCTTGGGGTGATGGCTTACCTGATGGTCCGGGCAATTTGCCTAAGTTCTCTAATTTAAGAAACCCCTTTCCCTTGAATTGAGGCTTATCGTTCAGGTATGCTATCATGAGGTTTATTTTTTCATTTTCTGCTTCTTCAAGTTCTCCCTGCTGGAGGCAGAGTTCAAGAGGATCAGTTATTCTACTTACCTGGAAGCATTCATCAATTGTCAATTCAATGGCATCAATCATAAAACAAGAATCATCACTAGAGGGTGCATGTTTCATAGCATCAGACATTTTAAAAATTATCTCCTCATCTTGTATCCTAAGGCTGAGTTGTCCTTGTTGGACATCAATCATTGCTTTTCCGGTAGCCAGGAAAGGTCTCCCTAGGATAAGCGGGACCACCACATCTTCTTGCATGTCTAACACAATGAAATCAACTAGAAAAATGAATTTGTCAACTTTAACTAACACATCTTCTATGATCCCCCTAGGATGTCTAATGGATCTATCAGCCAATTGTAATGCCACTCTAGTGGGTTGGGGTTCATTCAACCCCAATTTCTTGAAGATAGAATATGGCATTAAATTGATGCTAGCTCCCAGGTCACATAAAGCTTTTTCAATTTTTAAACTGCCAATGGTACAAGGAATAGTGAAACTCCCTGGATCTTTGAGTTTCTGAGGCAGCTTGTTCAAAAGGATAGCAGAACATTCCTCATTTAATGCAACTGTAGCCACATCTCCTAGTTTCCTTTTGTTTGCCAATAATTCCTTCAAAAACCTTGCATAGTGTGGCATCTGGGCTAAAGCATCAGCAAAAGGAATATTAATATGTAAACTTTTAAATATTTCAAGAAACTTACCAAATTCCTTCTCCAATTTTTGTTGCTTCAGCCTGTTAGGGAATGGAACTTGCGGTTGTTGGTGCATCCCTTGTTGTGCTTCTGGTTGTTCCGTCTTCTGTTGTCTGGTTCCAAGGCTTGTTTCTGCCTTGGGTTCAGCCCAATTCTTCTTTTCTACCTCAGGCAACTCTTTTCCCCTTCTTAAGGTAATAGCTTGCACCTGCTCTCGTGGATTCACTTCAGTGTTGCTTGGAAGAGTTCCCGGCAGTCTGGAAGAGATTAATTGTGCCAATTGCCCCACTTGGTTTTCCAGGTTTTTGATTGAGGCTTCCTGGTTCTGGAACCTAGTTTCTGCACCGGCTATAAATTTTGTCATCAGTTCCTCCAAATTGGATTTTGGTTCAGGCTGATGATAAGTCTGGTGGAACGGCTTGGAAATATGCTGATTTGGCCAGGACTGGTTTGAATGTCCCCTCCATCCTGGATGAAAAGTATGGTGACTCTGGTAACCCTGCTGTCTTGACGAATTGCTAACATAGTCAGCTTGTTCAGTAGATGGTCTGAACTGATTGCCAACTTGGCAGTCTGTACTAATGTGGCCTCCCCCACACAATTCACAATTAAGAGGCTGCACATGCATGGCAGTTATCTGCATTTCATCTATTTTTTTACTGAGTGCTCCTATTTGTGCAGCTAGTGCTGTATAAGTGTCAACATTATGCAAGCCTTGCTGCTTCCTAGTTTGAGTCCTTTCCGAATGCCATTGATAATTGTTGGCTGCCATTTCCTCAATAAGTGCATGGGCAACCTCAGGAGTTTTATTATTTATGGATCCTCCAGCTGCAGCATCTAATATGGTCTTATTTGAGTCAGTAAGACCATTATAGAAAGTCTGCACTTGCAGCCAAATGGGGATAACCTCAGCCGGATGGCATCATCACTTACCCCATTGTGTTTGAAAGTGTCACAGATTTCCAAGAAGTTAGCAATATGGGCATTCGGATCCTCATGGGCCATACCACAAAACTGAACCGTATTTTGTATCATTTGGATTATGGCCGGTTTAATTTCGAAGTTATTGGCAGCAATAGTTGGCCTGATAATGCTGGAGACAGTCCCAGTGAGGGTGGGCTTGGCATAATCCATCATAGTTCTTTGTTCAGCCATTTCTTGTGCTTCTTGTCTGACTTGCTTAGCAGCTCTCAAATGGACACGGAGAGTCCGTTCAATCTCCGGGTCGTAAAGGATCTCTTCCAGTTCAGGTCTGCTTGTCATAAACTATTAAAGTCAAAGCAATAAAAATGCCAATATTCACAAAAGAAAATAAATAACTAATCCTATCACACTGTAAAGTGAAGTATTGGAATACAAAACCTACATCCTATCATGAATAAATGAAGCCGATTATACTAAAAGCAGATTTAAACCAATCATCTTATTCAAGGTTCCTTTATCTACATCCATCGATTGCAACATCTGAATTCAGACCCAATTTAGATCTGAGTTCAGAGAAATTAATAAATAATAATTCAGATCTGAGCTGGATATCTCATACACACTCATTGGTATACACTACAATATACATCCATTAAGGTTGGAATCAATTCTGTGATGCTTTAGGGCTGAAATCAGATCTGTTCTGAAAAAAAAATAATTTAAAAGGATCTGAAATAAACTAAAACCAGTCCTGAGTTAGGCTTGGGTTAAAGATTTTAAACTCTACAATTGAAGCTCAAACCTGTATAGCTGATGCATATCAAACACTTGCTAAGACCTAAAAATTGGGTCTGCAATGTTTGGTATTGCAAGCTATTCGGTCTATACAACTTTTGTAGAAATCTGAAATCAGGTCTGCTAACTGTTGCACTATAGCAGCCCTGCTACAGATCTGAATGATAAAAGAAATACTTGGAAAGTGCTAATTTTTCTTAAATATCTGAGGCATAACAATTATTCAATCCAAACATACACCTCCTTAGCTAATGTAGCTCGGTTACAAGTGGGTAAAGCCAAGAATTCAGTCCACCCAGAATTCATAGTATGCTCTGTATCAGTTCAGTCCTCACATCATATCAACTGCATTTCAGATTTGAATTTCTCTCATTCCTTGCTATCCATTCACCCTTGAGGCAGGTTGGATGTATCATAGGGTGGATTGGGGTAGTGATGGCACCCAATTCACCTCAAACTTGCATCGGTTCAGATCTGAGTTCAGAGGAATTCAGATCTGAACTGAGCAGATCTGTAACAGCAGAATTCAGATCTGAACTCAAGTCTGAGTTTGGATCTGAATTCTCAATTGCCTTACCTTCAGTTATTACTACCAAATTGTTTTGGGGGAATATCAGAAGTGCCCTAGGGTGAATTGGGGTGGTGATGACACCCAATTCCCCTCAAAATTTCATCAGTTCAGGTCTGAGTTCAGAGGAACTCAGATCTGAACTGTTGCAGATCTGCAATAGCAGAATTCAGATCTGAATTCAAATCTGAATTCTGATCCGAATTCTCAATTGCTCCTCTTGTTGTTCAAAAGATCTCCCCTTTTTTTTTCATTTGTTTTTTTTTCTTTTTGTAATGAAAGAAAGAAAAAAAAAATAAAGTCTGAAACACAAGCAACTCTTTTCGGCTGAGTGCTGCAGATCTGAAATCTGCTGATCTAAGTGCCGAATGCAACTCAGATCTGCAACACTCATGTTTATGTGAATTTTTTTTCTTTTTTTTTTTCTTTTTGAAGGGAACAACACCAAGATTGAATAGAAATCAAATATGCCTTTATTAAAATGAAACTGAAACCAAAAAAAGAAAGTAATCTACTTAAGAAAGAAGAAACATAACTACAGTAGTACAGCAGTTGCAGTCCAAGCTGAAATGAAAAAGTTAGCAAATTAACCCAACTATGAATGCAATGCTGAATGAGATCAGATTAAGAATGTTCAATGTTTCCTAATATTGCTTCTATAAATCCCCGGCAACGGCGCCAAAAACTTGATGTGTTGGTCATTGTGACACTAGCAAGTGCACTAGCCGTTCAAGTAATAAAGTAGAGAGTGAAGTATCGTTCCCACGAGGATTTAGGAAACAATTACCAATACTAAATTGAGCACTTCTTATCTGATCAACAAAATAAATCAAAACTCTAATGAAATCTAAGAAATCCTAAATTAAAATCTATCTAAATCATTGGTCCAATTGCTTTCAATTCAGGTTAGAAGAGTAAGCAGTAAATGTCAATCTCAGAATTCAGCAATCTATCAATTTGGATCATTCGAATGAATCATGATTGAGCCTTGGTTTGGTGAAACCCCAAGGTCATGAACAGCCTCTCTCAAGCGTATGTTCATCCTATGCATGAGTGATGGTTCTTCTATCTCTAGCAAGAATCTAATCCCCATGCATGCATTTCTTCAAACACTTCTAAGGCATCAATTCAAATCTGAATTGATCACCAACTGAATTGTGCAAGTTATCTCTAACCTTGCACTCAATTCAGTTCTTGAATAGTAGATCTGAATTCCTAGAATCTCTCTCAAGCACTCTAGGAATTCCAAGCTGTAGATTAATTTGCCCAATCTGAAAATTGCAGATCTGAATTCTCTTTCAAGCAATTCAGATCTTGCAATCTCAGATCTGAGAATTCAGATATGAGTTTTGAAGGTTAGTTGGCCGAATTAATCTACAATCACACCCTTATTCAAGAAACTTCAAATACAATGCATGACCATTTGAATGAATCAAAAAGAATTAGATTGCTGAACTGAAATTTCACAAGCTGAAATACATCAAGGAAGAATGGAAACAAGGAGAAAGAAGAAAGAACATATAACTAAGAAACTGAATTCAAATCAAAAGAGAATGAAACTACAAATGATTTATTACAGAAGATCTTTGAATCACAAACTCTCAATTCGAACTCACCTTCTTCTTCTAACTTGCTTGTCTTGAACTTCCTTCAGCCCTTCTTCTTCTTCTTCCTTGCGCCTAGCCTTCTTCTCTTCTCTTCTCTCAAGGTGGCCGAACCTCTAAGAGTGGGAGAGCCTTCCTCTCAAGAACTGAATTGAGTGCAAGGTTAGAGATAACTTGCACAATTCAGTTGGTGATCAATTCAGATTTGAATTGATGCCTTAGAAGTGTTTGAAGAAATGCATGCATGGGGATTAGATTCTTGCTAGAGATAGAAGAACCATCACTCATGCATAGGATGAACATACGCTTGAGAGAGGCTGTTCATGACCTTGGGGTTTCACCAAACCAAGGCTCAATCATGATTCATTCGAATGATCCAAATTGATAGATTACTGAATTCTGAGATTGACATTTACTGCTTACTCTTCTAACCTGAATTGAAAGCAATTGGACCAATGATTTAGATAGATTTTAATTTAGGATTTCTTAGCTTTCATTAGAGTTTTGATTTATTTTGTTGATCAGATAAGAAGTGCTCAATTTAGTATTGGTAATTGTTTCCTAAATCCTCGTGGGAACGATACTTCACTCTCTACTTTATTACTTGAACGGCTAGTGCACTTGCTAGTGTCACAATGACCAACACATCAACAATGGAGGGACCAACACTATGAACTGAAGAGCAACCTATGTAATCTTCCAGTCCAACCTCTTGGCATTAATCATTTAAATCATCGACCAAAGGGTTCTCAAAAATAAAGATGAAGCAAATTCTCAACAACGAGGATGAGGTAAAGCCAGGGTTGTCGATTGCCTTGCACATGAGGTAGTTATGGTCACCCATGTTTGAGAAATGCTTGTTGCAATCGATAGAATTACTCAAGCTCATGTAGCATCTCTTTGCCAATTCCCATAGATCTCCTCTCTTTATGTCATGTGTTTAGGATGGCAGAGTGATAAAATCCTGAAACGGAGTAACACAAGTTTGGCTAGTTCGTTATGTATAGAATATAAGTATTTCATAAATTAATATTTAAACACATCATCTAAAGGGCTAGTTTTCTTCTGACCGACCATTCATGCACCCAAAAATGCAGAAAGGATTATAAAGCCAATTCTTTACGGATTACAGGTGATTTGGATCCCAACAAGCATACAATTATATCATATTCTAAGGAGAAAAATTTGGCTATCCACATTCCACAGGGAGTCTCGTGGATAGCACGAGTTGTTGATTATTCCACAGGGAGAGTCCTATGAACAACACATGAGCAACTTTTTAATTTTCATCACTAGGTGCCTTGTTTCATTGGGGCTTACAAGGGAGTCATAGCAGTAGAGAATTCAGATCTCCTGTGACCCATAAGAATCCTAACCATATGACACTACAGTTGTACATTGGGAACATCTCCTCATGAATGATAACATGAAAATATGAGAGATACTCTCAACGTATAGCTATAGTGAGGCATATAGGTGCAACAATGTGTTCCGAACTCAGCAGCAGATGTGTTCTCAACTAGGATTTAGGAGGTGCATCAATTTTAAGACCACGCAATAGACTTTGCTATTTGTTCTTGCAATCAGACATTATTTTTACAAATCAATATGCATATTCATATTTCCATTCTTAACCTCATATAGGGATGCAAATAGATGGGATTTAATTTGAATCAGGGTATATCTGAATCAGATTTGACAGAAAATGTATATGATCTAAATTTTAATCTATCAGATTCTCTAACCCTTGATTCTGGAAATTAGATTCAAATCATTTTATCAGATATTGATGAGGATCCGAACCAATTCCCTTTGCACTTGGAACCTTATATTATGGCTGATAAGCCTATATTTGTACATATTTTCATACCTCTAACTTGATGATTTTGGTAATAATATTTTTATAATTAGCATGGTATTGCACTAATTATGATGAAATTGTCTTGCAAGATGATTTGGAGCTTAATTGTGCAATTTTAAGGAGGAGTTTGATTTAATTGATCAAGATAATCATAGAGGAAGGACCATGCAGCAATGATGCTCCATAATATAGCCATGAAGGAGAGACTCCATTAAAATCGGATTTGATATGTATGCATAAAAATCGGGAAATTCATCTACCTTACCTGTGATTATTTCTACCTACTTGATAGGTCTTGAAGAAGAAAAGCTGATAAAGGTGCTTAGAGAACACAAAAGGGTGATTGGATGGAGCATTGACGACATTCAAGGAATACATCCATCAGTTTGCATGCACAAAATTATGATGGAAGAAGGATTCAAGCCTATGGTGCAGCCCCAAAGGAGGTTAAATCCTAATATGAAAGAGATAGTAAAGAAAGAGGTGATAAAATGGCTTGATTCAGGTATTATCTTTCCTATCTCTGATTCTTCTTGGGTAAGTCCTACGCAAGTTGTGCCAAAAAAGGGTGGGACCACTGTAGTTGAAAATGAAAATAATGAATTAATCCCTACAAGGACAGTAACAAGTTGAAGGGTATGTATCGACTATATGAAATTGAATGATGCTTACTTTATTGATCAAACGATTGAAAAACTTGCTGGTCAGGAATTTTATTTTTTTTTCTTGATGGTTTTTCTGGTTATCACCAAATTACATTGCTCTTGAAGATCAAGAGAAAACTACCTTTACATGCCCTTATAGAACATTTGCATTTAGGAGAATGCCTTTTGGTTTGTGCAATGTCCCTACTACGTTTCGAAGATGCATGATGTCTCTATTTTCAGATTTCATTGATGATTTTATGGCGATAGTTATGGATGACTTCTCTGTTTTTGGATCTTCATTTGATGCATGGTTGCATAGTTTGTCTTTGGTGCTTAAAAGATGTGATGAATTTAACCTTATTCTTAATTGGGAAAAATGTCATTTTATGGTTAAGGAATGAATTGTTTTAGGCCATAAAGTATCTTCTAAAGGTATTGAAGTGGATAGAGCTAAAATTGAGTTAATTGAAAAACTTCCACCTCCAAAATCGTTGAAGGAAGTTAGAGGTTTTTTGGGACATTCAGGTTTTTATAGAAAGTTCATTAAGGACTTTTCTAAAATTGCTAGGCCTCTAACTAATCTTTTAGTGAAGGACACACCGTTTGTAATTGATAGTGCTTGTTGTTGGGTTTCCTTCTTATGTGGAGGATGGCTCAAGAAGCCCATGTGGTATTTTTTAGCCCATGGATGAGGGTAATTTTGACCAAAATGAAAATAGTCAAAGGAAATAACCTTTTAGTGGTGTTGGCTGCCAAAAAGATTAGAAGAAGAAAAGAAAAAGGAGGGAATCCCGTGCAAAAACGGAGAGAGAAAAGGAGTAGACTTTTCAAATTCCAGCATGCACGTTTTCATCTTGTGCTTCGATCGTAGGTCGTTTATGGTCCGATTGAGCTGACATTTCGTAGGCATGCTCGCGACTTAAGGTTCTTCAATCTGAACGGTGGAGATCTGGTTTGGCTCACTGGTTTGTGAGATCTGAGTCAGTGAACAGTACCTCCATTTTGGGTGAGATTTCTCCATTATCTTGAAATATTTGTTGGTTTCCAAGGAATATATTTTCTTGATGATTTTCTGATTGCATGCCTCTAGTTTTATCTAGAGAGAACCCTTGTACAATGACTTTCTTGATAGTGAAAGTTTTTGGGTGACCGTGGTTTTTCCTTCCCACACCGGGAAGGTTTTTCCACGTAAATTTGGTTGTGTTCTTGTGTGCTTGTTCTTTGGTTTTAAGCTCTACTAAATTGTTTCCTAACAGATTCACACAAAGAGGGAGAAAAATATTATTTCTGCTGTTTTGAAAATTTGTTAGAGTTTACTTGATTTCATGATTCTCCCAACAAGTGGTATCAGAGCTTGTGGTTATTGTTACTGAATATTTTGTGTTGAATATGGAAGCTAATTTGAGTAGAATGATTACATTGAATGGTGCAAATTACCATACTTGGAAAGGAAAAATGGAAGATCTCCTTTATGTTAAACAATTTTATTTACCGGTGTTTGCCACTGAGAAACTAGAAAATATGTCTGAGGAACAATGAACCTTGTCACATCGACAGACTTGTGGGTATATAAGGCAGTGAGTAGATGATAATGTTTTGAATCATATTAGTGGAGAAACACATGCACGGACACTTTGAAATAAACTTGAAGAGTTGTATGCTCGGAAAACAAGAAATAATAAAATGATTCTCATCAAGCAATTGATGGCTTTGAGGTATCGAGATGGAACTTCGTTGACAAATCACTTGAATACGTTCCAAGGTATAATTAATTAGCTAGCTGGAATGGGTATCAAGTTTGATGATGAGATTCAAGGGTTGTGTCTACTGGGTACATTGCCAGACTCTTGGGAGACATTCAGAATGCCATTGAGTAACTCAACTCCGAATGGTATAATCAATATGGATCTAGGTAAGAGCAGTATTTTAAATGAAGAAACGAGAAGAAAGTCACATGGGTCTTCTCAGCAGTCAAAGATTTTGGTTACAGAAAGAAGGGGACGGAGTAAGAGCAGAGATTCCAGGAACAAAGATAAATGAAGAAGTAAGTCCAACAGGTTTGCTAATGTTGAGTGCCATTACTGCAGCATGAAAGGACACATCAAGAAATATTGTAGACATTTGAAACGGGAGAACAAGAAGAAAGGTAAAGAACAAGAGGGTGGTGATACCAAGGAAAATGATAGAGTTGCTACCACTTCTACTGAAGACTTTCTTGTTGTTTATGATAATGATGTTGTCAATATTGCATGTCATGAGACTAGTTGGGTTATTGATAGTGGAGCCTCCATTCATGCCACATCTTGAAAGGAATTCTTTACATCCTATACGGCAGGTGACTTTGGTACAATAAAGATGGGCAATGATGGCTTAGCCAAAGTCGTTGGTATTAGAGATGTGTGCTTGGAGATGAACAATGGCACGAATCTACTTCTTAGAGGGGTAAAGCATATTCCTGATATTCGCTTGAATTTGATCTCTACAGGTAAACTTGATGATGAAGGATATTGCAACACCTTCAATAATGGTCAGTGGAGCTTACTAGAGGTGCTATGATTGTTGCTCATGGAAACAAGCATTCTAGCTTGTATATACTGCAAGCAAGACTCTCACAAGACGCTATCAATGCTGTGAAAGATAAGCTTATATCAGAGTTGTGGCATAAGAGACTTGCTCACATAAGCGAGAAATGCTTGACAGTATTGGCTAAGAAGAATCTTCTTTCTAGCATGAATGATCAACATTTGGAAAAGTGTACTCATTGCTTGGTAGGGAAGCAGAATAGAGTTTCTTTCAACAGTTCCCCTTCTTCAAGAAAATGCGGTATACTTGATCTAGTACATTCAGATGTGTGTGGTCCTATGAAGACAAGAACTCTGGGTGGCGCATGTTATTTTGTGACCTTCATAGATGTTTGTTCAAGAAAGTTATGGGTGTACACTTTGAAGAGCTAAGATCAAGTGTTAGACGTGTTCAAACAGTTTCAGGCTCTAGTTGAGCGATAGACTGGGAAGAAAGTGCGATGCATCATAACAGATAATGGGGGAGAGTATTTAGGTCCTTTTGATGAGTACTGTAGGCATCAAGGCATTCGACATCAAAAGACACCTCTCAAGACTCCTCAGTTGAATGGTTTGGCTGAGAGAATGAACATGACTCTAGTTGAAAGAGTAAGATGTCTTCTTTCGTGGGCTCAACTGTGAAGATCCTTCTGGGGTGAGGCTTTGAATACAGTTGTACATGTTCTTAATCTCACACCATGTGTTCCTCTTCAGTTTGATGTTCCAAACAGAGTTTGGACTGGCAAAGATGTTTTCTTATGTTCATCTGCGTGTTTTCAGTTGCAAGGCATTTGTGCACATCCCAAAAGATGAGAGGTCTAAGCTTGATGTGAAGACACGACAATGCATCTTTGTTGGTTATGGTCTAGATGAATTTGGGTACGGATTATATGATCCAGTCGAGAACAAGCTAGTTAGGAGTCGCGATGTTGTGTTTATAGAAGATCAGACTATACAAGATGTTGAGAAGACAGAAAAAGCAATCCATCAATACAGTGATGATTTGATTGATTTGGATCCGATTCCTTTATCAGCATAGAAGGAAAATACCCAGGATGATCAATAGGGTACTGATGATGTAGATGCTCCTACGCAGGTCGAGACAGATTATCAGACTATTGATTAGTTGCTAAAACCAGAAATTCAACTCAGAAGGTCTACCAGAGATCGATATCCTTCCACATGGTATGATGCAAATGAGTATGTATTATTGACAGATGAGGGAGAGCCTCAATGTTATGCAGAAGACATGGAAGATGAAAATAGGGCACATTGGGCTGATGCTATGGAAGATGAGATGCAATCTTTATATGACAATCACACGTTTGATCTGTTAAAGTTGCCTAAGGGTAAGAGAGCTTTGAAGAACAAGTGGGTTTACAAGGTGAAGCAAGAAGAACATACTTCACAACCACGATACAAAGCCAGATTTTTTGTCAAGGGATTTAGTTAGAGAAAAGGTATTGATTTTGATGAAATTTTCTCTCCTGTTGTGAAAATTTTTTCCATACGTGTTGTTTTAGGCTTAGCAGCTAGCCTGGATTTAGAGATTGAGCAGATGGATGTGAAAACTGCCTTTCTTCATGTGAATTGGAGGAAGAGATCTATATGGAACAACCAGATAGTTTCGAGGTAAAAGGAAAAGAGGGTTATGTTTGTCGGTTGAAGAAAAGCCTTTACGGTTTGAAACAAGCACCCAGACAATGGTACAAGAAGTTTGAGTTAGTTATGGGGGAGCATGGCTATAAGAAGACTGCTTCTGATTACTGCGTTTTTGTGCAGAAATTCTCTAATGATGATTTTATTATCTTATTACTTTACGTTGATGACATGTTGATTGTTGGCAGAAATTCTTCAAGGATTGAGAATTTGAAGAAGCAGTTAAGTAAGTCCTTTGCCATGAAGGACTTGGGACCAGTAAAACAAATTCTTGGCATTCAAATTTGTTGAGACAGGAAAAAGAAGAAGTTGTACATGTCACAGGAACTACATTGACAAGGTACTTGAAAGGTTCCATATGGATAAAGCTAAAGTGGTTTCTTCTCCTTTATCTAACCCCTTCAAGTTAAGATCAGATCAAGGCCCTTCAATAGATAAAGAGAAGGAAGATATGGAAAAGGTTCCATATGTTTCAGCAGTAGGAAGTTTGATGTATGCAATGGTATGTACAAGGCCAAACATAGCTCATGCAGTCGGAGTTGTTAGTCGTTTCCTTTCGAACCCAGGAAGAAAGCATTGGGATGTAGTAGAGTGGTAAACCAGTGTTAGTCTACTCCAGGTTATCTGATTATTTTCTCTAGTGGTGCTGTTTCGTGGCAGTCAAGGTTGCAGAAGTGTATTGCTCTTTCTACAGTAGAGGCATAGTTTATTGCAGCAACAGAAGCTTGTAAAGAATTGTTATGGATGAAGCAGTTTGTAAGAAAGCTTGGTTTCAAGCAACAGAAATATGTCTTGTTTTGTGATAATCAGAGTTGATGGTGCGCGATCCGATCACTCCTAGCTGGCACTCGCGTGGCTTCCGAAAGGTACCTGAGATGAGGAAGAAGAAGAATCCCCGGGGGGTTTGCCCGGCGGGAACACTTCGACAATTAAATTAGTATTCTATGTAAGAAGCAAGGAGAGGATGAAGGCTAAGATTGAGATAGCGCAAGTAATCCAGAAGATACTAATTTTTTGAGAATAGGCTCCTTATAACAGAATTTCGTTGCAACAGGACTGCTGGCCTTTGATAGGGCGGGTACAACCGCCATTGTCGGCCTGCCACAGCCGTTATAGGTAGGACTGAGGTGGCACGTGCGGGGTTGATACTACCGGGTTCGTGCCTATCACGTAAATTTGGTTGTGTTCTTGTGTGCTTGTTCTTTGGTTTTAAGCTCTACTAAATTGTTTCCTAACAGATTCACACAAAAAGGGAGAAAAATATTATTTCTGCTGTTTTGAAACTTTGTTAGAGTTTGCTTGATTTCGTGATTCTCCCAACACTTGTTTGCATGCATTTAATTGTTTAAAAGAGAAATTGATCCAAACTCCCATAGTTTCGGCCCCATTTGGAATTTGCCTTTTGAGATCATGTGTAATGCAAGTGATGATACTTTAGGTGCAGTTTTAGGATAAAGAATATACATGAAATTTCATACCATTTATTATGCAAGTAGAACCATGAATGAGGCACAAAGAAATTATACAACAACAGAAAAAAAAAACTACTTGCTATAATATTTGCTATTGAAAAATTTAGACCTTATTTTATCTTATCTAAAGTGATTGTCTATCACCATTCTGCAATAAAGTATTATTTGCTCAAAAAGATGCAAATCCTAGGTTGATAAGATGAATTTTATTGTTGCAAGAATTTGACTTAGAAATCAAAGACAAGAAAGGCATCGAAAACATGGTAGTTGATCACGTGTGTAGATTGAACGGGGAGTATGTGGAGAGAATGGATGAACAGCCTTTGCATTATTAATTTTCTAATGAGAAATTATGTTTTGTGCATGATAATAATGAACCGTGGTATGCTGATTTTACTAATTTTCTTGTAGGTGACAAGTTGCCCCCTAACATTTCTTTTCATCAAAAGAAAAAACTTTATCTGATATAAGTCACTATCTTTGGGAGGAACCGTATTTATACAAGATTTGTGCAGATGGCATGGTTAGAAGATGCATGCCAAAGGAAGAGGTGTGGAATATACTTAGCTTTTGTCATGAAAAAGAAGCAAGTGGACACCATGAACCATCCAAGACGACGACGAAGGTTTTACAAAGTGGATTTTATTGGCCTACATTATTCAATGATACTTATGCCTATGTAAGTTCTTGTGATCGATGCCAATGGACAGGTAGTATATTAAGGAAAAATGAGATGCCCCTAAACAATATTCTTATTTGTGATATTTTTTTATGTTTGGGGCATTGATTTTATAGGTCCTTTTCCAAAATCCTTTAATAATGAGTATATACTTGTTGTTTTTGATTATGTGAGTAAATGGATGAAAGCAATTCCATGTCCCATTAATGATGCTAAGGTTGTAATCAAATTATTGAAAAAAAAAATATTTTTACTAGATTTGGTACATCGAGGGATATCCTTAGTGATGGAGGTAAATACTTTTGCAATAAACAATTTGATAACTTATTAATTAAATATGGTGTTTCCCATAAGATTATTACCCCGTATCATCTCCAAACTAGTGGACAAGTAGAAATTTCAAATAGGGAATTAAAAGGTATTTTGGAAAAGACTGTGAGCTTATCTATGAAGGATTGGTCAATGAAATTGGTTGATGCACTTTGGGCCCATAGGATAGCTTTCAAAACACCCAATGGAATGTCTCCTTATAGGTTGGTGTTTGGTAAGGCTTGTCACTTCCCTATTGAATTAGAGCATAAAGCATATTGGGCAATGAAACTGCTTAATTTTGATTTGCAAGTTATAGGTGAACAAAGAAAGATGCAATTGAATGAACTTGAAGAATGGTGGCACCAAGCTTATGAGAATTTTAGAATTTATAAAAAAATGACCAAGACATGGCATGATGCATACATTTAAAAGAAAGAATTCACAGTTGAAGACAATGTTCTTCTTTATAATTTTAGATTGAAGCTTTTTCCCAGCAAACTAAAGTCAAGATGGAGTGGTCCGTACATAGTAACTAGAGTTTTTCCCCATGGTGCAATTGAATATCTAATGAAGGGCAAAGATTAAAGCCTTACATTGATAGTGGACATAATGCTTTCTTCAACTCCACCATTCACTTTAAAGATCTATGAAAATGGAAACAGAGTCAAGCTAACGACTATAACTTAGAAAACTTTTCATTTATGCACTTTAAGATTTTTAGTTGTTTCATGTTTCTTTAATTCCTTTTAAGTTTTGTTTTAATTTTTTATTTTTCTTGTTATTGTTGTTTTTTTCTTCTCTTTTGATTGATGTAAAGTAGGTTGCAATTTTGGAGTCTATGGATAGGAAATTTCAGCATGTATAGCTGAAACCAAGACCAACTCGAAATGAAGTTTCTTTCCCTTCTTTTTGCTCTTTAATTTACTTGACATTGAGGACAATGTTAAATTTGAGTTTGGGGGGAGGAGATTGCATTTTTTGTGAACCCAAGAGCATGAGCATGGTTTGATTGCACTATTTTTTTTTTTTGAAATATGCTTTAGCTTAAGTTTGTGATTATTGGATTTTTCTTGATGACTAAAAGTCTAAGATAAATTCTTGATTGAAATCAAAAATGATTTAGAAAAGGAAGATAAATGTTAATCCTGAGAATAGATTGATTCTCGTGTTAACTCTATTGTATAATGAAAGTTGAAATTCTTGAGCACATTATGCCATGATCTTGTGAATTTTGTGCAACTTGGTGAATGATTGTGAGATATATGGATCAATATGATCATTATGTGATATTCTAGAACTTGTTTGATTAGGCCATATTTGGATCGTTTGAGCCTTTTCAAGCCAACCTTGATATATTTGAATCCTTAGTTACCCTTTTGAACCTTTTCAAAAGAATGACATGCAAAGCATATGATTAGCCACCATTCGAATTCTTTTCTTTAACACTCATTGTACTTAACCTGTCAAACCCGAAAAACCATGATCTACCCTTTAAGAGAGCTTAAATTTGCACAATGATGTTGATGAATGAAAGAAGGGAAGATGAAAGAAAAATAAAAGAAAAAGTATTGAGAAAGAAAGGAAAGAGGCTTCAGAAATATATCATGAGCTTAAAATTATGTGCTGAAAAGTTTATTCACTACCCAAGAAGATCAAAAGAAATAAGTTTGGGGGTTGTAATACATGTCAAAAATAAAGAATATGGGGATATCTGGAGAATAAATTTATATGTGCATATCCTTCTATGGTCTTTTGCTTTATAATTCCTTATCCTTTTTTTGTTAGCCCCTACCTAGGCCTCACATTACAAGCTTAATAAAGACCTATTGAAATAAAGTTTTATGATTGTCTACATTAGTGAAGGACTATGAAGAACAAGCCTATGGAATATCCAAAAATTTCAAAGATCTATTGGTTTGCATAATTTGAACTAAGAAACATGCATGACACTCGAAAATTGACAAACACACACACACACACTCACATACTTCAATTTTCATGATGAGATTTTATTAGTATAAGATACATGATAATTCTTGGATGGTATTTTGAATGCTTTCTAAGTTATACACCTTATATAATCTTTGAGGCATATACTTTGGAAAATCAAGATAAGCAAAGCATGATCAATTCATGAGATTAAGTATGATTTTATTCATATTTTGATTGAGGATGATCAAAAGCTAAGTTTGGGGGTATTTGATAAGCCTATATTTGTACATATTTTCAAATCTCAAATTTGATGATTTTGGTAATAATTTTTTTGGAATTAGTATAGTATTGCACTAATTATGATAAAATTGTTTTGCAAGATGATTTGGATCTTAATTGTGCAATTTTAAAGAGGAGTTTGATTTAATTGATCAAGATAATCATAGGGAAAGGACCATACAGCAATGATTCTCCATGATGTAGCCATGAAGGAGAGAATCCATTGAAATCACATTTGATATGTATGCACAAAAATCGGGAAATTTCCTGTTTTGATATAGTTCTTTTATTTTGGACATAACCTTCTGTGTACAACTCAGATTGAAGTGATTCAAATGGATAATTAAAGGTAAGAGGTAGGGCTATAACTCTTGTGTTTATCAATCAACCTAGTTCCGCCGCCAACCAAATGCAATTCGAGCTACACATTTCGGGTCTGGCAATTAGCAGTGCAGAAGAGATAGGAATTCAACTGAGATAAAGACTAAGAGACCTAATTTGTGTTGAATTAGGAATCTACATTAAAAAAAATTAAGGGGATGCTGCACTATAAAAAGGACTATAGACTCAAGGCAAGGGGGTACATCTTCAGAGAGAACTCAGCAGAGAAGAGAAGAGGAAGTAGTCTCAGCACATCAGAAGAGAAGAGAAAGCAATTTCAAAATGCCAGGGAGGGAGAGGAAGAATCTGAATTCAAGAGGGAGAAAGGCTTAGTTGATGCACTTGTCTTCTACTTTCAAAGGCTAAAGTTCTTTTGTTATTGTATTTATTCTTTCATGTGTTATTGTTGTGTTACCCCTTTAATTCTCTTGAGTATGTTGAATTTAATGATGTCTAACTAAATTCTCTTACCTAGGGTTTAGATGGATTTTGATATTAAGATTATATTGTTATTTGTTTAATTCAATTCAAGACCTTTATTATTTGCATGAGGAATTTTTATTGCTATGCTTAATGCTTTAAAAGAACTGACTTATCTTTTAATGATTTGATGATTCATTAATGATTAACCAAAGGATTGTTATGAATTATATCTCTAGGCAATAAAAATTGCATAATAGACTATGATATCGAAAGATGATTAGCTCATGTGTGGGAATCAAGGAAACTTAGTCAAATTCCCTTCTACGATTAGAGGTTTTCAAAGAAATTAATGCTTATTTTTTCTTTTGACAACTACTTAGAAATTTGATGGTAGAAATGGATTAATATGACTTGAGAAAGCTTATTAATTAATTTAGGGAAATCTACCATCACATGCAAATAACTTTAATATACCTTAGGGTAATTTTGGTCTTAAGTTGGATTAAATAGGCAATTATATAACATTGATTTAATGAAATGTAAACCCTAACTGCATTCATCCATCAATTCAGTTTTTATTAAGTTCTTCGATTTGCATAAATTCTTTTAACTTTTATTCATTCAATTGATTCATAAGTTCAACTTAGTTTGGTTTAAAATTGATTTGGTACTGTGATATAGTCTCTGTGGGATCGACACTTTTCTCATCATTATACGCACATTTAACTAAGGTACACTTGCCTGAATTAACTATGCATAAATTACACAACAATGGCCACTCAGAAAATATGAGTCAATATTGTTGATTAATTAAATCCCCAAACATTGCGAAAAAAGAATATTTATTTGTTCATAAATTTTCTATCATTTATTTTTCTAATTAAATCCCCAAATAGCCACAACCTTAATTTAACCATAATTTGTTGTTGCCAATCTCTATTCTTGGGTATATTTATCCTAATTTTTTCCAGATCGATGTTGTCTGTTTTAATAGTTGAAGACATTTCAAACAACTTTCTTTTATTCTTTGTATTAAACAATGCATGATCATTTCTTGTACTATGTATTTGAAGTCAGAAGAGCTTACCAAGATGACAGCTATGGAGAACCGGGTCCAAAATAGAATCCTACTAAAATCCTTCAAAAGGAAAGTCCTAATTGAATATAAACTCGAAATAATAATGTTATCTTGGTAAAAATGAACTTAGATAAAAATTCTAAAATGGCATCAACTTGGTAAGAACGTACTAAGATAGAATTTTCGTGATGATGCTATATCGGTAAATTTTTACTAAGATGGGTCAATAGCATCATTTCTGTTTCTTATATGTCTTAGAATAGTCACAGCTTGCATAGAACGTATTGTCCTTCTCTTATACTGCACCAATCAATTAGTTCAAATATAAATTATTTTTCAAAACTAAAATATAAAATTAAACATGCTCTTAATTAATTGTGTATTTGAATTTTGTTTTCAAAACTAATTCCAAAAAACATGTTCTTTGATTTCTGACTTCAAAAACATAATTTCAATTGGTTATTTAATATTATATTCCATCAATCATATAATTTCTATACTATAAAGTTGAGTTTTATTTTAAAATCCATCATTTCCATGATTCTAAAATATACCTATACTTTTTCATTTTTATCTTCATCCATATTAATTTATTTGTTATCATTCTTATAAAAATTTCTGATAGATTTTTGACATGCCTTTGTTTTTTTTTCTTTTAATACATGCATCTATATCGCATGGGGTGATTAATCCTAATTTAATTAATGTCACATGTCAACGCCTTTCTTGTATCATGCATATCTTCGGCAGTATAGATTTTTCTTGTATTATATAGTTTAATTCTATTTAATTAATGCCACATGTCAATTATTAAAATATCAAATAATAAGGTCGAAAAGAAGTATCTATTAATATAAACCCTCAACATGCAATTTAAATTTTGCTTTCCTATCAATCCTTTAAAACCTTGTGGCAACAGAAGTTGATTTAATCTTATTGTATCATATGTTGCTTGGGAACCTCTGTGCTTGGCGAAAAGTCTCTCCCCTTACTCCATTCAGTACACGGTATCATTATGCAAAGTACACAATATCATTAATTATGCATCTAAGCTTAATTTTTAAATAATTATGTTAATATTTATTTTTTTATAAATTTATTATCAGGGTCCTTGTGATACATAGGAATATCGGATAGCCTATATTCAATTTAATGATAGAAGGGATTAAAAAGAAATGTAAACATTATATTATTGCTTTGGAAAAATGTATCTTACCTAATAAAAATAATTAAATAGTTGATTAATTATTCTAAGATAATTAATTAATTTATTATCAATATAAATGGAATCTATATATAGCAATTAATCTAGGATGATATATTTACTAAAATAATTCAATGATGCTTATGCCTATGTAAGTTTTTGTGATCGATGCCAACAAACAGGTAATATATCAAGGAAAAATGAGATGCCCCTAAACAATATTCTTATTTGTGATATTTTTTATGTTTGGGGCATTGATTTCATGGGTCCTTTTCAAAAATCCTTTAATAATGAGTATATACTTGTTGTTGTTGATTATGTGAATAAATGGGTGGAAGCAATTGCATGTCCCATTAATGATGCTAAGGTTGTAATCAAATTATTGAAAAAAAATATTTTTACTAGATATAGTACACCAAGGGCTATCATTAGTAATGGAGGTAAATACTTTTGCAATAAATAGTTTCATAATTTATTAATTAAATATGGTGTAACCCATAAGATTGCTACCCCTTATCATCCCCAAACTAGTGAACAAGTAGAAATTTCAAATAGGGAATTGAAAAGTATTTTGAAAAAGACTGTGAGCTTATCTAGGAAGGATTGGTCAATGAAATTTGATGATGCACTTTGGGTTTATAGGACAGCTTTCAAAACATCCATTGGAATGTCTCCTTATTGGTTGGTGTTTGGTAAGGCTTGTCACTTCCCTGTTGAATTAGAGCATAAAGCATATTGGACAATGAAACTACTTAACTTTGATTTGCAAGTTGCAAGTAAACAAAGAAAGATGCAATTGAATGAACTTGAAGAATGGTGGCACCAAGCTTATGAGAATTTTAGAATTTATAAAGAAAGAACCAAGGCATGGCATGATGCGCACCTTAAAAAGAAAGAATTCACAATTGAAGACAAGGTTCTTCTTTAAGTTGATGACAATGTTAAATTTAAGTTTGGGGGGAGGAGATTGCAATATTTGCGAAAATTTTTGTGAACTCAAGAGCATAAGCATGGTATGAATGCACTAATTTTTTTTTCGAAATATGCTTTAGCTTAAGTTTGCTGGATTTTTCTTGATGAATAAAAGCTATGATAAATTCTTGATTGAAATCGAATATGACTTAGAAAAGGAAGATAAATGCTAATCTTGAGGATTGACTGATTCTCGTGTTAACTCTATTGTATAATGAAAGTTGAAATTCTTGAGCACATTATGCCATGATCTTGTGAATTGTGTGCAACTTGGTGAATGATTATGTGAGTTATATGGAACAATATGATCATTACGTGATATTCTAGAACTTGTTTGATTAACCTTTGAGGCGAAATCCTAGACAATATATTACTTTGGAGATGATTTAAGCCATATTTGGATCGTTTGAGCCTTTTCAAGCCAACCTTGATATATTTCAATCCTTAGTTACCCTTTTGAGCCTTTTCAAAGCATATGATTAGCCACCATTCGAATTCTTTTCTTTAACACTCATTGTACTTAACCTGTCAAACCCGAAAAACCATGATCTACCCTTTAAGAGAGCTTAAATTTGCACAATGATGTTGATGAATGAAAGAAGGGAAGAAGAAAGAAAAAGAAAAAAAAAAAAAGTGTTGAGGAAGAAAGAAAAGAGACTTCAGAAATATATCATGAGCCTAAAATTATGTGTTGAAAAGTTTATTCACTACCCAAGAAGATCAAAAGAAATAAGTTTGGGGGTTGTAATACATGTGAAAAATAGAGAATATGGGTATATCTAGAGAGTACATTTATATGTGCATATCCTTTTATGATCTTTTGCTTTGTAATTCCTTATCTTTTCTTTGTTAGACCCTACCTAGGCCTCACATTACAAGCTTAATAAAAACCTATTGAAATAAAGTTTTATGATTGTCTACATTAGTGGAGAAGGACTATGAAGAGCAAGTCTATGGAATATCCAAAAATTTCAAAGTTTCATTGGTTTGCATAATTTAAACTAAAAAGCATGCATGACACTCGAAAATTGACAAAACACACACATACACACACACACACACTTCAATTTTCATGATGAGATTTTTTTAGCTTAAAATTCATGATAATTCTTGGATGGTGTTTTGAATGCTTTCTAAGTTGTATACCTTATATAATCTTTGAGGCATATACTTTGGAAAATCAAGATAAGCAAAGCATGATTAATTCATGAGTTTAAGTATTTATTCATATTTTGACCAAGGACGATCAAAAGCTAAGTTTGGGGGTATTTGATAAGCCTATATTTGTACATATTTTCATACCTCTAACTTGATGATTTTGGTAATAATGTTTTTGGAATTAGCATGTTATTGCACTAATTAGGATGAAATTGTCTTGCAAGATGATTTGGAGCTTAATTGTGCAATTTTAAGGAGGAGTTTGATTTAATTGATCAAGATATCATAGAAGAAGGACCATGCAACAATGACTTTTTGTCTACAACTCAGATTGGGGCTACAACTCTTGTGTTTATCACTCAACCTAATTCCGCCGCCAACCAAGTGCAATTTGAGCTACAAGTTTCGGGTCTAATAGTTGGCAGTGCAGAAGATATAAGAATTCAATTGAGATAAAGACTAAGAGCCCTAATTTTTGTTGAATTAGGAATCTGCATTGAGAAGCAATTGAGGGGAGGCTGCATTATAAAAATGACCATAGACTCAAGGCAAGGGGGCACATCCTTAGAGAGAATTCAGCAGATAAGAGAAGAGGAAGCAGACTCAACCCATCAGAAGAGAAGAGGAAGTAATTTCAGCATGCCATAGAAGGAGAAGAAGTATCCGAATTCAAAAAGGAGAAATGCTTAGTTGTTGCACTTGTCTTCTACCTTCAAATGCTAAAGTTTTCTTGTTATTCTAATCATTTTTTTATGTGTTCTTGCTGTGTTTCCACTTTAAATTTCTTGAGTATGTTGAATTTAATGATGTCTAGCTAAATTCTCTTACATAAGGGTTTAGATGGATTTTGATCTTAAGATTATATAATTATTTGTTTAATTCAATTCAAGACATTTATTATTTGCATGAGGAATTATTTTTGCTATGCTTAATGCTTTAAAAGAACTGGCCAATCTTTTAATGATTTGATGATTCATGCATGACTAATCAAAGGATTGTTATGAATTAGATCCCTTGGCAATAAAAATTGCATAATAGACTATGATATCGAAAGATGATTAGCTCATGTGTGGGAACCAAGGAAGTTTAATGAGTCAAATCCCCTTCTACGACTAGAGTTTTTCAAAAAAATTTTTCCTTTTGACAACCACTTAGAAATTTGATGGTAGAATTGGATTAATAAAAGATTAATATAACTTAAGAAAACTTATTAATTAATTTAGAGAAATAACTTTATTATACCTTAGGGTAATTTCGGTCTTGAGTTGGATGAAAGAGGCAATTACATAACCTTGATTTAATGAAATTTAAACCCTATTTGCATTTATCCATCAATTCAGTTTTTATTAAGTTCTTTGATTTGCATTAATTCTTTTAGTTTTTATTCATTCAATTGATTCACGAGTTTAACTTAGGTTAGTTTAAAATTGATTTAGTACTGTAATCTAGTCTCTAGGGGATCGACAATTTTCTCATCATTATACACACATTTGACTAAGGTACATTGGACTGAATTAACTGTGCATAAATTACACAATAATGGCCACTCAGAAAATATGAATCCAGATTGTTGATTAATTAAATCCCCAAACATTGCAAAAAAAAGAATATTTATTTGTTCATAAATTTTCTATCATTTATTTTTCTAATTAAATCCCCAAACAGCCACAACCTTAATTTAACCATAATTTGTTGTTGCCAATCTCTATTCTTGGGTATATTTATCCTAATTTTTTCCAGATCGATGCTGTCTGTATTAATTGTTAGAGACATTTCAAACTGCTTTCTTTTATTCTTCGTATTAAACAATGCATGATCATTTCCTGTACTATGTATTTGAAGTCAGAAGAGCTTACGAAGATGACAGCTATGGAGAACTGGGTCCAAAAGGCTTCGGCAGTCAATGAGAGTAACAACAGCGTACTTCTCCGGGTGGTGATTGAGGAGGTCTTTAGATGAATGTGCGGCAATCAATCCAGCAGTGGCTAAGGCTCCAGATAATTTGATCCCTCGTTCCTTGCACACCTGCATTACAAACCCAATCCTTTATTGTCACTATTTATACAAGACTGGTGTTGCTCAAGGGAAGGTCTCACAAATTCCCTGTTGTCAACTACTCAAATTGGTAAGCCAAAATATTTAGGTATTAGCATATTTAAATGTTAAAGCATGGTTTCTTTGCAGTGCAAATCCATTTTCATTGGTGCAGATGTATGATAGTGCAAATGAAATGAGAATATTGAGCATTGATCAAGACTAAGGATAAACTTATCCTTCCACACATGAATCGGTATACAAGACTAAGGAACTTGAACATTGATCTAAAAATGAAAAGAACATCACTAAATAACCACCACAAAGTTAAGGATGATATGAAAATTCACAAGGGGCTGCTGCTGATGGACCATTCAGTGAAAGTGATTCATATGCCATTTGAAAAAAGGAATGTGAGAACAGTTGATCAACTTTAAGCAAGCACCATTTAACAATTCTATACATAGAATACCATCTTAGTGTTCAAGTGTGTTGGATAACTATTATTCGAACTTCAAAATCTAAAATTTCCCAATAGAAAATCAAAGTAAAATTTCAGCCATAAATATGGAAGCAATCCAAATTTCAGCCAAAAGATCAAGTAACACAGAATGGATTGTCCCAAATGAATGTAAGTGTCCATGCTAGGGTGCATCTCAGATTCTAACACCCCATGGATTCTTGAAGAATCTCTTTGTTACAAAGTTTAACTTTTATACAATTTTCAGGGATATAGTCTGTAAGTCCTTTTTCAGCTTACCGAACTGGACTTCTAGACACACATCAGATCCTGATTTCCCAATCTGTGTTCATGAAACATATGAAGCATGTATCATAAATACAATTGTTCTAATTACAATCAAAGTAGCTCGTTATAAGCCCGGTTAAAGATTCATAGGTTTCTCTATAGAGACTATTGTAGATACTTGGAAGAAGTGGCTGGTTTAGCTAATCAATGAACAGCAACGATTCAAGAGCAGACTGCACCAGAAACTGGGATGATGAAGCTTAACTTCAAAAGTAGTTTTCTAGGTAACCCTAAGTCTACGGGTGGAAGGAGTGCTCAGAGATCACACTGGCACCATTTTGTTGGGTTTATGTGATCCTGTTCATTAAGGGAATTTTACTCCCCACACTGAGGACCGGTTGGTTATGGAGAATCTCCTGAGGCTAAAATATAGGCTGTAGTTGGAAAATCAATGCACTACAAAGAAATTTTGGTGGAAAGGAACTCTCGTTTCATTATAGGATGGCTAAGTAATTAAGTAATTAAGCAGAATCCGCATAGACACATATTAAGCGAAATCACAACGGTAGCAATGGGGAAAGGAAAATATACATATAGACTCCAAGATCAGTTAACAATATTGCTGATAGGATGGCAAATGGAGAGGTAAAAGAAGCCAAATGTATTGCAATCTAAACCCCCAAACTGTGGTGCTAAATAGAAGTCCCTCTAAAGTCAATGCCTTGGTTTGGGGTTTGGGGCTAGATAGAAATCCCTCTAAAAAGAACCTAATCAGGCAAGGAATCCAGATACAAGATATGATGTGTGTGTTGTTTGGTTAAGAATAAGTCATGTCCAACTTCAAATCTTTCAAACCAGCAACCAGGCTTTGGCAATCCGATTCATCCAACACCCTCGTGAAGCCACAAATCTTTCCTGATTGCAATTGCTTCTCCCTCTACATGAGAAGCATTGATTAACAAAGAAAATTAGATGACACCCGAAGGGCATTTGTATCCTTTTACATGTTTAACGTAGGTATTAAATTAGCACGTTTTGAAATTTTGATATTGGATTGACACATTTTAAAGTTGGGGGACGAAAGTGAGACTAGACCCAAATTACAGGTACTAATAATCTGCAATTTTCCCTTTTTTACTTACTGAACATTTGAAGACATTAAGAAATAATTTTTGTAAAAGAGAGTGTTGACTGTTGATACAATTAGCTAGTTTCATTCAACAAGCAATCAAATAACTAAGATACATAGCAGACAAGCTCAAGTTTCAGAACTACTCCTTTCCCGGACGAAGCATCAGCCTCTGTTGCCATGGTTTCCACCTCTGCGGGACCTCCACATTCCCCAACTTTTAATCCATGTAAATATCAATCGAATGCCGTGACTGAGGATAAGCAAGGTCATCAGGGCCAACCAAGTGATAACTGCTACTTTCAGCTGACGATCCAGGTCATGTATACCAGTTGGTGTCAAGGCAATTATGGAAAATGAGTACGTCAATACCATAGCCGTGATGGCAACCCACATTGTTCCAATCATCACCCACATGTAAATCCTATTCTTCAACGGCAACCCACTAATGATAAGTAGGATTACGCTTAGAGAGACAATGAAACCCGTGGTATTGCAGCGGTATAGTCGCCGGAATTCTTTCCGAGGATTAGGACCATAGGCCAAAATGGACTTCCCGGCATTGTATTGATAATCTGGTTGAGGTGGTGGTGCAATAATTCCAGCTGAAGCATCAAATTTCTGGCTATTGTCTTGCCAAACACCACCAGGAGGATTTACTCCGACTTGAAAAGCGATGGTTGCAATCAATATTGCCACCACGATCAGTGCCTTCTCCACCTCCTTAACCCTCTCTTTTTGCTTTCCGAAATGGGTGGTAGTAGTTCCCGTTTTCGAGGCCGCTGGTTGGCCATGTGCGGGAGCTTGTCGATCATGTTCATCAGCCTGAAGAAAATGGAGGTGATGATTGGCCCATATAATATCATTGCCATTTCGTGCTGCCTGCGGGATTTCTCTAGCTCTTAAAGCTCCGGAACCTCGAAGAACCTCCTCTATCTCCATGTCTCTCATGTCTCTTGGACTTCTTGTCAGAACATCCGACGCCGTGAAGGAGTTGACGTTCAAAACGTTTACTTTAATTGTGGTTTCGCTAAGCAGATATCTAATGGTCTGCACAGTAAGTGTTCAACATTTCATCAAACATTATTAGCTTAATGTGAGTCTACGACTAGCAAGTATTACAACTTGATATATTTTAGTTTCAAAATCAAACAAATTGCGCATGTGCAACCCAGAAGGTCATAACCCACTCTTGATTTTCAAATCTGTTAGTGGAATCCACTTAATTAATGAATAATGGGTTTCAAGCAATATGCCAATTGATATTGCTCTTGGAAGAAAATTAAACGAATGTCGTGTATATCTAACCAAAATCAAAAGCGATCGAAGTTAGGTAAGAAGCATGAAAAGCTTACATCAATCTGCCGATCAGCTGCTGCAAGATGCAGGATTGTGTTGCCATCATCATCTTTGGAGTTCACAAATTCGTGATCACCAGTTGAATTCACCAGCAGCTTAAACGTCTCTAAGCGGTCATGTTTCACGCAGAGGTTTAGAATAGTCTGCCGACAATCCATAAGGGCTCGGGTCGCTTGGGGTCTTAGCCGAAGTAGCTCTTTTACCAC